>NC_059328.1:76557500-76925000 GCF_018350155.1 Leopardus geoffroyi
GCTCTGTCTCTCTCTGTCCCAAAAATAAATAAACATTGAAAAAAAAAATTAAAAAAAAAAAAAAAAGCTGGGTAGCAATAATTAAATTAGACAAAATAGACTTTAAAACAAAGACTATACCAAGAGAAAAAGAAGGGCATTACATAAGAAAAAAGGGAACAATCCAACAAAAGGATATACCAATTATAAATATCTATGCACCCAACATGGAAGCATCTAAATACATATAACAAATATTAATTAATAGATATAAAGGGAAGAATTGAAAGTAACACAATAATAGTAGGTACTTTATCACCCCACTTGCATCACTGGATTGATCATCCGTACAGAGAATCAATAAGGAAATGTATCGTTGAATGACACATTAGATCAGATGGACCTAACAGATATATACAGAATATTACATCCACAAAAGGCAGAATATACACTTTTTTCAAGTACACATGCAATATTCTTCAGGACAGGTCATACATTAGGCCACAAAACAAGTCTTAGGAAGACTTTATATTTTGCATCCTTCTCAACCACAATGGTATGAAACTGGAAATCAATTATAAGAACAAACCTAGAAAGAACACAAATACATGGAGAACGTGTAATAATACAACTTGCTACTAAACAATGAATGAGTCAACCAAGATATCAAAGAGAAATTTTTAAAAAATACATGGAGATAAGAGGAAGACCTAAAATGTTGGAGTAGTAGGAGGACCCTAGGCTTACCTTTGAACACAGCTAGATAAATATCAAGTCATTCTGAATACCCAAGAAATCGATCTGAGGGCTGACAGAACAAACTGCACAAGAAGAGGGAGAGAAGAAACCACATTGTGGGTGGCAAGAGGTGTGGAGATATGGCTTGGGGGAGAAACAGATCATGGGTGCTGTGGAGGGGAAGGAGCTCTGGTGGTGGAGAGAGTTGAGAGGGAGAGGAGCACACAGGGCACTGCACAAGGAAAACATTTCCCCATAGTCATTGACTAGGAAACAAGAGGCATTTATTTTCATGAGATCTCATAACCAGCAGGGCCCAAAGATTAGAGTTGTAGAGGTCCCTAGCATGGCTGGTATAGAGCCCTAAGAGCACTGCAGTGCTCCTAGAGAGAAGGCAGCAAATAACCTGGGGGCAGATGTCATGATCTGAGGGTCACCTGAGATGCACTGGGGGGGGGTGGGGGGACAGTTCCCCCTTCTTGGAGTGCATCTGAGAGAGGGGCATTGCCTGTCCAGGGACAAAGCCTGGGCACCATTTCCTTTCCCAGGTTCCCAGCATGGTGCAGAGACACCTGCTGAGGGTGGCTAACCTGAACACTGGCCCTTTAGTGTGCTTGCTCCAAAACTCATGCTCCTGTGCTCTGGTGCAACTGTCCTTCTGGTCAAACTTGCATCAATCCTAGCACAGTGAGACCCTTTCCCAGAAGGCCAGGACAGGTCCCCACCACATCAAGTCCCTGAAGTTTAGAGTTTTAAAAATCAGACAACACGGCTGGATAGAGCCAAAAGGATACTGCACTGCTCCAGGAAGGCAAGCATCCCAGACACAGACAGTTTGAAAACAGTGATCTGAAAAACACCTAGGATGCACTAGGAAAAATTATTCATTCTTCTGGGAGGGTTTCCCTGACAGCTGTAAGCAGGTTCCCCTCTCCAGGGAAAAAGGAGCTGGCTGGTGCCATTTCCCTTCCCTGCCCCTCAGCATAAACTAACTTCAGTAAACAGTACAGCCCAACACTGGCTGCCTAATCTGTCCACACCAAGCTCCCCGCAACACCCTGTGCTCTGCTTGTACTGCTTTTCTTGGGCAAGGTGCATGAGACCCAGTGCAACAGGCCCATCCCCCAGAAAACCAGCACAAACCCCCACATGCACCATATGTATTACCACATGTATTGACCATAGAGTTCTGCAAAGCTTCAGCTCTAGTGGAAATAACATCAGGTCTCTTTTAACAAGCAGACAAGAACACACCTAGTTAACACTCTCCACACTCTGCCCAAGGTCCAAACACTCTCTACTGCAGGCAAGGAGAAACTCTGCAGAGGACTGACCTGAGGGACAGAGCACCCATAACACAGCAGCACAGTGCATGCAGCACACACCAGAGATATTTCCTTAAGTGTCAGGCCCAGGACATTAATGGCTTTATGAAGAAGAGGTCATATAGTTTCAGGAGCATGAAATATAACAGGCTTTCCTGACACACAGAAGAAAACAGGCCTAGACAAAATGCCAAGACAGAGGAATTCATCCCAAAAGCAAGAACAAGAAAAGGTCATGGCCAGGGATCTAATTGAAACAGATATAAGCAATATGCCTGATCCAGAATGTAAAGCAACAATCATAAGAATACTAGCTGGGCTTGAGAAAAGCATGGAAGACATTAGGGATATACTTACCACAGAGATAAAAGAGCTAAAAACTAGTCAGGCTGAAATGAAAAATGCAATAACTGAGATTCAAATCCGACTGGATGTAATGACCACAAGGATGGGAGAAGTAGAGGAAAGAATAAGTGATAAAGAAGATAGAATTGGGGCGCCTGGGTGGCGCAGCCGGTTAAGCGTCCAACTTCAGCCAGGTCACGATCTCACGGTCCATGAGTTCAAGCCCCGGGTCAGGCTCTGGGCTGATGGCTCAGAGCCTGGAGCCTGTTTCCGATTCTGTGTCTCCCTCTCTCTCTGCCCCTCCCCCGTTCATGCTCTGTCTCTCTCTGTCCCAAAAATAAATAAACGTTGAAAAGAAAAAAATTAAAAAAAAAAAAGAAGATAGAATTATGGAAAATTATGAAGCTGATCAAAAGAGGGAAAGAAAAATCTCGGATCACAAAAATAGACCTAGTGGACTCAGTGACTCAGTGAAACATAATACATTCATATCATAGGAGTCCCAGAAGAAGGAGAAAAGGGCTCACAAGGTTTATTGGAAGAAAGTATAGCTTAAGACATCCCTAATCTGGGGGCAAAAATGGACTTCCAGGGGCACCTAGGTGGCTCACTCAGGCGTCCGACTTCAGCTCAGGTCATGATCTTGCGGTTTGTGAGTTTGAGCCCCGCGTCAGGCTCTGTGCTGACAGCTCAGAGCCTGGAGCCTGCTTCTGCCCCTCCCCTGCTCATGATCTGATTCTGACTTTCAATAATAAACGTTAAAAAAAAAAAAAAAAAAAAAAAAAGAAAATGGACTTCCAAATCCAGGAGGCAGAGAGAACTCCCATCATAATCAAAAGCAGGCCAACATCAAGACATGTTGTAGTTAAATTCTAAAATATAAAGAAAAAAATCCTAAAAACAGCAAGACAGAAGACCCTAATTTACAAGGTTAGCAACAGATCTTTCCACAGAAACTTGGAAGGCCAGAGGGGAGTGGCATAATATATTCAACGTGCTGAATGGGAAAGATCTACAGCCAAGAATATTCTAACCAGCAAGGCTATGATTCAGAATAGAAGGGGAGATAGTTTCCCAAACAAAAACTAAAGAAATTTGTGACCACTAAATCAGCCATGCAAGAAATATTAAAGGGGACTCTTCAAGTAGGAAAGAAAGACCAAAAGTGACAAAGACTAGAAAGGAACGGATAAAATCTCCAGAAACAATGACAAAACAAGTAATAAAAAGGCACTAAATACATATCTATCAGTAATTACTCTCAATGTAAATGAACTAAATGCTCCAATCAAAAGACACAGAGTGTCAGATAAAAAAAAAAAAAAGAGACCCATCTATATGCTCCTTACAAGACTCATTTTAGACCTAAAGACACCTGCAGATTGAAAGTGAGAGGATGGAGAAACATTTACCAAAGCGATACTTATAATCAGACAAACTTGATTTTAAAACATAAATGGTAACAAGACATGAAGAAGGATACTATATCACAATAAAGAGGGCTATCCAACAAGATCTAACCATTGTAAATATTTATGCCCCCAACTTTGAGGAACCTAAATATGTAAAAGTGTAACAAGCATAAACTCATTGATAACAATACAATAACAGTAGGGGATTTTAACACCCCACTTACATCAATGGACAAATCATCAAAGCAGAAAACCAGCAAGGAAACAATGGCTTTGACACACTGATCAGACAGACTTAACAGATATATTCATAACATTTCATCCTAAAGCAGAATACACATTCTTTTCAAATGCATATGGGACATTCTTCAGAATAGATCACCTACTAGGTCACAAATCAGTCCTCAACAAGTACAAAAATATTGAGATCACACCATGCATATTTTCCAGCCATAACACTATGAAACTTGAAATCAACCACAAGAAAAAATTGAGAAAGACCACAAATTCGTGCAGGTTAAAGAACATCCTACTAAAGAATGAATGGGTCAACCAGGAAATTAAAGAAGAAATATGAAAAAGAAAACATGACAGTCCAAAACCTTTGGGATGCAACCAAAGCAGTCATAAGAGGAAAGCCTACGGCAATACGGGCCTACTTTAAGAAGCAAAAAAATCTCAAATAAAGAACAAATGAAGTCTAAGGTCAGCAGAAGGGAAATAATAAAAATTAGACCAGGAATAAATGATACAGAAAGAGACAAAAAAAAAAAAAAAACCAGTAGAAAAGATCAATGAAACCAAGAGCTGGTGCTTTGAAAAAATTAATAAATTGATAAGCCCCTAGACAGACTTATCAAAAAGAAAAGAGAAAGGACCCAAGTAAATAAAATCATGAATGAGAGAGAAGAAATCACGACCAAAACCACAGAAAAAATACATGGAAACAAATGAAAATGAAAACACAGCAGTCCAAAATCTTTGGGCTATAGTAAAAGCAGTTATAAGAGGAAAGTTTACAGTAATACAGGCCTAGCCTCAAGAAACAAGAAAAATCTCAATTCAACAACCTAATCTTAAGCCTAAAGGAGCTACAAAAAGAACAAACCCTAAAGCCAGTAGAAAGAGGGATACATTAAAGATTAGAGCATAAACAAATGATATAAAAACTAAAAAACTTAATACAAAAGATAAATAAAACCAGGAGCTTGTTCTTTGAAAGGATGCACAAAATTGATAAGCTTTTAGCCAAATTCATGAAGAAAAAAAGAAAAGACTGAAAAAAAATAAAATCAAAAATTAAGGAAGAGAAATAATAATGGCCCCCACAGAAATACAAAGGATTATAACAGAATATTATGAAAATTATATGCCAACAAATCAGACAACTTAGCAGAAATGTATAAATTCCTAGAAACATATAACCTCAGGAACTGAATCAGGAAGAAAGAGAAAATTTGAACAGACCAATTACTAGCAATAAAATGCAATTAGTATTAAAAAAAAAAAAAAAAACCCACAAATCTCCCAACAAACAAAAGCCCAGGGCCAGATGGCTTCACAGGTGAATTCTACCAAACATTTAAACACAAGTTAATGCCTATTTGTCTCCAATTATTGCAGAAAATAGAAGAGGAGGAAAACTTTCAAATCCATTCTATAATACCAGCATTATCCTAATACCAAAACCTGACAAAGACACTACATGAAAAGAAAACTACAGGCCAATATCTCTGATAAACATATATGCAAAAATCCTCAACAATGTATTACCAAACCAAATTTAACAATACATTAAAAAAATCATTCACCATAACCAAAGTATTTATTCCAGGAATACAAGTGTGGTTCAATATTTGTCAATCAATCGGCATGATACATCACATCAACAAGAGAAAAGATAAATAATCACCTCAATAGATGCAGAAAAAGCATCTGACACAACATCCATTCATAATAAAAAATCTAACATAGGTTTAGAGGGAACATATCTCAACATAATAAAGGCTATATATGAAAAACTCACAGCTAACATCATACTCAATGGTGAAAAACTGAGAGCTTTTCCCCAAAGGTCAGAAACAAGACCATGATGATGACTCTCACCACTTTTATTCAACACAGTATTGGAAGTCCTAGCCACAGCAGTCAGAAAACAAAGAAGTAAAACTTATACTATTTGCAGATGACATGATACTTTATTTAGAAAACCCTAAAGACTTAACCAGAATACTACTAAAACTGATAATTGAATTTAGTAAAGTTCCAGGATATAAAATCAATGTACAGAAATCTCTTGCATTTCTGTACACTAATAATGGGGCAGAAAAATTAGGAAAAAAAATCCCATTTACAAGTGCACCAAAAACAATAAGAAATCCAGGAATAAATGAACCAAAGAGATGAAAGACCTATACTCTGAAAACAGTAAACGTTGATGAAAGAAACTAAAGACAACACAAAGAAATGGAAAGACATTCCATGCTCACAGATTGGAAGAACAAATACTGTTAAAATTTCTATACTACCCAAATAAATCTACACTTTTAATGCCATCCCTATCAAAATACCAACAGAACTATAACAAAAATATCAAAGAACTAGAACAAAAGTCCTAAAATTTATCTGGAACCACAGAGGACCCAAATAACCAGAGCAATTTTGAAAAAGAAAAACAAAGCTATCAGTATCTCAATTCCAGACTTCAAGTTATACCAAAAGCTGTAGGAATCAAAACAGTATGGTACAAAACATACATATAGATCAGAACCGAACAGAAAACCCAGAAATAAAAGTATGATTATACAATGGGAAAAAGTCTCTTCAACAAATAGTGTTGGGAAAACTTGTCAGCTACATGCAAAAGAATCAAACTGGACCCCTTTCTGACCCCACCCAAAAAATAAAGTCAAAGTGGATTAAAGGTCTAAATAGGAGACCTAAAACCATAAAAATCCTAGAGGTGAGTACAGTCAACAATGTCTCTGACATCAGCCATAGCAACAGTTTTCTAGATATGTCTCCTGAGGCAAGGGAAATAAAAGCAAAAATACACTAGTGGGACTACATCAAAATAGAAAGTTTCTTCACAGGGAAGGAAATAATCAACAAAACTAAAAGGCAGCCTACCAAATGGAATGAAAGAAGATATATGCAAATGACATATCTGCATATCTGATAAAGGATTAGTATCCCAAATATATAAAGAACTTATATGATTCAACACCCACAAAACAATCCAATTAAAAAATGGGTAGAAGATATGAACAGACATTTCTCCAAAGAAGCCAGCCAGATGGCTAACAGACACATGAAAAGATGCTCAACATAACTCATCATCAGGGAAATGCAAATCACAACTACAATGAAATATGACCTCACACATGTCAGTATGGCTAAAATGAAAAACACAAGAAACAACAGATGTTGATGAGGATGTGGAGCAAAAGGTACCCTTGTGGACTGCTGGTGGGAATGCAAACTGATACTGCTACAGCCACTGTGGAAAAGAGTATAGAGGTTCCTCAAAAAGTTAAAACCACCTTTTACAACCCAATAATCGCACTACTGGGTATTTACCCGAAAAATGCAAAACACTAATTCAGAGGGATACATGCACCCCTACACTTTATAGCAGCATTATTTACAATAGCCAACTTATGGAAGCAGCCCGAGTGTCCATCACTAGATGAATGGATAAAGATATGGAATATATACACAATGGAATAATTTTCAGCCATAAAAAGGGATGAAATCTTGTTATTTGCAATGACATAGATGGAGCTAGAGAATATTATGCTAAGTGAAATAAATGAGTCAGAGAAAAACAAATACCATATGATTTCACTCATGTGCAATTTAAGAAGCAGAACAAAGCAGCAAAGGCAAGAGAGAGAGAGAAACCAAGAAACAGACTCTTAACTATAGAGAACTGATGCTTACCAGAAGGGAGGTAGATGGAGGGGATGGGTGAAACAGATGATGGGGATTAAAGACTGCACTTGTTGTGATGTGTGGGGAATAAACTTAGAAATTTCCTGGGTTTACACCAATGGGTTAACAAAGCATAAAGAAGTACAAAGCCATAGGATGCTCACACCCAAGTTTGGGTAAACAAGATTAGGTAAATAAATATAGAGAAGGCAGGGCAGAAGCCCCAGTATAGAATATATGAAATAAACAAGATTAGGTATTCAGAGTGGAAGCGGCCCCCAATTTAGTACTGTAGCAGAAAGCTGCTTTCACCGGAAGGAAGTACCAACTTAGGTAAACACATAAATAGGGCTATAGACCACCACTGCAGGTGAAGCAGCCCAGACCAGAGATGATTAACAAAAAGAAGGTGCCTTGTTAACCCTGAGGTCACCTGTCCTATGTCTCATCCCCCAGGCTAGCTAAGATAACTAGAGGTGGTGCCTCATGTCTGCTGTAAACAACCTCCCACCTGGCTGCCCAGCTCTAGGATTTTGTTTTGTATTAACCCAAACCCCTAACTCCAAATATCTTCAAGACCCTCTTTCCCTCATGTCCATGAATTAATGTTCACAGATTCATTGTCGCTTTGTGCACATCCATCACCATGTTTGTAAACCTTCTGATCCTAATAAAAATGCGGCAAGGACCTGGACATCAGCCATCTCTCGCTTTTAATCCTGCTTCCCTCTCTCTTGCTAGACAAGAGAGAACTTTAGACTTAGTGATGAACACTGGGTGATGTATGGAATTGTTGAATCACTATATTGTACACCTTAAATTAATATAACATTATGTTAACTATACTAGAATTAAAATAAGTGGAATTATTATATACAATGGAATATTACCCATAAAAAAGGATGAGATCTTGCCATTTGCTACAACATAAGTGAAATAAGTCAGAGAAAGACAAATACCATATGATTTCATGCATATGCAGATCTAAGTCAAAACAATTGAACAAACAAGGAAACTGTGACAAAAAAAAAACCCAAAAAACCCTTGTCAGAGGGGATGTACGTGGGGGATAAGTGAAATAGATAAAGGACATTAAGAGATACAAACTTCTAGTTATAAAATAAGTCATGAAAATGAAAAGTAAAGCATAGGGAATATAGTTAATGATATTGTAATATCATTGTTTGGTGGCAGAGGGCAACTACACTTATCTTGCTGAGCACTAAGTATAGAATTGCTGCATCATTCTGTTGTAAAGCCGAATATAACACTGTATTTAAACTTCAATAAAATCAATTGCCTTATTTTTCTAAGCTGTTTCAAGTTGAGTTTCTGTCACAACTAAAAGAGACCTACATGCTTTTGCTTCCCTCAATATGTTGGCTTCATTCCCTCCAAGTAGAGTTCCCTATGAGATGAGACCTACAGTCACAGGCAACTCCTATCTATCTAATTTATTCCAACTCTACCACCAGTTAGAAAGTTGTTCTGTTTCCTTAGTTCCCAGGGGAATAATACTGGAGAAGCGCTCTGATTGGTCAGTCTTGGGTCATGTGCCCTTCTGTGGCCAGGGGGATAGGGTTCTAAGATTAGAAACCACCCTAAAACCTTAAGACTTGGTGCAAGTAATGGTTCTATAAAACTCAGAGAAATGTTCCCCCCAAAAGGCAAGGTGTACTGGGCAGACAATATAATTGGTGTCTCCCACCCCTATACTTACCTAATTCTGAGGTTTATTGAAATGATGCATGTGAAATACTTGGAAAATACTGCAACATAAAATCTTATTGTTTATTTTTATTTTGAGAGAGAGAAGAGAGAAAGCACACACGAGAGCCGGGGAGGGGAAGAGAGAGAGGGAGGGAGAGAATCCCAAGCAGGCTCCACACTATCAGTGCAGAGCCTATTTCAGGGCTCGATCTTACCAATAGTGAGATCATGACCTGAGCCAAAATCAAGACTCAGATGCTTAACCGACTGAGCCACCCAGGTGCCGCTGTAAAATCTTATTCTAACTTATTACTAATTGGGACTATATAGATGACAGAAACTCAAATGTATCAACATAATATTTTCTCCTGAATATATTTTTTCAGACCACAATATTGGCCCCAAATAGTATTCGTATTGCTCCACTTGCCCACAGAGAATTCTCGTTTATAATAGAAAACTGGGAATTACTCTGACACATCAACTACAGAGCAATTCTCTATAGAGTCACACAGACTCTGTTAAATGCCAAATTCTTCCTTTCCCACTCATTCACTTTCTTGTGCCTCACCTAGTAGGATATACAGGTGATTTCAATGACCTCGTGTTTTCAAGGCCACCAAATAGCAACCACTGTCCTTGAGGACTCAAGGAGCAGAGATGTCTCAGTCTGGTTGTGCAATGCACTCTTGACCCTTGACCCAGTAGCGTTTAGTTAGGTTGGAAGGGGCAAAACAAATGTCTATGAAAAAGTCACTTATTAGATAAATATGGAAGTGTACAGAGTGAAAATATGTAGTCCTTGCCCCTTAACTGGTCCACAGTCCACTACAGAACACTAATAAGCACAAGATTCTAACTCAATGGAATTATTGCCACGTTAGAGCAGAATTACTGTGTAAGCTCTCAGAAGGGGCAGTGTCTTAGTCGGTTCCAACTGCCATAACAAATACAATAGACTAGGTGGCTTAAACAACAGAAATTCATTTTCTTGGAGTTCTGGAGGTTGGGAAGTCCAAGGTGAAAATGCTGGCTGATCTAGTTCCTGGTGAGGCCTCTCTAGTTTACAGACAGCTATCTTCTTGCTGTGTTTTCATGTGGTGGAGAACATGGTGTCTCTCAAGGGCAGTCATCCCATCATGAGGGCCCCAACCTCATGGTCTCATCTAACCCCAATTACCTCCCAAAGGCCCCATCTCCAAATACCATCACACTGAGGGTTAGGGCTTTATCATAGGAACTTGGAAGGGAAATAATTCAGTCTATAGCAGGCAGCAATTCCTGCTAAACATTTCTGCAGAAGATGGTTCAGGATATCGTAATAAAACCATAAGGCCAAAAACATTGCTAAAAGTATTCAAGGTTGCGGCTTCTAGGTAGGTGGATTTTACACATGTGTATTATCCAACTCTAGGGGGCACCATTAAGTAGACTGTTGCAGACTTGTGTGTTTACCATGATTTTGTGTGTGTGTGTGTGTGTGTGTGTGTGTGTGTGTGCAGAAGTCAATTGTTTTAAGGAGTACATTTTTCAAATAGAACTGAACATAGTAAAAATAACAGCCTTGAATATGACTATTTATAGTTGCCAACATTTATTGTAGCTTATTGTGTGCCAGGGACTATGTGAGATCCTTTATATATTTTATCATTTCACAGAATGTCAGATAAGTATATCCCCATTTTACACCTAAAGAAACTGAGACCTAACAGAACGAGGCACACAGCTGCTAAGTACTGGCTGAGTAGGAGTTTCCATGTAATGATCCTACCTCTGACCTGTAACTGTAAGCCACTCTGCTCTCCTCTCCATGCCTTCCTTTGCTGGCTGACAAACCTTTCACCCATCCCTGAACTGGGTGCTAAGTCACACAGACAGACTTGGGTCCCCTTTCCTGCTGCTGGACCAAATTTCCTACTGCAAGGGACAAATCTCTGGCCATGCTACCCCTGGCCCATCGTACGCTACCCTGATGCAGAGTGTGCCTGGAGCTGTCAGCATGCCAGGAAACATTTAGCAGGGCGAAAGGAAGGGGGAAAAAAGTACAGTGTATGTGTGTTGCCAGTTATTTAAAATAGGCCAATTACCTCAAACTGTAAAAACATACTCCAGTTTAAATACCTACAAATCACTTTAACAAATTTAGTAACAGAAAATTCTCACTGCTTGCTCTGTTTGTGCTGTAGCAAGTGCAGTTTGTTTGAGAAGCATGTGGTTGAGTAACTGTGGGTTATATTAGCAGCACTTTCTCTCTTACGTGTGTATTCATAAGTTCTGCAAAAAAGGCCAAAGCAGTTATGTTTGTGCCACCCACGTGCTGTTATCTTGTGAAGACTGGAAATAAATCTCATCATTTCCTAATCTGATTTTCTACATGTTTCTGGGTGGCATTTTTATTCATGAGTTTTGGCCCTGAGTGACCTATGGGAGGCTTGTAGGTGCAGAGGGGAGATTCTCACTGAATCCACAGGAGCTGCAATGTCATAGGTCAGGGAGTGGCCTGCCAGCAAGCCACAGGAACACCCAGGCAGCTAGAAGCCAGTCATGAACATAAATGGAGTACTACATGGCAAGGACCATGCAGAGGTCAAGGAGAAAGCGGCCAACCCACAGCAAACAGTTCCTCTTCTGCTGTAGCCCAAGGGGAATCAGTAAGGGGGAGGGGTGAGCTTCAAAACAATTACGCTGTGCTCATTCTAGAGTTATTATTCCATTTGGGGGTTAATTGCTGTAGTGTGAACCCAGACACTGTCTAATTAGGAATAAGCTTGTACTCGGGAACAATTACCCAGCTAATTGGTCTAGTGCACGTATAACTCTGAAGACCGGGTGGAAGAAACAATGGTGAGAGACAGAGTCCTTCCGAGTCTGGGGTGTTTCATAGAAATAGCACAGAATGTCAGGGTTGGAAGAAACTGTAGAGATCATTTGAGTTACAGGCTCATTTTGCAAATGAGGCCCAGGCACACAGAAGGTTGGTGGCAGAGCAGTGCTAGAATGTAGTTCCCTCCTGTCTCTCAGCCCACTACTGGCTGGCTGATACCCACACTGTTTGACTGACAGGATCCGAATAAGTAGAAACAGTGGTATCAAGTGGAGGTTGGAATCCAGGCCCTACACCGGGAGAGTTTTGAGAAGCAAGGGTGGGTTGCATGTCAGTGCATCACCCACCCTGTTCACCGGGTTCCAAATTCTCTGGAAGATGTAAATGAGCAAGGGCCCACATCTACCCAGCACTTCCAGTTCTCATGTTTTTCCACAAAACCATTCATACTCTGACCATTTACTGAGCCTCTGTTATGTGCTCTGCCATGTGCCACGCCCTAGGCTAGGTGCTAGGGAGCAAACTTAAATAAGATGTAGTCCTACTCTCATCTACAAAGACAAGGGTCAGGTGGGAAGCTTCTAGCACAACTGGCTTCCATGGGATGTGGCAAATGGACAGATTTCCTAGACTATTTTCAGAGGAGAACATTGTTTCTCTGTCCATATTTCCTCTACTACTCATGATGTTTACCAGAGTCCCTTGTAAGGGGGGGAAAAAGTGCTTATGAATCCACCTGTAGAAGTTAGGGATAGTTGAAATGCAGAAAAGTATCTTCTGGCTCAGAGAAAGCCAGTACATTTTCTTATATTTTCAGAATATATTCAGTACTACCTTCCTGCAATATATATACATAGATTTTATTTCAGCTTGCCTGAATGAAGAGAAAATAGACTCAAAGTTATGATAGGTCCTTTTATGTCCCTTGGCCATTTGAAGACAAGCTATTCTTTATTGGAAAGAAGACATTTTAAGAGTATTCTTTGTTTTTTTTTCTGGGGAAACTAAATACTTATAAAGGGACTTTTTTCCTAGGAATTTTTGAACCTTACATAGCAACTGCATATATATTTCAAGCGTGTCAAAATTAAATGTCTGCTGAGAGAGTAAGGGAGGAGGTGTGGAAGGTGTAGAGGGGTGAACAATGGAGTGGAAAGTGACAGTTGATTAGTTTTACAAAAAACTACTTGCTTAGAATGATAACACGCACCAAAAGGTAGCCTTCATAGGCTGGCTTGTGTGTTAATACATTGCTTCCTTATTCATTCAACAAATATTTGTCAAGTCCTTAAATGTGCCAGGCCTTTTGCTAGATGCTGAATAAAGACCGCAAAACAAAGCACAATCCCTGGTTTCATGAAATGGATGGTACAGTGGAGAGAAAATGTTACATAAGCATATGTATTGGTCAACCTAGGTTAAGTTATGCTTCAGTAACAAGTAACCTCCACATCCTAGTGACCTTTTGGTTTACTTTTTGTTCACATTAGGTCTATTGTAGCTCTGCATCCTGCCCTCTTCATTTTGGACCAAGACTGAAGGAGCAGCCCCTGAGACATGCCCTCTTGTGACAGAGGAAAAGAGTGATGGCCGAAACCACACAATGGCTCTAGCATTTTTTCCCCAGAGCACACTCTTTTGCCCAAAGCAAGTCACATGGTCTAACTTGATGGCAATCAGGTGGGGAAGTTTAATCCCCCAAATAGAGAGGGGCTGGTAGAAAGGACAGCAAATGTTTTTGAACAAGTAATGTAAGTGTACCAAAAATTACAAGTAAAAATGTTAATGATAATAAAAGCTCTGGGGACAAGAAGAGAGGGCTGCAATGGAGAGTAACAATGGAGAATGATTTAGACTGATGGTGGTGGTGTTGGCAGCTCTGGAAAGGCTTTTCTGAACAAGTAATATCTCAGCTCAAACCCAAGAGATAAAGAGAAGTTATGCAATACGAGGGTTGAGAGAAGAGTAAGAGAGGAACAGCATGTGTAAAAGTCCTGAGGCAGAGAAGAGTTTGGCATGCTTGAAATGTTGGCAAGAGGCAGTACCATGTATTGGCCAAGAGTGGAGGCATCCTGGATTTCAATCCTAGGTCTATTCCTTACTAGTCATGTCTAACTGACCTATCTGTGTCTCATTTTCCTCATGTGTAAGTACTGGGTGTGCTTGGCTCATGACAGTCATTATTACTAATGGAAAGAAAACCCTGGTGGCTGCAGTGTGATGACCAAAAAGTAAAAGAAATGAGGCTGGAGGGTACCCACATCTGTGGGGACCTGTACATCTTGGAAAGATTTGAATCTTAGTCCTAGAAGGTACTTTAAACTAGGGAGTGACTTAGTTCAGTGTATACTTTATATTTTCCTATCATATTCTGGGGAGATATTCTCCATCTAAACAACCATCTGTTGTTGGAACATAATGAAATCCTAGTGAGACCCTGATGGACAAAGGGAGGCAGGGGTGGGGTGGAGAGAGAAATGAGCTTCAGACCAGGAAAGAATTGAGAGAGGGATGAGAGATGGCAGAAGAGAGCTGTCCCTCTCCCCAGTCTGCCTGATATGAGAAAGAAGGCATTTATTTTAACAAGCATGGGGAGAGGACAAAAGGGAGGCCGAGGGCTATTCTTGTTAAGGCCTCAGCAGCCGAGCCGCAGGCACAGTGAGAGGCAGGAGACTGATGGGGCGAGCTGCAGCCTGGCTCAAAGGGGGTCCCCTGACCTCCAGAATGGTGAGGGGAGAAGGGGGCTCACCACTGCTCCAATGACACCTCTATGGAGATGCTTTAACACTTCCAGACAGTCTTACTGAAAGTGGCCTGGTCCTCTGGCTTCCTCTGAACTAGTGCATCCTCAAACAGCCTTCCCCACCCCGGGAGCCATGGGTGCTGCTGGGACACGGTGGGTGAGGGGTTGGACAAGGCTCTGGAGAGTCTTGCACTGCAGTGCTTCCGGGGAGATGGCGCCGCTGCATCAGCTGGATGACAAAACACTGTTAATGGCACCAATAAAGAAGTGTGAATGTAATTTTCTCCTTCTTGTTATTTCCACAATATTTGGCATATTATTTAACAGATCAACTGGCCAGTCACGATCCCTTCTGAAGCCAAGTCTTTCTTTTTTGTGCTGGAAGATTCCTAAAATGCAGGGCCGCTCAGCTATAAGCTCATCAGTTGGAAATAGGCCATACACAAATGGAGCACATGACTAATACCAAATGAGAAAGTGATTGAGTTCACTCCAAGTTCTGAAAGCTTTCGAGGAGAGCGGTTATAGCCTTTGAAGTACCAGTGCTTTGGAGGAAAGAGCAGCTAGGGAGGAAATGCAGAACTCTACGTCTTATGCCACATTAAAATATATATGTATGTTAAGTTGGAGGAAGTATAAAGCTGAGGATATATGTGATGAGAATAAAGGCAATATTTTGGAGCTTTAGAGTGAGAAGGTCTGGCTATGGTCATAGCTACCATTCCTAAGAAATTATTCTGAACCAGGAGCTGTTTGGACACTGCTATATTCAGTCACTTAATGCTCCCATCTGAGCACTCTGCTTTCTAGGTGAATAACTAAGGTGATTTACCTAGGGTCATACAGTTTATGAGCTTGGGCAATCTGGCTTCAAAATCTAATGTTACCATCACACACATATCCTGTCTGATATACAAAATGATGAAGAGGGGCAACTCGGACCTGAGCACTCACATCTGAATATACCCCTTAAATGCAAGGGATAGGAAAGATACACACATAACTTTTTACATATATAAAAAATATGTTATATATATATATATATAATTTTATATATAGACATGGACATTTTCAGAAAGGAAAAACAAACTCTTATCTTTGCAAAGCAGAGTGAGGTGGGTGGGCTTTTCATCTTAATCTGTACAGTTATAATTTTAGCCATGGCCATGTTTTACTACTGCGATTAAACATGTTTGGGTTTTTTTTTAAGATCTAATTTTTTCCCCTAATTTTATATATGTACTAAGCCATAAATAACTGGAGGGTTGTTGATTAATTTTCAACAGAAAAAAAAAAAAACAAACTTGAAAAGATATGCTGATACATCATTTCCATGTGTGCTCATTTTTAAACAACCAAGATGGAGGTTGTAATTCCCAAAGCAGGGTGTTACAGCTTTGAAGTTTCAGGGTTGTCTGTTCATTAATTTCTCAGGGAGCAGGAGAAAAAAGATATTCAAGCCTAACTTCTCAAAGCTTTAGGATATATTCCTCCCTTTGCTTTTTTCTACATTCTGTATCCAACCCTTTGGCTTCAGTCTTGCCTAGTACAATATTTTAATTTTTTTTTTTTTAAAGTCAAGATTACTTGAAGCTAACTTAGGGGTAAATCTAATAGAAAAAATTATGTTTGACAACTTTATGAGTAATATTAAAAATGATGATGCATGAGGGGCGCCTGGGTGGCTCAGTCGGTTGAGCGTCCGACTTCGGCTCAGGTCATGATCTCACGGTCCGTGAGTTCGAGCCCCACGTCGGGCTCTGTGCTGACAGCTCGGAGCCTGGAGCCTGCTTCAGATTCTGTGTCTCCCTCTCTCTCTGACCCTCCCCTGTTCATGCTCTGTCTCTCTCTGTCTCAAAAATAAACAAACATTAAAAAAAATGATGATGCATGTATAATCAAATAAAAACAAATCCATCCATAATCACTTTCCAAAAATACCAGGAAAAGTGATAGAAAAATGGACTCCGTAAAAACATATTGTCATCCATGTTGCCAAATATAATTTCATTGAGGGCACTGTTGGATCTCTTTTATGCAGATCTTCCTTATACCTTTGAAATCAGTCCCCTCCTCTCTACCTGTGGCCAACGAGATGGAGACCAGAGCAATTAGCCAGCTTAATTTGACAGTTATTTTAAAAATTGGCTCTTAAATTAGGAGACAGCCCTGCCTAGGCATGTGGTTACTTCACAGGGGAGTTTTCCCCCAGCGTTTACTTGTCTATGTGAATTCCTGCTGTGAAACTAGTTGCACTGTTGAGTTGGGCCAGATAATAAGTCAGATTTGTTTTCCATGAAGAAAACTGCGGCAAGATTCAGATCATCCTAAGCCAATCTATGAGCTAAATGCACAAATTACCACCTAATTGTTCCAGTCTGAATAAAACTGACAAATCCACTCCCATGTTGCCAATTAGGAAGACAAGTCCATGCTGACAGTATCAAACATTACAAATAATCTTCGAAATTAATTTTCCATCCCTAATCTATAGATTCACTCACAGCCACCAATATATTTATTGAGCTCCCATAATGTGGCAGCCCCACTTACAGACACTGGCTATTCAAGGATGAGTCAGACATGAAATGCCTTGTAAGTCTTAGAGTCTGTGTGCTGTGAGTATGGACCATGGGGCACAAAGGAGGAAGAAATAAACGTCCTTGGGCCAGGTGCTCTGCTACAAGCTTTAAACCGACTCTCATTTAATCCTCCCCCACAATACTGCCAAGTGGGTTTTATTATCTCTCCATTGCACACACACTTAGAAGGCAAATAACTTTCCCAAGAGCACACAACTGAAATGGGATTTGAACCTAGTGCTGCCTGACTCCTTGCCCACTAGCTTGTATTTTATGGTCCCTTCACAGAGAAAAAGTCCCTTTTCCTTCTGGTCATTTCACAACTTTGCAGGCTTATGATTTCCTTTGTTTTTCACAATATCCTTCTGAGGTTGGCAGGTATGGTATTACAATTTCCATCATACTTCCCAGGAAGCTGGGCCTTGGTGATGCTGAACAAGGACCTGAAGGCCTGAGGCCAGTAGGGAGGAGGAGATGAGATTGGAATGAGAACCATTTCCTACTTCCTCATCCAAGGCTTTCCTCAGCATGCCAGACCTGGATCTTATGCTGAGCTGAGCACGGATTTGAGTTCTAAGAAAGCAAAAATAAAAACATACAACTCAGAACTGAGAAATACCCATAGGGAGTAAGAGTTATCAGCATTCTTGTTAGCTAAAAGCCACTGTTGATAAGTGATATACTGAACTGCAGTGGAATTTCTAGTGTGCATTACACGTTTATTCAGCTGAAAAGGAGGTGAGGTGGGGGATAATCAGAGGTCAGGGAGAAGGACTAAGAGCCAAAAATCAGTGGGTTGAATGCTTTACACCCCCATGTAAATGCCTTGACCTCCTTGTCCCTCTGTGTGACCCTGTACAAGTCCCTTAACTTCCTTATCCATCTCAGCTAGGAAACGTGTTTGTGAGGTGTGTGTGTGTGTGTGTGTGTGTGTGTGTGTGTGTGTGTGTGTGGCAGCGTGTGGGAGATATGTCACCATACATCAAATGCTGTGGTTGAAGTGAGCTCCTTGGGGAAAATGTATCGCCATCCCCTTGCCCCCACCAGAAAGATTTTCTCACAACGTGGGGAAAGGTGCCACTTTTTAATAACATCATTGGAATATCAGCTTCTTGCAAGATACAGTGGGACAAACTGTGGCGTGCCATCTTGTGACATGATAAAAGAAGAGGCTTCAGTGTGAGCTCCCAGGCAAAGTCCCTTCAGGAAGGAGGGCCTGGTCCTGCTGGGGTCACGTGAACCAGGGGAGACAAACTGGTGAAGGAATGGAGACAGGAAGCTTGTCATACTGTAGAATACAAGCACAGGCCTCTTGCAGTATGAAATACCTTCACTTTCCATACCTGGGGGTAAGTTTTTACTCTTTCTCTTTGAATTATCCCAGTGGTCGTCAGAAAGGTGGGGGAGCACCTCTATGAGCTGCTGGAGCCAGCCGTCTCCTTTCCTAGCTCAGAGCGCTGCCATTGCAATTCAAACAGTGAGGCATCCCCAAATGGAGGAGGGCAAGGGCTTTGTTTACTCTTCTTCCCTTGGGGCAACAGCGGTATCTGACATCTGGGTAGATAGGTGCGCATCGTTAGCCAGATGATCACGTACAGTTACAGCCTGCATGCCAGCCACTCACACAGGCTCAGAGGCATGAGCTGGCCAGGAAGATGGGAGAGGGTCTCTGGGGCATCTGCCCCTGATGGCCGGAAAAGAAGATTGCACTTTCCTGTGGTCAGTGTGGTATGTAGGGCAGACAGGATGGAACCTGATATAGGAGGTTGGGTTTTCTCTTTATACTGGACCACAGGGTTGGTTTGTGGGCAGGTAAATGCCTCTTTCCTACTCTCGCCACCAAGTGCCACATTAACAAGGCAGACTGGTTTAAGACAACTCTCCAAACGAGGAGGAACACTCTGACATTCAGGAGCACTTTATCTCCTAGAATCCTGGAACTCCCAACCTAGCTCTTAGCTCTTTGTAGGAATTCTTGTTCTGCCTATGGGATCTTAGGTGATTCACTTAGTCTCTGAGCCTCAGTGTCCTCATCATAAGGTAAGGATAAGAACACTTGTCCTATCCAGTTGTAGTAAAAGGATCATTTGAGATGATATGTATGAAAGTGCCTGACAAACTCTAAAACTCAGTGTGCAAATGTAAGGGATTCTTAGTACATTTTTAAAAAGTGAGGAACTGGAAGGGAATGGAGGCTGCCATAAACTAGTTACTACTTCTGCTACTGGCTGAGCCCCCAGAAAGCATTGCCTGGCTTGTGCTGGAGGTTCTTAGGGCCCTATACAGACCTCAGCACTACCAGAGTTCCACTTCTCTGTCTACTGGATGCTAAGTGCCTTACAATCACAGGAAATCCAAATTGCAAGGGACTTTAAGGTCATCTGGAACAAGTCCTCTTTGATGCTTCACTCCTCTCTACAAGTCAAAAAGCACGTATATCCTTTACTCCCCACAGAATCTCACAGGGAGCTCAGCAACATGCCAATCGTAGAAAAGATATTTCTTGAATGAATGTTTCAATGAATTAATGAAATAGGGTAAAGAATAATGCTGGCCAGAAATTCTTTACACATACTCATAGAGCATGTGGCTACATAGGAAGATAGCTGTGCGAATAAATGATAGTGCTAAGCCCAATAATCATTTTAAACACTGAGTGCATATCATATCCTAGGATTCATGCTAAGAACTTTACAGAAAGATTTCATTTAATTCTTAGCAGACCCCACTGAGGTAAGCACTATTATCCTCTGCAGCTGAGGAAACTGAAGCACAGGGAAGTTAAAAAGTTTGTTCAAGGGGTGCCTGGGTGGCTCAGTTGGTTGAGTATTTGACTCCTTTTTGGCTCAGGTCCTGATGTCACAGTTTCCACACAGGACGTGAAGCCTGCCTAAGATTCTCTCTCTCCCTCTGCCCTTACCTCTCTCTCTGATTGAGATACATATATATATATATATATATATATATATATATATATATATATAACACACACACACACACACACACACATATATACACACACACACACACACATATATATATATATACATATATATATATACACACACACACATATATATACATATACACACACACATATGTACACACACACCTATGCATACATACATTTTTATAAAATAAAAATGGTGTCTGGCTCTTGATTTCAGCTCAGGTCACAGTCTCACAGTTCATGAGTTCAAGCCCTGCCTCAGGCTCTGTGTTGACAGCGTGGAGCCTGCTTGGGATTTTCTCTCTCTCCCCCTCTCTCTGTTCCTCCCCTGCTTGTGCTCTCTCTCAAAATAAATAAATAAACTTAAAAAAGAACCTGGGTATTAAAAAAAATCATCCAGCCGGTAAGTAGAGGAGCCAAGATTAAAAATCCAAGGCTGGCTCCTGTGTTTCTCCCACAGGTCTTCTTTCACTAAAACTTACTTCCTGTAATGTCCCTCTAAGACATCAGAATTCTTTTTCTTTCTTGGTTCCTGGATCATTTGAGTCAACTATACCCTGTGCTTTATTGCCTAGAGAGCAAAGAGAAGAGGAGATAACACCACGTAAACTTCAATTTTATTCATGAGAATTTTGTCTCAACTGATCCTTGGTCATGTGGTCAATTAGGAACTTGACAGAAGTGTCCAAATATTCACAACTATGGTTACACAGGCAAAACAAGTGTGATAATTCAGGAAAAGCCTCCCTGGTCAGGAAGGAATGGGAATTGTGACCCAAAGGAGCTCATATTCTTCAATGTCACCTTTTTAGAAACCTTCCCTAACCACCTATATAGAAGAGCACACTGTCTCTTGCACTCTTGATCCCCTCCCCTGCTTTATTTTTCTTCACAGCACCTATCACCACCTGAGAGGAGATAGGATCCTCATTGCCCTTGAGAAGATGGGCTCCATTAAGGTAGGAACTTTGTTTTGTTCACCACCATATCCCTAATGTCTAGAACAGGGCATGGAATATAAGAAACACTCAGCAAATGCTTGTTGAATGAATGTACTGAATTGTTTTATAGAAATATATAAAGACTTAGGGTAATGACTTTGTTCTTTATGGATTGGATTGTGAAATACTTGAAACAAAGATTCTTCTGGCTCTTTTCATTTCCCTGGTGCCTGATGACTAGGGTTTCTTTTTGCACAACCTTCAAAACCAGCTTCACTCTAAGTTTCCTGACACGCTGGTTTGTCTCAACATGTGTAGTGCCCCATGATACCCACAATTTGACATTTAGATTATTTCTTGCAAATAGTTTGAAGCAGCATCACACATCATGGGGTGACAGGACTTCCCCCAGAGTAGCTGGAATGTGGGAGATACAATCAGAAATGCTCATTTGATCAGCTACATTTTCCCCACTTCTGGAGATTTACCATCACATGCCCTGGAACTGGTCATACAAAGGTTTACTTCCCACTCACAGGCACAAGGCCAGCCAAAGATGGGAACAGTGTTCACACATGCCTCCAAAGGAAGACACTGCTTTAGGTTAAGGGTTATACATGCTTTGCTAGAGGAGCTGGAAAACAAGGATTTTATGGGCCACAGTGACATCTCCCTGCAAATGAATTGGTGATGTTAATCTAAAGGTTCATTAATGAGATACAAATATAAAATAACTGTAGCTTCTTTACTAGTTACTGTCTCATACCACTTGTACCTAATTATAGAAAGGCTTGTTAAAACAACATGAAAACCCTAGAAAGTTCAATAGTCAGATAGTCAATTAAATGGATTGCTTTAAGGCATATGGAAAATGTAATGTGTTTCTCCCCAAAGTTGAATGGATCCCACATTCCTATGCTTCAGTCACTACTGATAACAGCACTTCCAAAAACCAGCTTGTGCCTCTTTAGAACCAAAGGTATATAGAGAATAGTTTTCTGTAAGATAAGCCACACACAAAAATTAAAATATTAGTTTCTACATTTCTTCCATCATTCTCTTGTTTTTTCTCCCCCAACATCAGATAGACAGAGTTCTTATAAATTGAAGGTAATAGTGAGATTGGATCATTTGCAGAAATCAACAGACCCTTTTGGATTAACATTTTTTCATCCTCCCCCCACCCCACCCAAATCTCTTAACTCCATAAGCAGGTCAATTGTTACAAAAGACAAAGGCTCATGTCTTTAGTCTGGATTAAAATCTCTATCCTAAGAAAATAGACTATTTTGTCCTAAATGAATCACAAAGTCAACAAGTACTTTCAGAGTGCCCATCTAGCCTGGTAGCTAGATGCTGCTGAGGATACACAGGAGGTATGACACATGGCCTCTGCTTTCAGTGTATTTGAGTGACAATTAGTCACCTTTCCAGAGCTAAGCTGTACAGTACTAACAAGACTATTAGTTAAAAGCTCATGGAACTGTAGAACTGTGACTCAGAAGAGACTTAAAATAATAAGGATGCTTAAAAAAAGAAAGAAGAAGTTACTGCAAATTGTAGTTCATGGTTTCCTGGTGCTTACTTAAAAATACCCATAAGCAAAAACCCTTCAAGCCTCAGTGAGGTTGTGTGGTTTTCAGCTTCCCAATCAGCTTGGATATCCATGGATCCCGCAGAGGGTTGCAGGAGGAGCAGCCACAGATATAAACAGAAGTCTTTGCTATCACATGGCAAGTAAGTGTCGCATCTCTTGAGCATCCCAGGTATCTGGGGCAGCCCCCTGACAATGGTTGAAACGATATCACATCCAGCCAGAAAACAACCCAGCAGAAACAGTGAGATGACACATAAACCCACAAGCTCGGCTTATAATGTGAAGCAACAAGACATGAGTGCGCTGTACTTCTGCAGCCACTCTAGAGAAAGAGAGAGAGTAAAATGTGTGAGAAAGCCACAGTTAAATTACTCACTATTAGCCCCTATAGTGTGCTTCCAACCTATGCAGATATGTGTGTGTGTGTGTGTGTCTACACACACACATGCACACACACACACAAGAATATCACAGTTAAATTTTTTACTAGCATAATGAGGAAAGAGACCAACAGAAGGAGCTCCCTGGGCTAATTTTCTAGCCAGCAGCCACTGCAATGTTCCCACTAGGAAAGTGAGAAGGAGTGAGAGCAAAGTATAATAAATAATGACTGGCTCTGCTGGTCAGGAGAAATTATCACTATGCTTGAGCGATCTAAGCATATGCTCATCTAGGAAACAAATCAGAGGTGGATGGAGACTGAAGAGAGGGAGAAAAGAAAACCCAGAATGGTTTGGACATATCTTTAGGACATATTCATTTAAATTAAAAAGAAAAATTTTGAAACCAATAGCATCACCAAAAGTTACATATGGCCAAACCTAAAACTGTCCAAACATTGTAGTTCTCCCAAATTTAAATTGCTTTTTAACTTGTAGCTTTATATGGCTTTATAGGAGGAAACCAAGCTATTTTACATTTCTCATAGGCATCTGCTCCAATCCATTATATTTCCTTTGTATCCGCTTCTATGTCTTAGCACAACAAAAGACTCAGAATCCTTACTCTATGCTCACCTACAGAGATCTGTTCTGTGTAGCAGGAAAATAGGACCTAGAAAATACAGGGAAATGCAGAGGCAAAACATTACCCAGCTCAGGAAAGTCGGTTTTGCCCAGGTTTCAGGGCTAAAATTTACTTTGATGTGTCAGAAGCAAATAAGTCAGCATCAAACCAGGGTGGGCTTGAATGTTCATAGGATAAAAGGAAAGGCTAGGCATTATTCATCTTATACGACTTTCCTATAAAATGAAGAAAACAAAACCTATAGGTTAAAGGATTTTTTTTACCTAATTGATAGTCTGTGCCCAGTGTGTGACCATGTGTCTTGCATATAAAGAGACTCAGACATACCAGTAATACATTCCTCAACAGCCAGAGGAGTAATAGGGTCTGGGTTTACACTGCTGCCTGAAACAACTGAAACAAATGAACAAAAACAAGAAAAATAAATAAGACAATAAGACACTAGATATTAAGCAGTGAAGGAGAGGTGAACCCTATGAGGGCCCAGATTAGAATTTGGAAGGGTTTCTTGGCTACAGTACAGGGAGGAAGGGTATTCAAGATATCACCTGATGGACTTCCTGATACAAAGCTGGGAGTCTAGGGATAGCAAGGCAACTATTGCTTGCAGGGCAGAGTAGCAGAGGGAGAGCTGTGTAGAAAGCAAGTCCAGGACATCTTTGAGATTTTTTCTTGAGTATTCAGCTAAGTAATGAAATATTAGAAGGAATAATATCTTAGTTCATACAGGAGCAGGGATAGTGCCTGTTACCAGCAACCAGATAATGTTGAATTGAAGAATTAGAAGGGGAGTAGTACTTTTGTAGTGGGAAAGAAAAAATTAACTCTAGACTTGTTCTACCTAGGGCTTAAAAGCAAGATAAGAAAGGATCAAACTGTCTGCAAGTGACTTAACCAATCCTTAAAAATGCTCAAGAAGATTTACGGGAATACAAAATATACAGCACCTAATAAGACAAAATTCACAATGTCTGACATCCAATCAAAAATTACCAGGCGTGAAAAAAGCAGGAAAATAAGACATAACAAGAAAAAGCAATGAATCAAAACTGACCCAGAAATGACACAAATGACAATATCAGTATACAAGAAATTAAAATGATTACTATATCTCAGTTTCATATGTTCAAGAAGCTAGAGGAATGATTCAACATAGTAAGTTCAGATGGGGAAGCTACAGAAAAGTTTCATATCAAACTTCTAGTAATTAAAAATACACCATGTCTGACATGAAAAATACACTAGATGGAATTAACAGTGGATTAGACATTGCATAGGATTAAGGAACTAGAATGCACAGCACTAGAAACTGTCCAAAATGAAACACATTTCATTTTGAAAGGTGAAAAAAGACTAAAATAAGCAGAATATCAGTGAACTGTGATATAGCCCCATTTTATTTTATTATCTCAGTGGGACAAGGAAGACAGAAACTGAAGAAATTAAAGGCAATATGGTCAAAAAATCTTCCAAATTTGATGAAAACTTTAAATCCACAGTTCCAAAAATCTCAGAGAATCCAAGCACAAGAAACATAAGTGCACATCATAATCAAATTGCTTAAAACAAATTATAAAGAGTAAACCTTAAAAACAACCAAATAAAAAAGACATTGTGTATGGAGGAACAAAGATAATGATGACAGAACATTTTGCATCAGAAACAAATCAAAATAGAAGACAGTGCAGGTAGATTTTTTAAAGTGATGAAAGAAAAAATCCTCAACCTACAAGTCTTTACCCACTGAAAATATCTTTCAAAAATGAATGTGAAAGTTTTTAGTGTTTCTGGAAATTTTGTACAGAGATGAATAATGAATAAACAAAGTTTGGTATAGAAAAAATGTGAAAAAAAACTTTTTACGACATGCAAAAGCTGAAAGAATTCATCACCAGTAGACATGTACTACAAGAATTGTTAAAGGAAGTCCTTCAAGCAGAACAAAAATGACACAAGATGTAAATTTCTATCTCAAGAAAGGAATGATGGGCATCAAGAAAAGGGACTATGTAGGTAAATACAATCTCCCGTATGGTTTATAACATATATTAAAGTGAAATGTGTAACAGCAATAGCTGAAAGGTCTGGAGGGGGAAATGCAAGTACAGTGTCATACAATTCTTAATTATATGGGAAGTGGTATAACATCACTGGAAAATAAATTGTGAAATGTTAGAGATGTATACTCTAAATGCAAAACTATCCTTTAAGATAACCAAAGGGTTAGAGCTAATTTTCCAAAGAAAGGAAGTAAAATGGAATAATAAAAAAATTCAATCCAAAAGAAAAGAGAAAAAGTGTGAAAAAGCATCACAAGCATGGATGACTAAATAGAAAACAGATACATAAACGGTGGTTTTAACCTGACCATATTAGTAATTCATATTAAATGTAAATGATCAAAATACCTTTCAATGTCAGAGATTGTCAGACAGAATAAAAGAAGCAAGACCCAACTATATACTATCTACAAGAAATCCACTTTATTTATTTTTATTTTTTTTAATGTTTACTTTTTTTTTTTTTTTCAACGTTTTATTTATTTTTGGGACAGAGAGAGACAGAGCACGAACGGGGGAGGGGCAGAGAGAGAGGGAGACACAGAATTGGAAACAGGCTCCAGGCTCTGAGCCATCAGCCCAGAGCCTGACACGGGGCTCGAACTCACGGACCGCGAGATCGTGACCTGGCTGAAGTCGAACACTTAACCGACTGCGCCACCCAGGCGCCCCGTAATGTTTACTTTTGAGAGAAAGAGACAGACAGACAAAGTGTGAGTGGGGGAGGTGCACAGAGAGAGGGAAACACAGAATCAGAAGCAGGCTCCAGGCTCTGAGCTGTCAGCACACAGCCTGACGCGGGGCTCAAACCCCACAAGCGGTGAGATCATGACCTGAGCCCATGTCGGACGCTCAACTGACTGAGCCACCCAGGTGCCCCAAACACACTTTAAATATAAAGACATAAATAGGTTAAAAGTAAAAGAAAAGAGAAAGAAAGAAATTAAAAAAAAAAAAAGCTGGAGTGTCTAGATTAATATCAAAGTAGATTTCTGAGAGGAAAAAAAAAAAAAAAAATATATATATATATATATATATATATTATCAGGGATGAAGAGATTTTTTTTTAATAAAAAGAAGGCCAATTCATGAAAAGTTCATAAAGTATTAAATGTTTATGCACCTAATAAAAGGAAGGAAAAATTGGTAAAACAAAAAGGAGAAATAGATAAATCCACAATTCAAGTGGTCTGTTTCAACACCCTTCTTTCAACAATTAGAATAAGCAGACATAAAATCAGCAATGATACAAAAGATTTAATGCTATCAACTAATTTCAGCTGACATTTACAGTACATTTCACTGAACAAGTAAATACATATTCTTTTCAAATGCATATGTAACACTTACCAAGACAAACCAGATTCTGAGCTGTAAAATGTCTTGATAAATTCAAAAGAATTCAAGCAATACAGAGTATGTTCTCTGACTGAAATGAAATTAATAATCAATAACTGAAAACTTCCTGGAAAATCTTCCAAATATTTAGAAGTCAAACAACACAGTTCTACATTACTCATAAGCCAAGGAAGAAATCAAAAGGGAAATTAGCAAGTATTCTGATTTAAGTGAGAATGAAAAGACAAAATATTACAATTTGGGGGATGCAGCTAAAGCAGTATCTAAAGTGAAATGTGTAACACTAAAACGTCTACAGTAAAACATAAGAAAGGTATCAAATAAATGATCTCAGCTTCCACCTTAACACCTTTAACTTAAAAATATCAGTTAAATTAATTCCCAAAGTAAGCAGAAGTAAAAAATAAATATAAGAGCATAAATAAGTGAAATAAATAACAATAAAAGCAGTAGTCTGTTCTCTGAGAAGATCAATAAAATTAATAAATTTCTATTTGGCCTAATCAGGGAAAAAAAGAAAAGACACAGATCGCGAGTATGCAGAACAAGAGAGATGACACCTCTGCAGATTCTACAGGTAGGAAAATAGTCATATTATAAACACTTTCCCAATATATTCTACTCCTTAAAAAAGGGGGTGGGCTAACTCTCTGGAGATATATACTACTGAATAGGTGCAAAGTATCAAGAACTACAAAACCTGAATATCCTATCTATTAGTAGTAAAAAACTACCCCACAAAGAAAACACCAAGCTCAGATACTTCACTATTCTACCAGAGAACTAAGATGGAAATAATACCAATTATAGGCAAATTATTCCAGAAAATCGAAAAGGAAGGTATGCAATCCAACTCATTCTAAGAGGTCAGCATTACTCTGATATTTTGATAAACCAAAGATAGTACCCACAAGAACATAGATGCAAACATTCTTAACAAAATACTGGCAAATTGAATTCAATAATACAGAGATAAATGATACAGTATCATGATCAAGTGGCAGTTCACTCCAGAAATGCAAGATTGGTTTAACATTAGAAAATTCTTCTGTGGAATTTCCCATATTAACAGATCAACTCAATATATGAAGAAAAAACATTTGACAAAAATACATTTATTCTGACAAAAACTTTGTACACTGCGAACAGAAAGGAACTTCCTCAATCTGATTGGGACACCTACAAGAAAAAAAAACAACCAATAGCTAACAGCATAATTCATAGTGAAAGAATAAATGCCTTCCCCCTAAAGTCAGGAACAAGATATTTGTATTTGACATTATGTGGGAAGGACAGATGGCAAAAGGAACACAAGGAAAATTTTTAGGGGTGATAGAAATGTTAATTATCTGGATTTTGGTGACAGTATGGGTTCATAGGTGTATATGAATATGTCAAAACTTACAAAATGTACACTTGAAATAAGTGCAGCTTACTGTATGTCAATTTTACCTTAATAAACCTGGGAGTGGGAGAAGAAGCAAGCCACATAATGACCATCATTACTGTCAGATAATCTGTTTCCATAAAGCAAAAAGCTTTGCTTTTATGAATCAATAAAACATAGTAAATTCTGACATACACACATCTACTCTGTAGAATATTGCTTCTGTGGGATATGAAATTATTTGTTTTGGACAATTAATTTTGGAAATTCCGAATTGCACACAGTTAAACATGTTTCCCTAATACAAGACTTCTCAGAGCCCTTAAATATTTTACACAGTGAAACTTATAAAGAGGAGAAACTAGTGCACAGCGTTTCTTAAATGTTTGCCCATATAATCTGTTTTTCAACGAGTAGTTAAAATAACTAGTGATCAGTAGATCACATGTGGAGAAATATTTGGATAGACTGGTCAGTTACCATTAAGTACAGAAGACCCAATTCTGGAGAAGTCACATGTGAACTGTAGTTTCAAATGTCAAGATAGTTTTATTTTAACATCCTAGCACCAAATTCAGCCTTCCTTATGAATTTCTGCTTTGGATACAACCTCCAAACTTTAAAACCTTTAAAAGTCATATCCAGATTATCCTAATTATTACTTAGAAAAATATTTTAGATACATTTGGATAAAAATCAGTCCATCAGTAACACAACTCCCTTCCTTTATACTTTTTAAGGTGTGTGAGGAAATTAACACCCCATTAATAAAAGGTATGAAGAATCTTAACTAATAGGTAGCTTGTTCATCTTCTATTTTAAATAAATATTGAAGACAAAGTTTTTTAATTATTCACAAACCACTCTCCACAATAGAATAGTACAAAAGTAATGACAAGTATCATCATTGTATAATAAAAGTAATAATAATAATTGCTGTAGCATACAATGGGTTAAAAAAAAAAACCCTTTGTACACAGCACAGGGGATAAAGTCAATGATGGTGTAACAGCACTGTATGGTGACAATGGTAGTTACACCTGTGGTGAGCACAGCAAACACAGAACTTGAACCACTATGTTGTATACCTGAAACTAATGTAACATTCTATGTCAAATATACCCAAATAAAAATGTTTAATCATTTCTAATTTAATAAAACTTGCTTAATTTTTGCCCAAATACTTTATCTGTGTTCAGGTATACAGAAAACTCAACATTATTTTAATTGCACTGTCTGCTTAACAATAAAGAGCTCAAAAGACAATACCAGAATGGAATTGGTTTGGCCGTAATCAACAACAAACTAACCAAAGATTTAAGTACCATAATTTTCCCTTAATACAGGAGAAACCCTGGTCTGCAATAAAAACTCTTCCAGGAGCTTTTTTGCATGGCATAAAGAGTTCTTGCCAACAACTTTATATGAATATATAAGTTAATTTCAGACTTCTAAAGTTGATCCCTACTGGGTAGATTAAAGTTGCATGAATTTATAATTAAAATACCTCTAGGCCTAACTCTTTATGCTCATAAATGCATGGCGTGGGACTTATAAATGCCAGTTTCCTGGGTCACATGCATGGCATTCTCAGGATCAAGATCTATCTCTATTTAAAGCCATTTAATAACCCTTCTACTCAAAATATCTTCCCTTTTACTTTGATTTGGGTACTGTGATTGCTCTCTGACCATGACATCTTAATTTGTATGATATGTGCTTTAGGATTAGGACATATTCCTGGCTTGACTTATACCTCAGTTCCCCTGTTCTGGATTCTCAAAGAGAACTTCAAGCATATACCACACAGTCAATATTTTAAATAAGGTCATTCCATGTTGACAGTCATTGTCATTGCATGGAACTTTCACCTAGATGATGGTGAGTCTAGATTCTGCTAGTTTTGGTTTGTAGCACTTTTTTTTCCCCTCAATTTCCTCTGTTGGAGGGAAGGCAAAGTCTATGTCTCTGTTCAGAAAGACTGCCCTGCCTTTGTTTCACTTAATGTCACAATAGGGAGAGTAGAATGCAGTTGGTTACCAAATGGCTTTGCTCTAGGGCAATCACTACAATACATTTTTTTAAAAAAATATAATCAATATGCTAAGAAGGGGAAGAAAATGGAATCATATAAAATGCTAAATTAGAACCAAGAAAGGCAGAAAAAGTGTGGAAGACAGAGGAACAAAGAACAAGGGCAACAGTAGAAAACAGTAAAAAATATGGTAGATATTAATCTACATATATTAATAATCATCTTTAATGTCAGTGGTCTAAACACATCAATTAAAATACAGAGATTGTCAGAGTAAATAAAAAACAAGACCCAAATATATGTTGTCTACAAGAAAACCACTTTAAATATAAAGACACATAGATTAAAAGTAAGGGGATGGGGAAAAATATACTATGCTAACATTAATCAAAACAAAATGGAACTAGTTATATTAATTTCAGTAGGAAAGATTTTAGAGCAAAGAAAGTTATCAGGGATAAAGAAAGCGATTACATAATGATAAAAGGCTACATACTCATAACAATCTTTAATGTGTATGAACCAAACAACAGAACGTCAAAATACATGAGGCAAGAACTGATAGAACTGCAAGGAGAAATAAATGAAACCACTATTATACTTGGTGACTTGACATCTCTCCATTACAAACAGATAGAGTCAGCCAGCAGAAAATTAGTAAGGACACAGTCAATCAGCTGGATGTAATTGACATCTGTAGGCTACTTAATTCAACAATAGCCAATTACAGTCTTGTCTTTTTTTTTTTTTAACATTTATTCATTTTTAACAGTGAGAAAGACAGAGCATGAGTGGGAGAGGGACAGAGAGCGTGGGAGAGACAGATTCAGAAGCAGGCTCCGAGCTGTCAGCCCAGAGCCTGATGCAGGGCACAAACTCACGGCCTGAGAGATCATGACCTGAGCTGAAGTCGGATCCTTAACTCACTGAGCCACCCAGGTGCCCCTGTTACACAGTCTTTTCAAGCTCTCATGGAAAATTCACCAAGATAGACCACATACTGTTCCATAAAACACACCTTAACAGATTTAAAAGAACAGAAATCATACTGTCTGTTCTAAGAACACAATGGAACTAGAAATCAACAACAAAAAGATAGCTAGAAAATCCTCAAATATTTGGATATTAAATAATACACAGGTCAAGAAAGGAATCTCAAGTTTAAAAACATTAAAAAATTTTTAATTTTATTTAAATCCAAGCTAGGTAACATATAGTGTAATAATAATTTCAGGAATAGAATTTAGTGATTCATCACTTACATACATCACCCCAGTGCTCATCTCAACAACTGCCCTCCATAATGCCCATCACCCATTTAACCCATCCCTCCAACCAACACCCCTCTAGCAAACCTTAGTTTGTTCTCTGTATTTAAGAGTCTTTTATGGTTTGCCTCTCTCTCTCTTATTTTTTCTTCCCTTTCCCTATGTTCATCTGTTTTGTTTCTTAAATTCCACATGAGTGAAATCATATATTTATCTTTCCTTGACTGCCTTATCTTGCTTAGCATACTACACTCTAGTTCCATCCCGGTTGTTGCAAATGGCAAGATTTCATTCTTTTTGGTTGTCAAGGAGTATTGCATTGTATATATATACCATATCTTCTTTATCCATTTGTCAGTCAATGGACATTTGGGCTCTTTCCATAATTTGGCTATTGTTGGTAATGCTGCTATAAACATTGGGATGCTTGTGCCCCTTGAATCAGCATTTTTGTATCCTTTGGATAAATACCTATTAGTGCAATTGCTGGGTCATAGGGTAGTTCTATTTTTTATTTTTTGAGAAACCTCCATACTGTTTTCCAGAGTGGCTGCACCAGTTTGCATTCCCACCAACAGTACAAAAGGGTTCCCCTTTCTCCACTTCCTCACCAGCACCTGTTGTTTCCTGAACTAAGCCATTCTGACAGATGTGAGGTGGTATGTCATTGTGATTTTGATTTGTATTTCCCTGATAATGGAATGTTGAGCATCTTTTCATGTGTCTGTTAGTCATCTGGACGTCTTCTTTGGAAAAGGGACTTTTCATGTCTTTTGCCCATTTCTTCACTGGATTATCAGGTTTGTTGGGTGTTGAATTTGATAAGGTCTTTATAGATTTTGGATACTAACCCTTTATTTGTATGTTACTTGCAAATATCTTCTCCTGTTCTGTCAGCTGCCTTTTAGTTTTGTTGATTATTTCCTTTGCTCTGCAGGAGCTTTTAAAAATATTTTGAACTAAATGAAAATGAGAATAGAATTTACCAAAATTTGTGGGATGCACTCAAGGCAGTGCATAGAGGGAAATTTATAGCACTGAATATCTAACACTAGAAAAGAAGAAAGATCTACAATCAATAATCTAAGCTTCCACCTTAGGAAGATAGAAAAAGAAGATAAAATTAAATGCAAATTAAGCAGAAGAAATAATGAAAATTAGCTCAGAAATCAATGAAATTGAAAACAGGAGATCAAAAGAGAAAATCAACAAAACTAAAGGTTGGTTCTTTGAATATATTTGTATAATTTCCAGGTTAACTAAGAAAAACAAAAGAAAAGACATAAATTATTAATATCAGGAATGAAAGAATGGATATCCTTGCAGATCCTATGGAAATTAAATGGATAGTAAAGGAATATTATGAACTCAATGCCCATGAATTTGATAAACTAGATGAACCAATTCCATGAAAGGCACAACCTGCCAAAACTCACTTAAGAAGAAATACACAATCTGAATAGACCTATATCTGTTAAGGAAATTGAATCAATAATTAATAACCTTTCGGGGCACCTGGGTGGCTCAGTTGGTTAAGCATCCGACTTCGGCTCAGGTCATGATATCACAGTCCATGAGTTCGAGCCTTGCGTCGGACTCTGTGCTGACAGCTCAGAGCCTGGAGCCTGTTTCAGATTCTGTGTCTCCGTCTTTCTCTCTCCTCTCCTGCTCATGCTCTGTCTCTCTCTTCTCAAAAATAAATAAACGTTAAAAAATTTTTTTTTAAACAATAACCTTTCAATACAGAAAGTGCCAAGTCTGGATGGCTTCACTGATGAATTCTACCCAACTTTTAAGGAAGATACTATACCAATTCTCTATAATCTCTTTCAGAAGATAGAGGCATAAGAATACATCCTAACTCATTCTGTGAAGCCAGCATTATCCTAATGCCAAAACTAGACAAAAACATTACAAAAAAGGAAAACATCAGATCAGTATATAATATAAACATAGATGCAAAAATAATAAAACATTAGTAAATCAGATGCAACAATGTATAAAAAGAATTATATACCACAACCAAGTGGGATTTATCTCAGTTATTCAGAGCTGATTCTACATTCCAAAATCAATTAATACACTCTGTCACATTAATAGGCTAATGAATAAAAATTCCATGGTCACAGCAATAGATTAAAAAAAATCCTGAAAAAATCTAGTGCCCATTGATGATACTCTCAGAAAACCAGGAATAAAGAAGAACTTCCTCAACTTGATAAAGAACATCTACAGAAGTCTTAGAGCTACAGCTAACATCGTACTTAATGATGAGAAACATGAAGCTAGGATAAGGAACAAGGCATAGATCTCCCCTCTTGCCACTGCTTTTCAAAATTTTAATGGAAGTCTTGGCTAATGTGATAAGATGATAACTGGCAATAAAAGCTAGAGAAATTGAGATGGAAGAAATAAACTTCTCTTCACAGATTACATAAGTAGTATATGTAGAAAATCCAAAAGTGTCAAGAAAAATGCTCCTGGAACTAGTAAGTGATTATAACAAGGTTGCAAGATGCAAGGTCAATATACAAAAGCCAATGACTTTTCTAAATTCAAGAAATGAACAAGTGGAATTTCAAATTAAAAACACAATTCCATTTATATCAGCACATAAAAAGTGAGAGGTATAATCTAACAAAATATGAAAAAGACCTCTATGAGGAAAACTACAAAACCCTGATGAGAGGTATCAAAGAACTAAGTAAATGGATAAATACACATGTTCATGGATAGGAAGACTCAATATTGTCAGTTGTTTGTTCTTCTCAATTTTATCTATAGATTCAGTGCAATCCCAATCAAAATCCCGTCAGCTTATTTTGTGGATATCAACAAATTGATTCTAAAGAATAGCCAATTAATATTTAAGGGCAAGAACAAAGTCAGAGAAGTGAACTTCATGACTCACCCTAAAACCACATTAATTAGGACCCTGTGGTCTTGGAGAAAAAATAGACAAATAGATTCATGGAATACAACAGAGAGCCCCAAAATAGACCCACATGTACATAATCAACTGATCTTTGATAAGGGAGCAAAAAGCAGTTCAATAGAGCAAGGATAGTCTTTTCAACAAATTGTGCTGTAACAACTGGACATCTACATGCAATCAATCAATCAATCAATCAATAAAAACAGCAGCTAGATAGAAGCTAGACACAGACCTTACACCTTTCAGAAAAAATAACTCAAAATAGATGATAGATCTGAACATAAAATGCAAAACTACAAAACTTCTAGAAGACGTTACAAGAGTAAACCCAGATGATCTTGGGTATCTGTTTTAGATACAACACTAAAAATCCAATCTATGAAAGAAAGAATTGATAAGTTGGACTTCATTAAAATTAAAAGGTTTCACTCCACAAAAGACAGTGTGAAGACTTAGAAGACAAGCCACAGACTGGGAGAAAATATTTGCAAAAGACATATCCGTTAAAGGACTGATATCCTATACATACAAAAACTCCTAAAACTCAATCATAAGAAAGTGAAAAACCCAATCAAAAAAGTAGACAAAAGACCTAAACAGATACCTCACCAAGAACATATATAATTAGCAAGTGAGTATATGAAAACATGTTCAACATAAGCCATTGGGGAATTGCAAATTAAAACAATAATGAGATAGCAGTACATACTTATTAGAATGGCCACAACCCAGAACATCAACAATACCAAATTCCGGAGAAGATGTGCAGCTTTTGTTATTGCTGGTGGGAGTGCAAAATGTTCTAGGCACTTTAGAAGACAGTGTGGCAGGTTCTTACAAACTTAAACATACTCTTATCATATGATTCAATAATCCCACTCCTTGGGTATTTAACCAAATGAATTGAAAATTATGTCCACACAAAAACCAGCACATGTATATTTACAGCAACTTTATTTATAATTGCCAAAACTTGGATGCAACCAAGATGTCCTTCGGTAGTTGAATAAACTGTGGTACATCAAAATAATGGAATGTTATTCAACATTAAAAAGAAACTAGCTAGATATGAAAAGACATTAAAGCAACTTAAATGCATATTACTAAAAGAAGCCAATATGAAAAGGCTACATATAGTATGATTCCAACTACAGTGCATTCCAGAAAAGGCAAAACTATGGAAACAGTAACAAGATTAGTGTTTGCCAAGGGCTGGGGAGAGGGAAGGATAAATGGGAAGAGAACAGAGGAATTTTTGAGTGATGAAACTACTCTGTATGATAGTATAATGCTGGATACATGTCATAATACAGAACACATTTGTCAAAACCCAGAGAGTATGCAATGCCAAGAGTGAACTCTAACGTAAATTATGGACTTTGAATGAAAATGATGGGCCAGTGTAGGTTCATCAGTTGTAACAAATGTACCACTCTGGTGAGGCATGTTGATAATTGGGTAGGCTGTGCATGTAAGGGGGCAGGAGGTATATAGGAACTCCTATATCCTCCCCTCAGTTTTTCTATGAACCTAAAACTGCACTAAAAAATGTTAATTTTTAACAATAGGCAAAGGATTTGAACAGACATTTCTCCAAATATATACAAATGACCACCAAGCCTATGAAAAGATGCTCAACATCACTAATTATTAGGAAAATGCAAATCAAATCAAAACCATAATAAACCGACACACACCCATTAGAACAACTGCTATCAAAAAACAAAAGAAAAAAATAGAAAAACTTCCTCTCAGGAGTTTACAACTGTATTATCAGGCAGAATCAACATATTAATACATTTTTACTATATTTTCTCAAGAGCTTTTAGGCGTGATATAGTTTCCAAGTTTCAGATTCAGGATCAAGGACAAAACACAGTTTCCTCAGGTTAAGGAAAATGATCTTCACGGAACACATAAATCCTAACCCCAAGATTTGGGGTCAACAGCATCTCCTAACTTTTTAAAAGTTACTGCAATAACCTACCTGAACTCTTACAACAGCCAGGCAGTGCCTTGCTCGCCTAGAGGCTGCCTTTCTTAGGTCTGTTGATATGCTCAGCTGTGGGCCCAGACCTATCCAGAGTGCCAGACCAACTCAACACAAGAGCTGCTTCCACAGTTCCCAGTCTCTCCCCACTTCAGTCTGACAACAGTCTGACTCCCTCAGACTCTGCTGCTCCATGATGGCCATTGGACCTGATTTATTTTCTCCAGACCTTCTTCTATGTACACCACCACTTCCCCACTGCTGACGATGTACTCCACATTGCTCTTAGACTAAGCCTACTGCAGCTGAACAGATGTGAGCCACAGGTCGGGGCCACCACAGGACTGATGACCCTCCCTGGCATATGCTGCTTGCGCGTGCCCTACTCATGGACATAGGTTTCTATATTGGCTCTGTCCTGAGGTGCTGTGTCAGCAACTGGCCAGGTCAATCTCTCCATAAATCCCAATCCTGTAGGTGGTGTCTACTGCTCTATTAGTTTCCTATTGCCACTGTAACAAGTTATCACAAACTCCATGACTTAAAGCAGCACAGATTTATTCTCTTACAGTTCTGGAGGTCAAAGTCCAAACTAAGTTTTATGGATCTTAAATCAAGGTGTCCACAGGGCAGGTTCCTTCGGTGCCACAGGACACATGGAGCCAGAAAATGCTGGAAGAGACAAGGGAATGGATTCTCCCTTAGAAACTCTGGAGGGAGGCACTGTGGCCCTGCTGATTCCTCAGTTCTGGCCCACTGATACGGATTTAGGACTTTCGGTTTCCAGCACTATGAGAGAATAAATTTCTGTTGCTTTTAAGGCACAAAGTTTGTGGTTATTTGTTACAGCAGCCATAGTAAAATCTGACATAATGTCCAGGTGGAAGGAATTCAGATGTGTAGTTTTGATGTGTGGGCCTTGATATTTTTAAGTGTGGTCTCTAAAGCAGCACACTGGCATCACTGGAGAGTTCATTAGCAAGGTAGCAGCTCAAGCCCCATTCCCAGATCTACCAAATCTGAATCCACATTTGAATAGGATTCCCAGATGCACATTAACATTTGAGACACATGCTCTGGAGAACTACAGAGCAACCAGACAGGAGGGACCTGGGTAACTGGAAGCCCTCACAGAGCTACCCAATCCTTGGGGCATATCCCAGCTCAGACCCTTACATACAGGAAATGTTTTATTTAGGTCATTTTTAATTTAGACTGCTAAAGTGGATAAGCCAATATCCTAACTGATACATCATCTGTATGCCAGGCAACACACAAATGACCTGAACAGAGTCTTTAACATTCAAACATGCACATAGAAGGCAGGCAAGTCTTTCATTTCACATGCACATGTAAAATATTACCCACCACAAAATGTTGCTATTTAACTGAAACCACAATTTTGCTATTCAGAAGATTCTTCTTTTGGGGGATTATGGCTAATCATTTTCAGGCTTTATTTTCTCTAGGCTAACACAGAAACCACACCTTCAGTCATATAGCCTTTCATTCTTCATATATTATAGGCTTTTCATTCTTCATGCATCATAATAGGCCAACTGGACTTGGAAGCAACATTTTAAATCATTTCACCCATTTGGATTGTTTTAGTTAAGGGGAAAAGGCTGTCTATGGGCTCTGTAACACTACCTTTGTCATAAAGCAGGTATCCATGTAAGTGTGGATTTGTTTATGGACTTTTATTCCATTGGTCTATTTTGCATTAATACCCCACATCTCCATACTGTACTTTTATATCTTGATACCCTGCAGATAAAGTTTTCCAACTTTCTTCCTTTCCAAGACTATCTTCACTGGAAGTTGGCAAAACAACAGTGGGACTAATGACTGATTTTTCAAATAAAATCTTTTTGGAAAACAGCCATTTCTTCTCATTCTCATATTATTTATAACTGCTCCCTTGGCTACAATGGCAGGATTGGGAAGTTGTAACGTTCTGGCCCATAAAGCTTAGGATATTTACATCTGATATCTGGTCTTGATGACACTTGATCCTTTCCATTCCCATATAAATTTTACAATTATTTTTAAGGTGTAGAAAAAGAACTAAAGATATTGTTTAGGATTGCACTGAATTTACAGGTCAATTTAGGGGAGATATTACATGTTGCTTTATTGACTATCCCAGTCCATGGATATGGTACACCCATCTTGTTAAATTTAAGATTTTTTATTTCACTTACCAACATATTTTTCTTTACATTCTGCATATCTTTTGTTATTCTTTCTCTTGGTGTTTTATTAGTAATACTGTTATACACGTATTTAAAATTTTTCATTTTCTAATGTTTTTTTACTTACACATAGAAAAACAATTGATTTTTGTATATAGACTTTGTCTCATGAGCATTTTCATCAAAAGAGGTGTTGACTTTATCAACTGTTTTCCTGCATCTGTTGAAATAATCATATGGGTTTTCTTTATGTAGTTAATATAGTGACTATATTAAATTTGCTAATGTGAATTCAGTCTTTCATTCTTGCAATAGATACCACTTGGTCATTATGTATCACATTTTTATATATAGCTGGATTTTATTTGCTAGCGTTTAGTTCAGAATTTTTGCTTCTATGTTCGTAAGAGATATCGTCTTATAATTTTGCTTTCTTCTAGGGTCATTGTCAGATTTTATTTTCAGAAAATGTTAGCCTCATAAAATGAGTTGAGAAGTGTTCTTTCTTTTTCTGTGCTCTCAGAGAGTTTGTGTAATATTAGTATATGTTTAGCCCTTAAATATTTGGGAAAAATCACAAATGAAGCCATCTGGGCCTGGAATTTTCTTTGTGTGGTGGTTTAATTTAAATAAATTCAATTTCATATAGATAGATATATAGATATGAACATTCAGATTTTCTTTCTTCTTGTGGGTGTCTTGGTAAATTGTGTTTTTTAAAAGCTTTTTTCATCTACATTTTCAAATGTATTGCCTTAAAGTTTTCCAGATATCCTTTTATTATCTCATATCTGTAGAATTGGTAGTGTATCTCTTTTTTTTTTTTTTTTTTTTATCCCTAATGGTGGTAACCTGTGCCTTCTCTCTTATTTTCTTGAACAGCTTTTCCAGGTGCTTATAATTTTAGTCTTTTAAAGAATCAACTTTCAGTTTTTTTTTTTGAATACTCTTTATTGAATATTTCTTTTCTATTTAATTATTACCTGTTTTTATTTTTCATTCCTATTTTCTTTGGGCTTAATTTTCTGTTCTTCTCTAATTTCTTGAAATGGATACTTAAATTATATATTTTCACTGCTTTACCTGTATCCAACACAGTTTAATATATTTTTATAATTCATTTAATATTATTTGCTAATTGTGATTTCTTCTTGGGTTGGATTCTTGGGTCATTAAAATGTATCTTAATTTCCAAATTGGGGGATTTATTAGCTATCCTTTATGCTACCAATTTCTAGTTAACTATACTATGGTAAGAGCATATACTTTGAATATTAATCCTTTGAAGTTCATAAAAGTTACATTGTGACCTAGAAAATGGCAAATTATGGTAATGTTACATTTCACTTGAAAAGAATATGTATTTCTCAGTTCTGGATACAATTTTCTAAATATGTCAATAGAAGTTGTTCAGTTCAAATATTTTATGCCTTTACTAATCTTTTGTCTATTATAATGGAATAGGCCTATTCCATTAGACCTATTCTATTAAAATAGGTGTGTTAAACTCATCCACTATGATTGTAGGTATGTCTATTTCTCCATTTTAGTTCAATTTTACTTTTTATATTTTGATGTGGTATTATATTCATAATAATTACATATTTCTAGTAGGTAAACCCAATGTATCATCTACAAAATGTTCTACTTTATCTCTAGCAATGAATCTTGCCTTAAAATATATTTTATTTAATATTAGTGTAAACACAGCACTTTTTGTCAGTGTCTGTATAGTATATCCTTTTCTTATACTTTTGCTTTCAATCTTTCTTTATTCTTAGATTTAATATGTCTCTTTAAGTTGTCCATAACTATTTTATGTAAACAATCATTGTTCTTTGAGTGTTTTATCTTTTACACTTAATGAAATTACTGATGCAGTCATTTTTAAATTGATCATCTTATTCTTTGTCCTCTATTTGACCTCCTCTGCTCTATGTTCCTTATTTCTCTTTTCTGACATTATTTTGGATTAAAGACGTATTTTCATTACTCATTATGCCCTTTTATTATCTTACCAGCTATATATTCTTTTATTTTATTGACGTATGATTGATATACATTATATTAGTTTCAAGTATACAACATATTGATTCAAGAATTCTTTACATTACTTAGTGCTCACTATAATAAATTAAATATTCTTTCATTATTCATTTAATGGTTACCCTACAAATTACAAGAAATTTTTCACTTAGCTTTATTTCTTCCTGCTTTTTATTTTCTTCTCACCACATATTTCAATATTTTAAATAGCAAACATTTTATTTTTAAATGTTTATTTATTTTGAGAGTGTGTGCATGCACAAGCAGGGGAGGGGCAGAGAGAGAGTGAGTGAGAGAATCCCAGGCAGGCTTGGCACTGTCAGTAGAGCCCAATGCAGAGCTTGATCCCATGAGCTGTAAGATCATGACCTGAGCTGAAATCAAGAGTTGGGATGCTCAATCAACTGAGCCACCTGGCTGCCCCTTAAATAACAAACATTTTAAACCTCACAAGTCATTATTTAATATTTTTATCCAGAAAATACTCACTTATCCTCCTCATTGTTTTTATTTTCCAGTGCTTTTCATTCCTTTCTGCATTTTGTGGCTTCTGTTTAGTATTAAACATTTCCTTTTGCCAAAAGAATTCTATTAGTATTTAATACAGATCTCCTGATAACTAGTTATCTGTTTGTTTGTCTGAATATATATTTATTTTGCCTTCATTTTTGAAATACATATTTTTCTAAGTACAGAATTCTAGGTAGATATATTCTTTCAATTTATCAAAGATGTCCTATTATATTCTGGCTTCAATTTTTCCTATAGAGATATCATTTGTAAGTCTTTTTTTTTTTTTTTTAATTTTTTTTTTCAACGTTTATTTATTTTTGGGACAGAGAGAGACAGAGCATGAACGGGGGAGGGGCAGAGAGAGAGGGAGACACAGAATCGGAAACAGGCTCCAGGCTCTGAGCCATCAGCCCAGAGCCTGACGCGGGGCTCGAACTCACGGACCGCGAGATCGTGACCTGGCTGAAGTCGGATGCTTAACCGACTGCGCCACCCAGGCGCCCCCTTTTTTTTTTTTTTTTTTTTTTTTAAATTTTTTTTGTAAGTCTTAATATTACTCAATGAAGGTTATGAGTCTTTCTCTTTGGATTTTCTCTTTGTGTATTTTGTTGTGTATTTTGATGATGTGTTTACATATGTTTTTTCTCTACATATCATGTTAGGGATTTATAGATTCATGAATCTATAGCTTATTACCTTTTATCAACTTTATAAAATTCTGGTAGTTATTTATTTTATTAATTTTTAAAAAATACTTATTTTGGGGACAACACAAATGGGGGAGGGGCAGATAGAGGGGGACAGAGGATCTGAAGCAGGCCCTACCCTGACAAGCTGACAATAATGAACTCAATGTGGGTCTCAGACTCACTAACCATGAGATCATGACCTCAGTCAAAGTCAGATGCTGAGCTGACTGAGCCACTTAGGTGTCTCAGTAGTTATTTCTTTTAATACTGATTTATTCTATATTATCTCTCTTCTTCTACTGGACTCCATTATACAACTGATATATCTTTTCATGAGTCCCATCAGTCCTTTATGTCTTTTCCTATACTTGCCAACCTTATTTTCTTCACAGTTTAGTTTTTTTAATTGACATATCTTCCAGTTCACCAATCATTTCTTCAGCACTCTTTAATCATCCCTTAAATCCATAGATTGCTATCTTAATTTCACTTTTTGTATTTTCAGATATAAAATATCTATTTATTTCGAGGGTTTTTAAATGGTGCAGTAGTAAGGGGACCCTGAACTTGTCTCGTCCCTGAAACACAGCTAGATCAGCATCAAACCATTTTGAACATCTAGGTAATTGATCTGAGAATTAATGCAACACTTGGCATAATTTGAGTGAGAGATCTTGGCAGGTACACAGTACAGAGAGGTGAATTGGAGGGGAGAAAAGCTGTGGGGACGTGGAGTGGAAGGAGCTGGGTTTTGCAGAGAGAGACAAAGAGAAAGGGGGAGAGACTGCAGTGAGGCAGGATCATACAAGGAAAGCACCCCCCCTGAAAGTAGTTGGAGAGAAAGAGAAAGAATGAAAACACTTGCAGGAGACTGGATAAGAAATCTGTTCCCTAAAACCATTGACAAGAAAAAAGGAGAGGATTTCAACGCTGCCAGTTTGCTATAAAGGGTGGAGCACAGAGTCTGAAGTTTCAGAGTTTAGTGCCTGGTGGTGCTCTAGTGAGAAAGCAGGGTGAGTCCCTGGGAGCAGGCAGCATGGTCTGAAGGGCCTGTGTAACCCCAAAGGAAGAAGCAGTTCCCCTGCTTGGAGTGCATTTGATGGAGGTGATCGGCCTCCCCATGGGCAAAAGTTCTAGCAGACCCTGGAGAGCTGCCACATTTACTGATACTGGAACAAAGACCTAGAGTGCAGCAAAACCTGGCACCAGCTGTGTGTTGTGATTTACCATAAAGTCTGAGTCTCTGCTACTATGTAATTGCACGGATGTTTTCTACAACAAATAGGTACCCAGCCACTATACAGTGAGACCGTCCCTAGAGAATCAGAATGGGTCCAAGCCACAGGGGTCTCTGAAGTGTGGGGTGTTGAAACACAGCCCCATCTGAGATAAAACTGTGGAGGGAGATGCCACCTGACAGGCAGGCAGCTTGGACACAGGGTAAATGCAGGGAGTGGATGGAAACCTGAGACAAAGGAGAGGTGATTGATCATGCATCTGTGAGGGCGTAAAATCCCCACGCTGGAGACTAAAGAGTGGGTAAAGCCATTTTCACCTCTAGCACTCCCACAATGATTGACCCCAGTGAGCTAAGCAGCACCACCAAGTGGAGAATGGAGCTCTTACACAAAGCCTTGCCAACCTGCCCCCTCCAGGCACATCCCCAAGAAGACCAGCACAAATCCCTTCCACAGTGTAATGCAAAGTTTCAGTTCTAGGGGAAACTGGATCTAGCTTCATTAAGGTTTCATTTGTTTGCTGGTTCATTTGTTTTCTTTGCTTCTGTTTTTATGTTGTTTTTTCTTTCTTTTCTTTTTCTTTTCCTTTCCTGGATACAGAAAGAGCAAATTTTTTATTCTATTTTATTTTCTTTATTTTATTAAAAATTTCTAAATTTTTATTTTCCTATTTTTTTTTAAACTTTTTTTCTCTTTTCTATCAAGCTTCTCTCAACAAGCAGACTGAAACACACCTAGATCTAGCTTTCTTCATTTTTGGTGTTTTTTGTTTTTTTTTACTTTTTATATTTTATTAATTTTTTTCTTCCTCCAAAATGATAAGATGGAGGAATTCACGCCAAAAGAAAGAACAGGAAGAAATGATGGCCAGGGATTTAATCAACACAGACATAAGTAAGATGCCTGAATTAGAATTTATAACCACAATTGTAAGAATACTAGCTGGGGTTGAAAAAAGCATAGAAGACAATCCCTTTCTGCAGAGATAAAATAACTGAAATCTAGTCAGGACAAAATTAAAAATGCTATAACTTAGATGCAATCTCGAATGGGTGCCATGACAGTGAGAATGAACAAAGCAGAGAAGTGAATCAGTGATAGAGAAGATAAAATTATGGAAAATAATGAAGCTGAAAAAAAAGAGGGAAACAAAGGCAAAAGAACATAATACAAGACTTGGAGAGCTCAGTGACTTATTAAAGAGGAATAACATTTGTATCATAGGAGTCCCTGAAGATAAAGAGAGAAAAAGGAGCTGAAGTTTATGTCAGCAAATTATAGCTGAAAACTTCCCCAAACTGGGGAAGGACACAGACATAAAAAAGATATGCTCAACAAGCACAGAGAACTCCCATTAAACTCAACAAAAGCTGACGATTGCCAAGGCATATCTTAGTCAAAATCACAAAATACAAAGAGAAGGAAAGAATCATGAAAGCAGTAAGGGGAAAATGTCCTGACCTACAAGAGAAGACAGATCAGGTTCGCAGCATATCTGTCCACAGAAACTTGGCAGGCCAGAAAGGAGTGGCAGGATATATTCAATGTGCTGAATGGGAAAAATATTGCCAAGAATTCTTTATTCAGCAATGCTGTCATTCAGAATAGAAGGAGAGATAAAGAATTCCCCACAGAAACAAAAACTAAAGCAGTTGGTGGCCAGTAAACCAGCTCTGCATGAAATGTTAAGGGGGACTCTCTGAGTGGAGAAAAAAAAACCAAAGACCAAAAGTAACAATGACTAGAAAGGACCAGAAAACATCATCAGAAACATCAACTCTACAGGCAACATAATGGCACTATATTCATATCTTTCAATAATGACTCTGAATGCAAATGGACTAAATGCTCCAATCAAAAGACATAGGGTATCAGAATGGATTAAAAAAAACAAGATCATCTATATGCTGCCTACTAGAGACTCATTTTAGACTTAAGACACCTGCAGATTGAAAGTGAGGGGGATGAAGAACCATTTATAATGTAGATGGATATCAAAAGAAAGCCAGAGTAGCAATACTTATATCAGACAAACTAGATTTTAAAGCAAAGACTATAGGAGGAGATGAGGAAGGGCACTATACCATAATAATTGTAAATATATATGCCCCCAACTTGAAAGCACTCTAATATATAAGCGCTCAAATATACATTGTCGGGGCGCCTGGGTGGCGCAGTCGGTTAAGCGTCCAACTTCAGCCAGGTCATGATCTCACGGTCCGTGAGTTCGAGCCCCGCGTCAGGCTCTGGGCTGATGGCTCGGAGCCTGGAGCCTGTTTCCGATTCTGTGTCTCCCTCTCTCTCTGCCCCTCCCCCATTCATGCTCTGTCTCTCTCTGTCCCAAAAATAAAAATAAACGTTGAAAAAATAAATAAATAAATAAAATATACATTGTCAATTAATCACAAACATAAAGAAACTAATTGATAATAATACCATAAGCATAGGGGACTTTAACACCCCACTTACAGCAATAGACAGATCATCTAAAGACCCCACTAAAAAGGAGATTTATAGACCAATCTCCCTGATGAACCTGGACGCAAAAATTCTCAACAAGAATCCAACAATACACTAAAAGAATTATTCACCATGATCAAGTGAGCTACAGTGCTGGTTCAATATCTACAAATCAACGTGATACATCATATTAATAAAAGGACAAAAACCATATGATCCTCTCATTAGATGCAGAGGAAGCATTTGACAAAATATAGCATCGTGTCTTGATAAAAACCCTCAAGAAAGTAGGGGTAGAAGGAACATACCTCAAGATTATAAAGACCATATATGAAAAACCCACAGTTAATATCATCCTCAGTGGGGAAAAACTGAAAGCTTTTCCCCTAAGGTCAGGAACACAACAGGGCTGTCCACTCTCACCACTGCTGTTCAATATAGTGTTGGAAGTCATAGCCTCAGCAATCAGACAACAAAAAGAAATAAAATGCATCCAAAATGGCAAGGAAGAAGTGAAACTGTCACTCTTCACAGACAACATGATACTCTATGTGGAAAACCTGGAAAACTCCACCAAAATAGTGCTAGAACTCATACATGAATTAAGCAAAGTTCCAGGACATAAAATAAACATACAGAAATTAGTTGCATTTCTATACACCAAGAATGAAGCAAGAGAGAGAGATTAAGGAATTGACCCCATTTACAATTGCACCAAGAACCATAAAATACTTAGGAATAAACCTAACCAAAGAGGTAAAAGATATTTACACTGAAAACTATAGAAAGCTTATGAAAGAAATTGAAGAAGACACAAAGAAATGGAAAAACATTTCACGCTCATGGATTGGATGAACAAATATTGTTAAATTTTATACTTCCCAAAGCAATCTACACATTCCATACAATCCCTATCAAAGTAACACCAGCATTCTTCAGAGAGCTAGAACAAACAATTCTAAAATTTGTATGGAACCAGAAAAGTCCTGAATAGCCAAAGTAATGTTGAAAAAGAAAACCGGGGCACCTGGGTGGCTCAGTTGGTTAGGTAACCGACTTCGGCTCAGGTCATGATCTCACAGTTTGTGGGTTCGAGCCCCACGTCAGGCTCTGTGCTGACAGCTCAGAGCGTGGAGCCTGCTTCAGATTCTGTGTCTCCCCCTCTCTCTATCCCTCCCCTGCTCATGCTCTGTGTCTGTCTCTCAATAATAAATAAACATTAAAAAAAGAAAAGAAAAGAAAAAGAAAAGAAAAAGAAAACCAAAGCTGGAGGCATCACAATTCTGGACTTCAACCTGTATAACAGAGCTGTAATCATCAAGACAGTGTGGTACTGGCACAGAAACAGACACATAGATCAATAGAACAGAATAGAGAACCCAGAAATTGACTCACAAATGCATGACCAACTAATCTTCAACAAAGCAGGAAAGAGTATCCAATGGAAAAAAATATGGTCTCCAGCAAAATGGTATTGGGAAAACCAGACCGTGACATACAGAAGAATGAACCTGGACTACTTTCTTATACCATACACAAAAATAAATTCAAGACGGGTGAAAGACCTAAATGTGAGACAGGAAACCATCAAAATCCTAAAGGAAAAAACAGGCAGCAAACTGTTTGACCTTGGCCACAGCAATTTCTTACTAAACACGTCTCTGGAGACAAGGGAAACAAAAGCAAAAATGAACTCTCTGGACCTCCTCAAGATAAAAAGCTTCTGCACAGTGAAGGAAACAATCAACAAAACTAAAAGGCAACCGATGGAATGGGAGAAGATATTTGCAAATGACAGAAGATAAAGGATTAGTATCCAAAATCCATAAAGAACTTAAACGATTCAATGCCCCAAGAAACAAATAATCCAGTGAAGAAATAGGCACAGGACATGAATAGACACTTTTCCAAAGAAGACATCCAGATGACTAACAGACACACGAAAAGATGCTCACCATCATTCATCATCAGGGAAATACAAATCAAAACTACAATGAAATACCACCTCACACTGGTCAGAATGGCTAAAATTAATCAGGAAACCACAGATGTTGGTGAGGATGTGGACAAAGGAGAACCCTTTAGTACTGCTGGTGGGAATGCAAACTGGTACAGCCACTTTCGAAAACAGTATGGTGGGAAGGAAAAATAAATTAAAACAGAGAGGGAGGCAAACTACAAGAGACTCTTAAATACAGAGAACAAACTGAGGGTTGCGGGAGGGGAGGCTGGTTGAGGGATGGGCTAAATGGGTGATGGGCATAAGGAGGGCAGTTGTTGGGATGAGCCCTAGGTGTTATATGTTGATGAATCACTAAATTTTACTCCTGAAACCAATACTACGCTATATGTTAACTAACTTGAAGTTAAATTTTAAAAAATATTTATTTTTATAGATTCAATTTATTTCCTGAGATTTTATATATTTTTCTTTGTACAACATATCAATCATAGTTACTTCAGAATCTCTAATGATTTCAATATCTGGGTTTCTCTTGAATACTTATATTTTCTGTTTTCCCCCCTTTGTTTTCAGTCATTTGTTTATGTCTTCTCATTTGCCTTAACAAAAAAAAACTAAATCCCAGACATAGCGTTTAAAACAGAGAAAATTTCAGGGTCTTGATAGTGTAATTATCTTCCAGAATTAAAATACATTTCCTTCTAGCAGATAATTTAGCTTGGATAATATCTCCTTAATATGGTCAATAATTTGAAGCTAGGGTGCAGTCTTTATGAGACTGGTCTATTTCAAGTTTGCCCTTACATGTAGGACCTAAATCTTTAGAGGTCTGGAGTATTATACAAAACCTACTATCTTGGCTGACTCCAAGCTTAAACTTTTGTCTCTCCATCCCCATAAAACTGTAGTTTCTTGGTTGTCCTTTATAAATTGAAGACACAGGCAAGGCTGCGTGTTATTCTTACCACTTTCCACTTTCCTTCTGTCAGGGATCTTGGTCCCTTAAATCTTGAATGCCCTGATAGTTCTGTTATATCTTCAAATAAATCCTTAAAAAATGTTTATACAGCTCTTCTAGCTGTTCTCAGTAAGACAAGTCATTAGCCAGAGTCAGAAGAAAAACACTCATCCCTAGACTTTTTAGACCTATACCTCACCTTTTCTTTTGTTTGTTTTAAAATTCAGAGTTTCTATAGTACAATTTATCCAGAAAATATCCCTTTGATCTCCTGCACAGAAGTACATTGTCTGGCTTGATAGGGTAGAAGCTAGGGGTTCAATATGACTGTTTAAGGAATTTTAACCATTTGCTCTGATGTCCGCACCACTTGTCAGACACCCTGCCCCCACCTCCCACACCACACACACTGTTATGATACCAGGAATCTCCAAGCCTGTGTTTTTCCAGAGTTCTGTGAAGTGAATCAGCTTATTTCTCCTAGTTTTCTCCTCCTACATAGGCCTTAAGCTGTAGCTTCCTCTGCTATGCCAAGGCAGTTACCACTTCTGTGTCAATTTGCATGATTATAAAAATGGGTTGAAATCTCTCATCCTTTTATATATCCTTTTCCATTGTCTTTGCCCTTATGGTTTATACCTGCTTTTGTTGTCATTTTATTGAGTTTTGAGATAGAAAGGAGGTAAGTGTGTGTTATTAATTTGTCATGTTTCTAGATGTCCCCTACGTGGTATTTTATAAAACAATGTAAAGAGGTCGGCATTATCCATGGTAGCAATGCAAGCAACTTAGTAAAACAGTGCTCTCTTACATCTGGGCCATTTCATGCATTTATTTTGAAAAGAAATTTCCCAGTAGATATTTAAGTTTACAACCCCTGCTGCAGTAGAATTAGAATTAGTGTATTTCCAAGTTTCTTTTTGTCTCCTCAAAAATATTTTTCCTCCCCCCCCCTCAATTACTTCTTTTAAAATCACAGAGGCAGAAAGAGAGAAAATATGGTGATGAAGAATACTGGATCCAAGATTTCAAAGTCAGAACACAATTACTTTACACTTAAACGGTGTTAGGGATTTATAGTTGGAAAGTTCCTTTCTGAGGGAAGAGTTCCAAACCTATTGCAACGTTTGGTCAAGATTTTTCAAGCTCTGATTACTAAGCAAACAGTATGGGTAACAAGGAATGTTTGAATCATAAAATATTAGAAATGGAAGGAATTTAGAGGTCATCTTAGTTTGACTTTCTTCTTTTAAGTATGAATAAACTGACCCTTCACAAGAATAAGTGATTTGCCCAAAGTCAGTCATCTAGCAGTGTGGCACAATAGATAAAAGCCCTAAGAGTGACACAGAACTGGATTTTAAACACAGCCCTGCAATTTATTACCTCTGAGACCTTGGGCAAATAATATCCATCCTTCTTGGAGCATCAACATTCTCATTTGTAAAACTGGAATAATAATGGTACTCAGGATAGCAGTAAAATTTAAAGGAGATGGTATGTTTTTAAATAGTTAATATATTATTTGCTTTACTGTAGTAACACCAATACATATTAGTTATTATTGGTAATTACAGCTGGCCAGTGGTGGGACCAAGAGTCCAGTTAAGAGGACTCCTGTCTCTCAATTCAAAAACTTTCCCCAATACTGTTAGCACTTTCCTCAGGATGTATGCCTGAAGTTCACGTTCTGGGCAATCGGGTTTGCTTCTGTCACTTTCTGTACTTTTCAACCCTTGTTTAGTTGTGATATATTAACGGGGTCAATGCTTGGCTCATAGCAAGTACACATTAGGTGTTCATTGATATGCATTGTTTTGAGACTCAATTGACAGCACATATTGTAGGTAGTAAACTTTGGTCAACAGAACATGGCAATGTTTTTATGAAGTAACTAAATGAATTCCACTTAAGAAAGTAGGCCCCAAAATCTTATAAAATGTTGGAAGTGTAAAATGGTACAGTTTTTTTGGAGGGAAATTTTGTAATAGACATTGCAATGATGTTTAAAGGAGCATAAATCCAGAAAACTAAGAAAATAAGAAAAATGTGATATCATTTATAATGTAAAATACAGAATAAAATAGAAATATCAACCACAAATATAATAAAATACATAATATAAACAATAAAGTATAATTAATAATATATAATAATAAGAAAAAGGAGGGTATGGTTCCAACTCAGTGAACATAATCAACCTCTATCTCCCTTTTTCTGATCTGAACTGCTTTCCCACTTGTGGTATTAATAAGGCAATAATACCTAATTCTCAGAGACTCATTATGTCTCTCCAACCGTCCCCACTCATTGGCTATTGTCAAGTGTTGTTACATGACTTACAATAGCTAACAAGTTGGTTTACTACTACTTTCATCTATATGGATGTTCCTCCAAGGAAGTTTCCTAAAAACTGTTCCTGGCTTTCCACTATTGTATGACCAGGACCCAGCATGAAAGGAAATGAAGAAAAAAAAAAAAAAAAATATATATATATATATATATATATATATAAATATATAGATAGATAGATAGATAGATATAATTTGTTGAGTTAATAAATAAACACATAAATGAAGGGATAAATCTTTGAATGCTGCAAAGATTTCATTGCTATTCCAGCAGTAATTTTTAAGGTCTGGGGGTAGCAAGAGAAAGGATGTTCTGTTGGTCAGTTGGATAGTGCTTTTCTGGGCCAGCTTATACTACGCTTTCTCAAAAGTCTGTGGTTGGGGGTGGGGAGAGGTGGAGAGGGGATGAGCTGGAGATTGGATGATCTAGAATAGCCTCACATTCACAAGTTTAGGGATTGTCAGCTGTCAAATGGGAAAAGAGAAGAAATGGATGTCACACATTATCTAGCAGGCTAGTCAAGAATTCTTCATATGGCAGCAAAGATCCAAGAGCAGCAAGAAAGGTAAAGCCTCAGTACACAAGCAGTTTTCAAGTTTGCTTATATGAAATTTGTTATTTTATCATTGGCCAAAGCAAACCACAGAGTGAAACCCAGAGGCAGTATGAGTGGGCTATCCACAGGTTTTGATATATAGAGGCATGAACGTGTTTCTTCCTAGGAGGAAGAAAATTTGGCCCTCTGGCAAACTTTCTCACCCATTGTACCATCACTCATCATTACTGCTTTTCCAGCAAAAAGCAATTTTAAGTTCTGCTTCATGGGATTCCTTGAAGTAAACAGACACACGCATATAACCCCTACATACATATACACACACACACTCTAATTATATAAACATGAACATAAGCAGTGGTTATCACCCTCCCTCAACACCAAGACTCAATAGAACCCAAGTAAAATACAGCTTAAAATTTCTGAGCGCTCACACACATTCACCCACAAGAAGACAATATAGCTTAGTGGTTAGTAATATGGGCTCCAGAGTCAGACTGCCTGGGTTGAGTTTTGGCTCCACCTCTTACTAGCTCTACGACCTTGTGCAAATTAAGTAACTGCTCTGCACCTTAATTTCCTCATTTGTAAAATGATGATAATAATAGTACCTTCCTCATGGGGTTCCGAGGAATAATGAGTTTGTAGAGCCCTTGCAACAGTAGGTTCTCAATAAACAAGGCTAATCTCATCAGTCTCCTTAGTGGGGACTGGGAATGGGCCCCGGGGTCTCAGCAGAACAGTTGAGAGGTGATACCAGCTTCTCCTGCTGAGGTAGATGGCTGAGAAGCTCCTATTTTCCTCAACTCCGCGAAAAGTTTCCAATAGCTGCATTATTTTTCAGTATTTTGGAGAATACTTTCTGAGGCTCTGAGCCAGAAATTCGGCCCCTGCAGTTCTTTACATTATATCACAGACACCTAAGAGGTTTTGCAAAAGTAATGACAGAGGCTTCTCCTGGGTCTTCTCTGAAATGCACTTCATTTGCCTCACAAAGAGTTGCAATGGTTTCAATACCCGAGGGTCTCCTGTGGCAGGCAACAGGATTACTGCTTCATTTATTTCACAAAACCTTATTTGCTTACTAAGTGTCATGCCTAGTTTCATTTTATACATATTAACTCCTTTAATTGTTATAATAACCCTTGGAGTAGGTTCAATTACTATCTCCATTTTACAGCCAGGAAAACTGAGGCACAGGCAAATCAACTAACCCGCCCAATGTCAGAAAGTAGAGGAGCATCGCCAAGACTCAAATGCAGGCAGTCTGGGCCAGAATCTCTGCTTTTAACTACTAACCTCTGCTGCCTTTCTCAGTGAAAGGTTATTATTTATTAAGCGATCCCAATGTGCCTGTGTCAAGCAAAGGAACTGCCATTCATCGTGTCATTTAATTCTTATGAGAAGGAATTATCCCTTTTCTCAAGATTGCTTTGGTTATTCTGGGTATTTTGTAGTTCCATATACATTTTAGGATTGATTATTCATTCTATTTCTGTGAAAAATACCAATGGAATTTTGATAGGGATTATATTGTATCTGTAGATTGCTTTGGGTAGTATGGACATTTTAACAATACTAATTCTTCCAATCCATGAGCACAGAATATATTTCCATTTATTTGTGTCTTCTTGAATTTCTTTCATTAATGTCTTATAGTTTTCAACAGACAGGTCTGTCACCTCCCTGGTTAAATTTATTCCTAGGTATTTTTATTCTTTTTGATGCAATTGTAAGTGGGATTGTTTTCTTAATTTCTCTTTTTGATCGTCTCTTATTAGTAAAGAAATGCAACAGATTTGTGTGTATCAATTTTGTATCTTAAAACTTTACTGATTTCATTTATTCTAACATTTTTTTTGTGTGGAGTCTTTAGGGTTTTCTATATGTAATATTATGTCATCTGCAAAGAGTGGCAGTTTTATTGCTTCCTTTCCAATTTGGATGGCTTTTCTTTTTCTTGCTTAATTGATCTTACTAGAACTTCAAATAATACATTGAATAAAAGTGGGGGGAGTGGACATTCCTGTCTTGTCCCTGATCTCAGAGGGAAAGCTTTCAGCTTTTCACCATTAAACATGATGTTAGCTGTGGCTTGTTATACATGGTCTTTATTATGTCGAGGTGTGTTCCCTCTGTATCTACTTTGTTGAGAGGTTTTTTTTTTAAATGTTTATTTATTTTTGAGAGTGGGGGGGGGAGAAAGAGAGTGGGAGGAAGAAAGCAGGGGAGGGGGAGAGAGAGAGAGAGAGAGAGAGAGAGAGAGAGAGAGAGAATCTCAAGCACTGACAGTGCAGAGCCTGTGTGGAGCTCAAACTCATAAACCGTGAGATCATGACCTGAGCTGAAATCAAGAGTCAGACGCTTAATGGATTGAGCCACCCAGGTGCCCCAAGAGTTTTGATATAAATGGTTGCTGAATTTTGTGAAGTGTCTTTTCTGCATCTGAGATGATAGGATTCTCAAGCCTTCATTTTGTTAATGTGGTGTATCACACTGATTTGCAGGTGTTAAGCCATCCTTGCATCTCTGGAATAAATCCCATTTGATCATGGTGTATGATCCTTTTACTGTATTGTTGAATTCAGTTTGGTAGCATTTATTGAAGATTTTTACACCTAAGTTCATCAAGGATATTGGCATATAATTTTCTTTTGCATGGCATCCTTGTCTGGTTTTGGAAGCAGGGTAATGTTGGCTTCATAAAATGTGTCTGGAAGAATTTCCCGCTGTTCTATTTTTGGAAGAGTTTGAGAAAGATGGTATTAGTTCTTCTTTGGATGTTTGGTGTAAGTCACCAGTGAAGCCATTTGATCTCAGACCTTGTTTGTTGGGAGGTTTTTGATTATGGACAATCTCCTTGCTAGTAATCAGTAGTTCACATTTTCTGTTACATCGTGATTCAAGCTTGGTGGCTTTAGGTTTCTAGGAATTTATTCAGTTCTTCTAGGTTGTCCAATTTGTTGGCATATAATTGTTCACAGTGTCTTATGTGCCTTTGTATTTCTGTGGTATCATTTGTAACAGATCTTTCATATCTGATTTTGAGTCTTCTTTTTTCTTGGTAAGTCTAACTAAAGGTTTGTCACAATTTGCTTATCTTTTCAAAGAACCAGCTTCTTTAGTTTCACTCATCTACTGTTCTTTTAGTCTCTTTCATTTATTTCCACTCTTACCACTTTATAGATGTGGAAGCTGATGTTGATTTTCAGGGACTTGGCCAGGCTTCCATAGGTGATTAGTAACAGAACAATGCCTATTGTAATGCACACACTATCTCACCTCCCTAAAAAGTATTTGATAACTAAAAAACACTGTGGTATGTGCTCTTGTCTCAAGTGCAAAACATACCACTATCCTCCCTACTTTTTCATGGATTAGACTAAATCGAGCTAAATTTAGTTTCCAGGAAAACTCATTTCATGACAATATGAAGGTATGACAATAGACACATCATTTCATATTTATTATGACTCATTCATTCACTTATTTCCCAAGTATTTGCTTAGAGCTTACTCTATGCCAGGTACTGCTTGTGTTTGATCAGATCGGTGGACCAAAGACATAAAAGCCACAGAGCTCTTTTGTTTAGTGGTGTTTGCAAATGTGGCTCCTAAGACACAAGCCTCTGGGTATAAGAGCCCTAGTTAATTCTTTCCCAATACATCTGTTTGCAGTTGTGCACTTATCCAGGATGGTCACTGGCTTCAGACTCCTGAATGATGCACGTCAGATAGGGTGAGTGAAGTTCTCACTGGACTTAAAAGAGCTTTTGTTGATACCTACTAGGAAGAATTGCCTTGCCCGCTCAGGTCACTATGCTATAAATCCCTATTCTGTAGCCAACTGCAAATTTCATAGGCATTTAAATGTGCTGTCCACTCCTGGAGAATAATTACTGCTATTTAATTGTATTCATAATTTAGCATACACCTGAAAAATATGCTGTGAAATATCGGGGGGGATCCTTTAATACTGGTGTTCCATTTACAAACTGTCACATTTATAAAGCGTCTTTAATCTTCTAGGGTCTGCTAGAATTTTTTATTACAGTCTGCTTTGTGCTTTAAATATTAAAGATTCGGCAATACTTCAAAAGGTGATAATGCCTGATGCTCTGATGGAGCTTAAGCCTCACCAGCTAAATATATTGAGGAATGTTCAGTGGCCCTGGCTTAATTAAACATGCATGTGTATTTTCAAATGCAATATTTTTCTGCTTGTTAGGTTTCTGACAAACCTCCAAACAGGCCAGGTGGAACAAAGCATGTAAACAGGCTTGTGAATGGAGCTTAAAGCACTCAAATTAGCACCTTCCCTACATTAATATGCAAACCTTGGAATCTCTGCATTTGATAATGCCATTGAATACTATTTGCAGCTTAACAGTGTATCTTTGTCATTTCATTTTTCTAAAACATGTCCAGTTTAATTATGTGAAAAGACACTGGTGACGGCTTTTTAGCCAATGAGGTGGTATTTGTTCTCAGTAACTTACTCTTCTCTCTGGAACACAGCATACATTACAAGGCAGTGGCAGCCTTTAAATGTACCATTTGTTTTCATTATATAGCACTTAAAGGTAGACTTCTTCTAATTCAACACGCCATGTTAAGGCCGCCAGATTTCTCCTAAGCCCTGAGACCAAATTACCTATGGCTGTGGATACTTGAAAATTACTTAAGCACCTTTTGCTATTTAAAATAATACATTAAAGCAAAATCTGTCTCTATTATTGTGAAAAGAAATCTCCATTTAGCATTTGCCACACTTTGGATTTATCTGAAAAACGTGTTTCAAAGAATTTTTATTTTGTTTTCAAACGTCTACATTTAAATTTTTGTCACTAGAAATAAAATATTAAGCTCAGATTTTCAACCCAAGATTTCCACGCATCTTCTCATAGAGTCATATAATATTGCCTAATATTAAAATCCCCAAATAAATAACGCTTTGAATAGCTGCTCATCTATTTGGAAATATTACTAAAGCTACCCAAATAGAGATTGGCAGTGGTTGGAAAAGGGAACAAGATGTTTTACAGATGAGCAAAAAGACTGGCTTTGAATGATTCAATCTGCTGTAGAATCAACATGTAACAATTGCTGGACTAGAAAAAAAACCCCTTGTAAAAATATATGTGGAAGCTTCCAATAAAAGTTCAATTATTATGCTGTAATAGGTAAGCTTGTGCAAAAAAAATTTTTTTTTTAAATAAAAAGGGTCTGTAAGATCCGAGGCAATATTAGAGCAATTTTCTAGGTGAGGCAGTGCTAGTGGGATATGACAGGTGAGGTATTGTTATTATAATACCTAAGGCAAAGCAGCAACCACACAAAATGATAGACAAACCTGAATTAATATGATATGATCGGCAAGGTGGCATTTGAATATAATCTTCCTGTATTGTGGAGAAAGCTGCATGCATATTACACACTGAAAGAATTGTGTGCAAAGCTGTAGACAGAAGACTCGGTGGGAGGAAAGAAAATATGGGCAAGATTTCAGAAGACGTCTGTGCTTTGCTGGGTAAGAAGTACACTTGGAAATTGGATTTGTAAACAAATTAAAAGCTGAATTTCTTTTCCTAAAGCAGCCTTCAGTGGGTGTTGACAATAAACACTTAACCTTGGCAAATGGAGTCCTTTGAAAGAAATAATCAGGGGGAAATAGGGGATGCAGAGCACATTTTAATTTTGCTTCCTGTTTTGATAATCCATAGTTAGTGTTTCTATACTGGATCTGTGAGCCCAGTGGCCATTTTAGATCCCCGGATGGGAAAACGTTGCCTTCCTTGAGAATTTCGGCCATCTTCCGCTTTCTTGATCTATGATCACCACCTCTAATTAAAAGTCTTAGTAGCATCCAGGCCCTAATCACACAAAAGAGACCACAGCCTACTGAAAGGGTAGGGCATTTTATGAAAGCGACAGAAACTCTCAGCGATTTGAGCCTGCAGAAACTGCCTGCGTGATCTTTAATGGATTTTTAAAGATGACAAGAAAGGAAATGGGAAAGTAAAGCAACGGAAGGCAGAAATTCCCTGAAGGAGCATTCTGAAGTAAATCAGTGCAACCGAAAAAGTGAACTCCTAGGGCCTGGGGATATCTCCCAGGTTTTTCAGCTGGACACTTATGGCCTGTTGGGTCCCTGAACACCTCTGCTCTGGGCGGACTTTGACAGAGCAAGTCACAGAAAGATGAACGACAGCACCTGAAGTGCTGTTTGCGGGGCAGAAAATTGCTCCCTTTGCACGCTGGGCTGCCTTTGCTTTCTGTCACATGACTTATTACAGCCTCCCCATATAACAGGGCCATTTATGTATGTTAACTTGGTGAGCTGTAATGGTATTCTTCGCCTCCTTTTTCACTGCTGCTTGGGCAATTAAAAACAAAGGAAGCAAATGAGGTCAGCACTCATAAAACCTGAGTCTATAGGTGACGGACACCCTGAGACCAAATAGCCTCAGATGCTGCTACAGTAGAAGGAAACCATGAGCGAGGAAATATGCCTGCTTCCCTGGCTTTTACATAGGTATTTATTTTTTCAGGTGAGAAGCTGATTTTAGGTTTTTTTCTTTTTTTAAATCAACCTGAGTAAGGGATCTTTTAAGGAGTTTGGTAATGCTGCTAATGCAATTATGTGCTCCCTACAGCAAAGAGAAATAAACGAGACCGTTCTCTTTAATCTTCCAGCACAAAGACCAACATTTTAACCACACGGTAGAATTTTATCTCTAGCAGCCCTTGAAACAGCAGCTCTACTGATGTTGTGCAATTACAATAAGTGTTTTGAAATGTTCCACACACAGGTATACAAGGATACCTCAGTCCATTTTTCTGATCCCCATACTGTTAACACAGTGATTTTGGAAAAGCTAATTAGAAGAACCTTCTTACTTCCCCTAGGCGTGATTTAAATAACGCACTGGTTTGTATTCTACATCCCTTGGCTTCTACAGTATGTATCCTATGCATCTTGGCATGTAAGACAATCCCTTAAGGAGAGAAACGGCTCTCAAAATCAGAGGTGACTTATATGATGTCCTGGCTTTACTGCCCTGAAGCTGGCAATAGCCCCAGAGCCCTTCCCACCCTTGAGGCCCCCCAGGCCCACTGTATGGGGCTCAGGGAAGGGGCTGGCATGAAGGGAGGTGGTCAGACCATCTATCCTCTATCAGCTACTGCAGGGGATTCAGCAAGGATGACTGCAAGTTGACCTAATTATTTGAAGTAATTCTTCCTGAGAATATTACTTCAGAGATCTTAAATTTGAAGTTACAGATATCACCTATTCTAAACATGATTCCAATTGTACAAGTATCCCTGAAAAACCCCGGAATATATGATCATCAGGCCTCTTTTGGGCACCTGATAACATCTGGGTGTAGCTTTCTGCCTTGGGAATTACATTGCGCTTACCGCTGACCACTCATACTTGATAAGTGTGGAAAATAACGTTTCATTTCACCTATCAGGGAGGGCCACCTGTCTATTTTATTATTAAATGTCCAGTTGTACCTCATATAACATATTTATTAGCTTAGTAGATTGCCTTCTATTATTTTGTTTTACAGCAATTTAGTTTCCAACTAGACTCTAAGATCTTTGAGGGGAGGACTACCTATTACACTGCTCTTAAACTCTCACGTTTAATAAATTTATGTTATTGGGCACACAGAACACACTTCATAAATGACTGATGGATCTGGGAGCAATGTGGGCATCTCCACAGATCACACTCACAAAAATAAAAACAAACACAACCTTCTGGTTGTTAATGGACATGTTTGCAAATAACAGAAACCTGGGAGAACTCTCATACTTTAAATGACAGATCTGGAGTTCAGAAAATACCTTCGTGAACTCAAGTGCTGGACTAAGCTAATGACATAGCCAAAAATGGAAGCCATCAATACTTGTGTATCTTGTATTACTTGAACATCTCAGAGGCACCTCAAATTAACATTCACTCTTTTAACAAACATTTAGTGAGCACCTACTGTATCCTGGGGATTGTCTGATGGGCTAGAGGTACAACATGAAACAAGACAGAGAATATTCCTACTCTCACGAAGCTTATATTCTACAGTCCAAACATGTTCACTGTATCCCTAGCCCATAGAACAGTCCCTAGAATATGGTGTGATGCTCAGTTTTCCCTAATGTCTCTCCTCTGGGAAACCTCTTCCATTCTTTAATGTCCTCTCAGCATACTGACTACTCTAAATACAAATGTTTGCCTTTGTCTAGACTGAGATGAGATGACTATGATTTCAGTTCCTGGTAACAGCTTGAACAAAACCACAGAAACATGAAAGTTCATGGTTGTTAAAAGAAGAGGAAATGATTAGGTGCCTGGATGGTTCAGTCGATTAAGTGTCTGACTCTGGATTTTGGCTCAGGTCATGATCTCATGGTTAATGGGATTAAGCCCCACATCAGGCTCTGTGATGACAGTGTGGAGCCTGCTTGGGATTCTCTCTCCCTCTCTCTCACTGCCTCTCCCTGCTCACATACATGCATGCTCTCTTTAAAAAAAAAAAAAAAAAAAAAAAAAGAAAAGAAATTTAAAAGAAAAGAAGAAGAAGAAATGACCCAGTACTCCTAAAGCAGTAAGTTCAACCCTGGCTATGCATCACACTTACTTGGAGAATTTTCAAAAAATATACCTGTTTGTGTCCTGCTTCCCCAAATTCTCACTCAGTTGATCTCAGATTGGGTCTACGTTTTGGAATTTGCTAAAAGCTCCACCTGCAGGTAGGCCTGATGTGCAACCAGGAGTGAGAACTACTATTCTAGGGTTGCATGGAGATGAGCCTGGAAAAGGTACATCAGAGTCCCATGTGAGGGCCTTGAATAGCATGCTAATGAGTTTGGAATTAATTCTGTAATAAATGAAGAGCCTAAAAAGGCTTTAAAAACACATGGGTGACATGATCAGATCTTAGAAAGAAACTACACTGACAGAAAGCAGGGTAAATTGGATGAAGAGGAGATCACAAGGAGGGAACCTTGCAGAATCTCAAACAGTCCTAGTGAGAGATAATTAAGCCTGAACAGAGGCTCTGGCACCACAGCAGAAGGGCTGGAGAGTTCTTAGAAACACTGGTAGACAGAAGTTGCAATACAAAGTCCCAAGTGCAGGAGTGTGACAGGAACCAAAACTGATTATAGGTTTCTAACTTAAGTAATTGGCTGTTAAACAAGGGCAAGGATTCTTACCAAGCATCTTACAGCCTAGGTAGGTTGACCACTCGATGGGGATGTTGTAGAAAAGACTAAAGCTCTAAAGAGGAGAATGACTGGACAAAATAACCTCTAAGAACTTTTTTGAGTCTGAAATTCTACTGCTGTATTGCATAAGGTTTTTAATTCATTAAAGACAGTCTGTGTTTTCATTTTCACATGTTCCACAATGCTCAGCATTTGGTAGGGTACAAACATAACTGATGAATGAAGAAATACAAGACTAAAAGGACATTTTAACAGGATTCCCAACACATGGGAGTATTTAAGTTTCCATCTACTGTCCTACTTAAACTCATATTACACTAATCTGAACAATGTGCATAATTTTTTATATAATACCTTTCTATTATGATCCAATGCACAAACCTTTTCTCCATCTATAAATTTGAGCTGCTAATGGTAATAATGCCTTCTTTATGGGGTAATGTGAGTCCAGTGTCACCACTCAAAAAGTCCGGAGGTGAGGAAACACCCAGGAACCACATTTCACCCGAACTACGGTTGACCACGTGGGCGTGGCCACACAGATTCCATTCCGTCCTATGTAACCAGATAAGCTCAGATGTTTGGGATTTGCTGCTCTGAATGTGCTGTCAGTAACCTAGTGGGCCAAGTTAATATTAGCTCGCACTGGGTATATGAGGGTATTTTGTTGCTGTTTGGAGAAATGACCAGTTTACTTGGTTATATTGACAGCTCTACTGTAAAATTTGTTGGCATTAAAGGTCAAAAAGACCCAGTTTTCCTCTGGTTGCTTCTACCCAAAAGAGAATAAATCTGGGAGCTGAATCACTTCTCTGACAATAATTTATGAATCATGCATTGACTGTGTTTGAATTGAGAAAGGCTTTCATATCCTTTCCATTAGCTCAGATTAAGTTTTCATACAGATGCTGGGAAGCATGCTAGCAATATCCTTAGCTCATTTTTATGAAAATTTTATCAGTGCTTTTTTCTGTACTACACTCCAATTGGGATGTCTCAGAATCTAAAGCTCAGCTTTGGACATGAACTTCTCTCAACCTGGCTGGCTGCTGCTCTAAAGGTTTCAATATTTTATGGGCTCTGGCTAACTCAGCCGTGAGATTCAAGCTGCAGAGATTTAACTCTAATGTAAAATCATGAACGGATGAAAACTGGGATGTCATAAGTAATACATCTACAAGAGCAGGATGCAGTTACCATTTTTAAAAGGGCTTTAAAAAGAAAACAACATTCTCTGTTCTGTCTTTATGCCCCAAAATGAAAAGCCCCTGAGCTATTGTACTAACACAGGGCCATCTTTTCTTGCCTCCTTTTCTTCAATTGCTGCTTAATTGTTGTGGTGGGCTGGGAGGGTTTTTTTTTTTTTTTTTTGCCCCTTAAGGTCCCCCCATCCACATGAAAGCCCCTAATGTCTGCATTCCAGAGAAATGGGCACCGCATGGTCAAATGTGTATAGGCCAAATCCATTTCTTAGCATCTTCCTCTTTTTGTCTCAAAACTGATTTAAAACATTTGGAAAATCTGTCTATTCAGCTGAAGTGTTCTAGTGCATTCTTTCTGAGAAACAGTAGGGTCACATGTGATCTGTCTGATGGACTTTTCCGCTGCAATCTATAGCCATTTCCCCCGAGCCCCGCAGAGCCTGGCAAAGCAGAGGAGCTCTGTAATGGCTCCAATAACAATGTGTTCTTTGTGTGAAAGAATCCAGGGGGAAGAGCTGGGGTAGACTGGTCAGGAACGAAAAAACAGCATTTTTGCCCTTATTTATTTCTTCATTATGTACTCCGCCATTAAACATACTTTTTAACAGTAAATACCCCTTTCTATAAAACTCTGCTGAAGCGTGAAAAGAACAATACAGAAAGTTTTATTTTTAAAAGACTGTGGACGTTACTGCAAGTTAGTAACCTGCTTCAAAACAGCTGACTTGGGATGAGCACTGGGTGTTGTATGGAAACCAATTTGACAATAAAATATATATAAAAACAAAAACAAAACAGACAGCTGATGGCAGGACTGCATTGCACGTGTGTGAACTCGGAAAGGGAGAGATGGCTCTGAAAGGAGCTTAATTCATCTGTTTCAAAATGTCACCTGATGTGCACACTGGAATAAAACCATCTCCTTCTAGTTCCAAAAATGTCACAAAATCAACACTCCACTCAAAGAACCAAAGAATCGCAGACTGGGTGCAGGTCCTCTAGCCACCTGAGCAGAAAGGAGACTGTGCTTGGTTGTCAGAACTTCCGGGATCCATGATCTCCCTCAGGAGCCCTCCAATGTTTCAGGGTTTTCAAAGTTGCTCTTCTGGCCTTGTATTCAAGAGAAGTATCTCTTATTTTTGTTGAAGGCCGGCTCCTCTTGTATAGTTAAACCACACACAACATGGGAAGGAAGTCTTTCACAAAGACCTTGTATATCCTTGAAGAGAGTAATGGAGTTTCGCCTTTGATCTTGTCTTCTGGAGGATATTCCAGTTTCTTCAGCATACTATACAAGGGGCATTTCTCATTCATGTAACCACCAACATTAATATTAAATGTTCCAGAGCTATTGGGCTTCAAATGGTACTATAATACTTAAGTATTAAAAGGGGGGTGGTAGTGACATACTAAGCTGGAAAGATTTAATGTTTTTTTTATTTTTGAGAGACAGAGCACGAGAGGAGGAGGGACAGAGAGAGAGGGAGACACAGAAGCTGAAGCAGGCTCCAGGCTCTAAGTTGTCAGCACAGAGCCCAACGTGGGGCTCAAACCCATGAACCATGAGATCATGACCTGAGCCAAAGTTGGACGCTTAACTGACTGAGCCATCCAGGCGCCCCTAAACTGGAAAGATTTAAATGTATATGTATACGTATGTATATGTGAGGGTGAGAAATGAGATCTCTCATATAGGCCAGAGGGAGAACTGGTACAGCTTCTCTGGGGGACAGTTTGGCAGCAGGTATGAAGAATCTCCAAATATTCATGCCCTTTAACCTAGTGATTCCTCTTCTAGCAATTCATCCTAAGGAAATAATCATGTATACATGATTAATACAGTAGAGATTAAGCTAAGGAAAGTTGTTTGCAATGCTATTCATAAATAGTTAAAAGCTGAAAACTAGCTTCCTAACCACACAGTAGTAAAATAAATTGCCCTACAGTCATACGATAGAATATTTTGAAAGAATTAAAAAGGAAGTATTAGGAAGAAAAAGCATGACACCCAACTACACACACACACACACACACACACACACACAGCATGACACCCCTTTTGTTAGAGAAAATAGTCCCTGATATTTGTGGTGCACTTGCTATGTGTGATACATACCATTCTAAGCACTTTATGTATGTTATTTCATTTAACCTTCAAAATGAACTTTTGGCTACAGGTTATTATCCTTATTTGGAGAAAAGAAAATGGAGGCTTCAACAGTTTAACTAACTTTCCAAGGCCAAGAAGGTAGTAAGACTGGAAACCTTTTTTTTTTTTTTTTTTTGAGAGAAAGAGGGAGAGCAAGCAAGCACATGCATGGGGGTGGGGGAGGGGCAGAGGGAGAGAGAGAATTGTAAGTAGGCACCACACCCAGCGTGGAGCCTGACATGGGGCTCGAGCTCACCACTGTGAAATCATGACCTGAGCTGAAGTGGGAGGCTTAAACAACTGAGCCACCCAGGGGCCCCCACTTGAAACTATTTCTACTTCATGACAGAGATTGTGGTCTTCAACAGTAATGTTAGACTATTTAATAAACATATAAAACACTCAAAATTAATAATGTTAAACAGCAACGCTTATTATTCCTGACGTTGGGATTACTATTTCCTTCTTTAAATTTATTTTTCAAGATATCTAAAATAAAGACCTATCTCTTATAATTGGATAAAAAGGATGCTGAAATTTGGTAATTCTCTCACTGACCCTTCCTCCATTTACACTCATACACAGATACACACAAGTAATATATAATCTGTTCTTCCTCAAACACAAATTTTCTTTAACCTTCAAACTTTTTGTCATCAGCATCCTGTGTAGAAGTGTGCTTCTCCAAAAAGGCTCTGAAGGATACCACTAAATGTAGGGGAGTTCCACTGCTTGCCTTTGAGGCCATGTCAATTTTCCTTCTCTTGCCTAGTTGCCAGTTAACAAAGCTCCATCAGAGATCGTTAGCACCAAAACCTTCAGTTTTTGTGGACTAAAAATGATCATTCTTATAAGCTCATTACTGTTTTTCAAGCCTTATTTATCACTGCCCAGGATCACCTTCTCTCTGGAAGTGAGCTATGTTTTTTCCCTGTTCTATACATCATCCATCACTGGCAGTAAGAGCTCAATGACTGGATGTTCACTGCAATTCTGGGGATGATGATGATGATGATGATGATGATGATGATGATGATGCTAGAAGCCAGGAAAGTCATAGTTCATTCTGCCACAGTCATGCTGCCCATAGCCAAACACAGCATGCGCTATTTTAACTTGGAAGGAAGTGGGTGAATACAGTGGGAAGGTGTCACATTTATATCCTTAATCTTTTGGCAAACATTTATTGAACAAATATGATGTGTCATGTGCTACACTAGACCTTAAGTCTACAAAGATAAATAAGGCCTAGTCTCTGCCATGGTGGAGCTAATAGTCTAGCCCGGGAGAGAGGCTAAAAATATAATTTGGGGCTTTACTGGGAAGGACCTTGTTAAGGAGTTTTGATTTTATCCTTTGGGTATGGAGAGTCTTCAGAAGTTTTTCAGTCAAATCATGACAGTCTGATTTGCTTACAGAGGAAGTACTCTGATAAGAATGTGAAAAATGGAGTAGTGTCCAAGAAACCATTATGAGACTGTGGATTAGTCAAGGAAGAAGTTATGCCAGTATGTACTAGTGCGACAAGGATATGGGTACATTTTGTTTGACAAGTCTTCGTAACCAGCTGGATTGCAAATGTGCAATGAGGAAGTAGGAGAGGTCACAGTTGTCTTTGAAGTTTTTAGTTTGAATGATCAGGAGATGGTGATACTACTCACCATGCCAGGGAATACAGAAGGAAGATTCTTAAGCTGTTTTTGGAAATGCTAAGTTTGATGTTTCTGAAGGATGTTATGTTGATTGGAGGGTGCCTGGGTGGCTCAGCTGGTTAAGCGTCCGACTTCAGCTCAGGTCATGATCTCATGGTTTGTGCGACTGAGCACTGTGTCGGGCTCTGTGCTGAGAGTGCTGACCCTGCTTGGGATTCTCTCTTTCTCCCTCTCTCTCTCTGCCCCTCCCCCTATGCGCACATGCATATGTGCACTTTTTATCTCTCAAAATAAATAAATAACCTTAAAAAAAAAGAAAGCAATTGGGAATGCAGGTGTAGAACTCATGAGAGAGATCAGCAATATGTTGGATGTGATTCTGTCATACATATGTGAATTTGAGTTAGCAGTGAGGGTTTTTTCCCCTTTCTGAGAGAGGAAGCCAGATTGGGTTTTGAGGATGCAAATCCTTTAGATTTTCCATGCTCCTATCCTAACACGGTGATGTAACTTGATATGGTTTTCTAAATTATTTAATTGTCTTCAAACTCCTCAAGGGGATACACGAAATAAAATGAATTTGCTCAGTGAATTAATGGTTGCATGGAAAGAGGGCATGGGAAACATGAAGCGATTATATAGTCTGTTTTTCTAAGAGTTGTAGCTCCATAAGTAGCAAACAAAACAAGTGTGGCCTGCAGACACCCTCACAGTCGCGGAAAGAGTGAACCCTTCACAGCCTGGCTGTGTCACCGCTCCATCCTTGACCCTTTGCTTCTCCCTCTTTCTAACTCCTCTCAAACCAAACTATTACCAAGCCACTGTATTAGTTCAGGCCAACGTCTTCTCACATTGTTTTACTACAGCAACATAGTCTAAGGCATTACCCATGCTTCAGCCAGTACAAGATTTATATACTGTAAATCTGATCATGTCAATCCCTGTTCAAAACATTTTAATGGTTCATATTATAATTGTGGTACAAACTTGTAATAGGACTGGCTGTCCAAAACCCTCTGTTTACGTCTCTAGCCTTACGTCTCTTATAATCCTGCCTCCTTCCTCCTCCCATACTCATGCTCTCTAGTCACACTAAACTCTTTCTGTCCTCCATATGCTTTTTCTTCTATAGCCTCAGGACTTTTGCACATGCTGTTCCCACAGCCTAGAGCCCTATAACTTTTTTCTTGCTCCTCAACCTAATTCCTGTTAGCCTACAGGTCTCTGCTTAGTTTCCATACCCATCCCTTCTAGCATATGGAACGCTTTCCCTGATACTTCAAGTCTTGGTTTCTTGCTCCTGATAGGTCTATCCGTGGCACTCTATGCTCACTCTCCCGGCAGTACTTATCACACTGCACTGCTACAGCCTGTGGACCTTTCCTTCTCAGTGGGTTGCGAACTCTTATTCTCTGTTGTTCTTCCCAGCATCTAACACAGTGCCTGGCACGTAATAAGCGTTCCACAAAATATCTGATGGATGGACAAATGTCCTGCAGAAAGAGAGGAAATATGAGCATGTTACCTGGCAAAGCAGGCTTCATGCTTTCTCTGTATCCTGTCTAGGTTGAGGCTGCAAATGAGGTCAGTGTTTAATCAATTGGTCCACTAAGTGCCGTTAAACTACAGCTTCTCATGCAGCATCAGAGATGAAAGAGAACTGAAGATGAAATTCTCCTCAGAAAAAGAGCAAGCACTAATATTTCAAAGAGAAGACGCTTAGATGAAACATACCCATCTCGTGGTTGTACTGGCAGGTGGGAGGTTATTAGCATCCCTGATAAGCAAGGAGATGGAGCCCAAGGCACTTCCCCTCTTCTCTCCCCCTTTCTCTCTCTCCTCCTTTTCTCTCCCTCTCTCTTCCCTTCCCCCTTTCCCAAGCAACAATCTTAGAGAAGGAAAGTGCAATTACGCGGTGCCTGTTTAAAATTTAAGAAGACAAAAATGAGTTGAGGGTTTATTTTTTCCTTTTTGCAGGAAACAAATTAGCCCACAGTAGACTTGTGCCTGCAAGCAGTCCATTTAATTTGGTTATTTCCTACGCCTTGAGCCTAGCTTTTTCCCACTAATTCTGCCGGCCTGTTTCCATATCAGGGCCGATCTCTTCGCTGTATCCAGAATCATGTGACAAGTGAGAGTCCTGTCTGTATTTTATCTATTTAATCATCCCACCACCTTAGTCCCCAAAGAATCTAAGGTGATGAGTCATTTTTTATAAGCACAATCTCTTCCCTAAATTGGATGCCCACTGGTTACAAGCAGTGCTTACTAAAATTCCAAACCCTCACCATTAAGCGTATGGTTAAAAATCAGTTCATAATGTTCATGATTCCAATGTGTTTGGGTTATTGAGGACAGAAGCCCAAAAGATGACCATACATGGAGTCCCTGCCCCAGGATGTCTAGTTGTAGACAATCCCTGTGCCCTGTAACTACTTTGAGCTGGCAGAGGAATTCTGATCTTCACCCTGAACTCCAGGCCCTTGGGCCCAACTCCCTGCCAGAAATGGTCATCTGATGGCTCTGCAGGCTTCTCGCATTTGAGATGCCCCAAATTCACCTCATCTTGCTCCCAACATAGTACAGTGGCCAAGAGGATAGAATCTGGTGCTAGTCTTCCTGAGTTCAAATCCTGGCTCTACCATTTAGCAGCTGCACATACACGAATGATTTAACCCCTCCGTGCCTCTGTTTCTTCATCTACGTGGATAATAACAGTGCCTACAACACAGGGCTGTTACTAGAGATCAAGTGTTTAGAATGTGGAACAGTACAGCATGTTCAGCAATGACTGGCTTGTGTTGTTGCTGTCACTGTTAACTCCCTCCTCCCCCATCTCGGTTGGTGAACAGCGTCGGTATCTTCCAAGCCTTCAGGAAGTAAAAGTCAACCTGGCTCTTCCCAATCCATCACTTCACCCATCATTAGTCTCCCAAGCCTAGCTCACTTTATACTCCTAAAAACCTCCTGACTCTGCCTCCTTGTCTCCACCTCCAGGGACAATGTTTTGACTCAAACTTCCTTTTTTTTTCTTACCTGGATGAATGTGGTTGACTTCTAAACTATCTTGGCTCCTCCAGTCGTGCCCCCTCAGTAGAAACTACTGTGTCGCTTCCCTGTGGAAAAATACCTTCCTCGACATACTACTCTATGCCTCTAACCGCAGTCTCCACCTCCCTGGTCTCCTTCCCCTCCCCGTCTCCAGCCACAAGGAACTAACCATGGGTGGATGCCCAACACAGCATGCACTCTTGTGTCTGGCCTTTGCACAAGTCACTCTCAGGCCTCATGATTCATTCTCTGCCTTCTTTACCAGGCAGTTCACTGTGCTTGTCCTGAGGCCCAGCTTTTCTCTGAACTCAGCAGGGCCTTGTGTATGCCTCATAATGGCCCTCACCATGCTATATTGCACTTGTCTGTTCACTTGGATATCTCCTCTACCTCATCATTCCCTTGGTGAGAAGTCTATTTGGTATGGTTAAGAAGAACATGGACGTCATTGTGCCAGGTTTGAATCCTGGCTCCTAGCACTTCCTAGCTATGTGACTTATGGCAAGTTGCCTCACCTCTGTACCTTCATTTTTCTTATCTATAAGGGCAATGAAAAGTCTTACCTCATAGGAACATTTTGAGAATTAAATGAATTACTTGGAACCATTCCTGGTACATAATAAGATAAATAAAGGGAGGCTATTATTATTGCTATTTCTGTTATTATTATTATCCCTGTCCTATTATGAATCGGGACCTCAAATAGTACCTAGTAAAAAGTCAGCAACATAAGTAGGTTTTAAGATAAAAAGACAATGCCGCCAACCTGAGCCTGATTTCATTGCTTACCACTGGGTAACAGATATTTGCAAGCACTTAGACCTCACTGCCCACACTGCCCCACCAGGGCAGCCCCCTGAGGGATGCACTCAGAGGCCAGTTCCGAGGACCCTGGGTGGCTTGGGGCAGGAGGAAGAGTGTGCACTTCGGAGCAAGAAGTCCAGAGTCTGCCACCATAAAACCCATTATACTCCACACAAATTCCTTAATTTCTCTGTTTCCTCTGTAAAATGGAAAATCATACCTACTTTGCAATGAAATGTATAAAGCAACTGGCCTTGCGCTGGCATGTAGTAAATAGTGTCTACTAAAGTTAAAAAAGGGGCAGGTGGGTGGCTCACTAGGTTAAGCATCCAACTTCGGCTCAGGTCATGATTTCACGGTTCGTGGGTTCAAGCCCCGCATCTGGCTCTGTGCTGACAGCTCAGAGCCTGGAGCCTGCTTTGGATTCTGTGTCTCCTCTCTCTGCCCTTCCCCTGCTTGTGCTCTGTGTCTCTCTCTCCCTCTCTGAAAAAAACTAAACATTAAAAAACATTTTTTAAGTTAAAAAAAAAAAAACGTTTTTTTCTCAGCATTAATGCAGAACCATTCTAACTAATCAAAACACCCAAAAATCTTACAGAAAAAAGTTGTTAAAAGTGAATATTGGTATAATGTTAATAGGAAAGGAAATGGTTATTAAAGAGAACTCTCCAGGTATGTTTTGGAGATGAGGAATTTGTGTAAAATAAATCCTTTCTGATAATTTTCCAATTCCCTGAAAGTGAGATCCTGGCAAGTACAATCTTGTAACAAGAAACGTCATGTGGAAGAGAACTGGCTATTTAAAGCCTGTTCTGGTATCTGTCTTTGATCCGTTCTGGGCCTTTCCCATACAGTAAGTGAGCCACATATCTGACCATGATTCCTATACAGACCTTTATTCCCTATCCCACACTGGCCAATGGGACTGGGCCCCTGCTATATACCAATGCCTAATAAATATTTACTCAGTTATTGAATGAATAAATGATCTCTTCTTAGCTCAGTGACCAGAGTTATTTGGTTACAGCCCAAGGCCACAGCTATGCTCACCTACAATTCCTAGAAATTACTTGTTCACCACTGCCTATCAAATAGGTCATGCACAGGAGGGAATATTTTACATGTGTGAGCTACACATTGCTCAAGTGAGGACTCCCCCCTATTCTTCTAGAGCATTCATTGTCTGGCCCCAAGAGATAAAGTTTGCCTCTTTCTCTTAAAAAAACAAAAAAATAAACAACAACAAAAAACTATAAACAACAAACAGTGGCTCCAAAACTAACTTCATCATAAAGAAAATTCTCTCTACCCCCAACCCCCTCATCAAGAAAAAGAAATCCTTAGTAACAAAACAAAAACAACCATTACTGAGCATTTTCAGAGCATAATTTGTAGAACTCCTGGTAAGCATTCCAGAAGACAGATGCCTCTCTATTCTGAGCAAGTTCTGCTATCCCTGTGTCTCCAGGACAATTGTGCTGAGACTTAACATGGCCAAGGGGCCGAGAACATAAAGTCATCACATGACCAATCATGAGTTCTGGGCATCATGATTACACTCCTTCTGGGCTTTACTCTCATTTCAAAGTTATTCTGTGGAGCACTTAAAAAAAATCTTCTGTCATGGTAGGCCAAACTTGGTATACAATCAAATGCTTAAAATATGATTGTTTTGACTTTAGAGTGAGACAGTTCAGTACAGAGCACAAAGCCTTGCCTGTGGAGTCAGGAGTCCTAGGTTCTAGTCCACTAGCTAGTTGTAGGACTTTAGGTACATCACTTAGTTCTCAAGTCCTCAGTGGTTTCAGCTGTAAAATGAGGTGAATTGGTCCAGACCATCTCTAAGTTTCCTTCAAGGGTGAAAACGTATTCAAAGCCATGTGTATTTAGCACATCAATTTTATCATATAGTACTGCTTTTGAATTAACTAACATAATACATCCTAAAAGTTCCATTGTAGAAGCCAAATTAAAGGGCACTATTTTAGCTTGAAAATCTTTTCCTAGATTACTTTTCCAAATTAGTATATAGGGTAAACCAAAAGTCCCTGTTCATCTATATTTAAAATGGCCACAAATTTGTATGTGCCTTAACAAATAAGACAAGAACTGTAAATGACATCTACAAGCAACTGGGGTATATTTTCAACATTTATTGTGACATAATGAATAAGAATTGTACTAATACCTGTGTGTGGAGTCACTGATAACATATTTGCATGATATATGGATAGTGACGCTAGGCAGATTCAACACATGATAGTAAAACATTTGTTATTTAGAATCTCCCAGAAATTAGTATGAGAAACCAACCAATCATGAACATAAAAGCACTTTTTCTTCGCAGCTGTGATTTCACTTCACAGCAAAACAAAAGATATTAAAAAACAGAGTCCCCCACCCCATTTCCTCTTGGCTTTACTGCCTTACACACATTTACTCACGCTCCCTCCAGTCTCAATGGAGGTAAGGCTCATTCTTGCAAAAGTCAGTTTCTCTCCCTTGTATTGATAATAGTTTTGCTCTTTGATGGATATGTGCCTAAACCAGAGTTGCCACACTCTGTCTCACTCATATATCCTCAGTCCCTCTCTTTCTTCTGGTTCCTCCCTCTTTTCTACTAACTCATACAGTTATCCTGTACAATTAGAATAATTTGCTTGGCTATAATGAAACCTGTATTAAAACTCCTTCTATTTATGGGGCGCCTGGGTGGCGCAGTCGGTTAAGCGTCCGACTTCAGCCAGGTCACGATCTCGCGGTCCGTGGGTTCGAGCCCCGCATCGGGCTCTGGGCTGATGGCTCAGAGCCTGGAGCCTGTTTCCGATTCTGTGTCTCCCTCTCTCTCTGCCCCTCCCCCATTCATGCTCTGTCTCTCTCTGTCCCAAAAATAAATAAAAACGTTGAGAAAAAAATTAAAAAAAAAATTAAAAAAAAAAAAAAAACAACTCCTTCTATTTAGATGAAGGGAAGCTTCCAAATACATTCTATGAGGCCAGCATTACCCTGATACTCAAACCAGAGAAAACACTACAAAAAGGAAAACCATTGTCCAGTATCCCTGATGAACACAGCTGCAAATATCAACAAAGTATCAGCAAACCACATTCAACAATACGTAAAAAAAAAAAGGATCAGACACCACAATCAAGTGGGATTTATTCCAGGGATGCAAGGATTGTTCAATGTTTACAAATCAATAAAAGTGATATAACACATTAACAAAATCAAGCATAAAACATACAATCACTCAAATAAATGCAGAGAAAGCATTTGATGAAATGCAACATCTATTTATGATAAAAACTCAATAAGGTTGGTTTAGAGGGAATATACCTCAAGGCCATATATATCAAAAACTCACAGCTAACACTAAACTTAATGGTAAAAAACAGAGCCTTTCCTCTAACATCAGAAACAAGACAAGGATATCCACTTTCACCACTTTTATTCAACATAGTACTGTAGGCTCTGGCCAGAGCTATCAGACAAGAAAAATAAATAAAGGCATCCAAATTGGTAAGGAAAGTACAACTGTCACTACTTGCAGATGATGTGATAGGTGACACAGAAAACCCTAAAGATTCCATCAAAAACAATTAGAAGTAATAAATAAATTCAGTAAAAGTGCAGGATACAAAGTAATATACAGAAATCAGTTACGTATCTACATACTAATAACACAATAGCGGAAAGATAAATTAAAAAAAAAACAATTCCATTTACTGTTGCACAAAAAGAATAAAATACCCAGTTGTAAAGTTAACCAAGGAGATGAGAGACCCATACTCTGAAAACTATAAAACACTGATGAAAGAAACTGAAGACAACACAAATGGAAAGTACTTCACGCTTAAAGATTAGAAGAATTAATATTGTTAAAATGTCCCTACAACCCAAATCAATCTATAGAGTCAATGCAATCCCTGTCAAAATACCAACATCATTTTTTACAGAACTAGAACAAACAATCCTATAATTTGTATGGAACCACAAAAGACCCTGACTAGCCAAGACAATCTTGAGAATGAAGAACAAAGATGAAGGTATCACAATCCCATATGTCAAGATACATTACAAAGCTACAGTAATCAAAACAGTAAGGTACTGACACAAAACAGAGTTCAAAAGAACAGAATAGGGAACCCAGAAATAAACCCATTCTTATATGGTCAATTAATCTATGACAAAGGAGGCAAGAACATACAGTAGGGGAAAAAACAGTTTCCTTAATAAATGGTGCTGGAAAACTGGACAGCTACATGCAAAAGAATGAAACTGGACCACGTTCTTACACTATACACAAAAATATACTGAAATGGATTAAAGACTTAAATATGGGACATGAAGCCATAAAATTCCTAGAAGAAAATATAGGCAGTAATTTCACTGACATTGGCCTACTTTAGTAACATTTTTCAAGATATGTCTCCTTCAGTAAGGGAAACAAAATCAAAAAAAGAAAAGAAAAGAAAAGAAAAAAACTATTGAGACTACATCAAAATAAAAAGCTTCTGCACAAGCAAACCAGCAATAAAACTAAAAGTCAACTTACTGAATGGAAGAAAATTTGCAATGATATATATGATAAGGGGCTATTGACTAAAACATATAAAAGAACTTACACAACTCAAAACCAAAACAGCCCAAATAATCTGATTTAAAATGGACAAAGGATCTGAATAGACATTTTTCCCAAAGAAGACATACAGGCCAACAGACACATGAAAAGATGCTTAATGTCATCAATCATCAGGGAAATGCAAATCAGAACCACAATGAGATATCACCTCACACCTGTCAAAAAGGCTAAAATAAAAAAGACAACAGATAAAAAGTGTTGACCATGATGTGGAGAAAAAGGAACCCTCATGCACTGCTGGTAGGGATGTAAACTGGTACAGCCACTGGGGAAAAGAGTATGGAGGTTTCTAAAAAAATTAAAAATAGAAATACCATATGATTCAATAATGCCACTACTAGGTATATACTTGAAGAAAATTAAAACATTAATTTGAAAAGATATGTGCTCCCTTAGGTTTACTGCAGTGTTATTTATAACAACCAAGGTATGAAAGCAACCTAAGTGTTCATCAAAAGATGAACAGATAGACTCATTGTGTGGATAAAGACACAATGGAATATTATTCAGCCATAAAAAAAGATGAGATCTTGCCATTTTCAACAGCATGGATGGACCTAGGAGTATTATGCTAAGTGACATAAGTCCAAGAAAGAAAAATACCAAATGATTTCACTTATATGTGGAGTCTAAAAACAAAACAAATGAATAAACAAACAAAAAGCAGAAACAGACCCCTATACCTTATCTCACTCTTGATCAAGAATCAAAGCTCACATTTTGGTGTATAGTCTTATATACTTCTTTCCATGTTTATAAATCATGTGTGAATATTTAAGTACATGTATTGAACTTCGGGGTAATTTATAGTAAAAAAAAACAAAACCCTTAGATTCTATAGTATTTCCTTATTTACATCTCATAAGAAAACCCTTCTAAGTTACCTAGTTTGGACATAACTCATTTTTTTCAATAGCTGCATAATGATATGGATGCACCACAATTCATTCAACCAATTTGCTATTAATGAACTTTCAGGGTATCTCTGATTTAGTCATTACACATAATATTATAATGTTCTTTTTCAAACTGGCATATTTATTTCTAAAGAAAAAATTTCCTCTAGGTAAAGTGATACTAAAGTATACATGTATTTTTAAGTTATAAAAGATGCTGCCACATTATAAGACTCTAAGATTATAATGCTTCAATTTCAATGTATAATATTAACACTACTCTGATTAAAACTGAAAAATACAACATAGTAGAAAAATGGACAGAGTAACAATTCACTGAAGGGTAATTCCAAATAGCTAATAAATATAGTACCTCACTGATCATTAGAAAAATGCAAATTAGAGAAACGTAAGATCATATCCAACTCATCGAATTGGCAAAAAAGAAAAGAAAAAGAATACTGATACTAAAATACACTGATGATTTACATCAGGCAAAAAGGGAAAAGGGCATTCTTTTAACATTAGGGACACTAATCATTTTCTGTTCTATTTGCTTGAAATATTTTTTTCAACTTCTTTCACATCTTTTGACTTGTTATAGTATTTTGGGCCAAGTTTAAAAATCCAAGTTTACATAGTCATATGTTTTACCCTTAAGGCTTCTTGCTTCAAAAGATACTGTTTACCCCATCCTCTCCTAATTTTTCTTCTAAAATTTTTACTGCCTTTTGTTTTATATTTAAATTTGTAATATCTTTGGGATTTATTTTTACATGTAATGAGAGATGAGTATAATTTTAATTTTCTTCCAGATGGAAAGCAAGTTATGTCAACATTGTTTATTAAGTCAATTATTTTTCTAACCTGAAATTGAAAATATCACCTTTGGCATATGTTAACTTCCCATAGTCACTAGAATTTATTTTTCGATTCTCTGTTCGATTCCATTGGTCTTTTAAGTCAATATCATATTGCTTTAATTACAGTGGCGCCACAGCATGATTTCATCTCTAGTAAAACATCACTGCTTTTATTTTTAATAATTTTGTTGATTACTTCAGACATTTAATCTTTCATGGGTTTTTAAAAAATTACTCTTTGTATTTTGAAGTAATTATAGATTCACACGCAATTGATAGAGAAATCCTATGATTCTCCCAATACCAGCATACTGATAAACTATAATACTGTATCACAATCATGGTGCTGACATCGATAGAGTCAAGATATGGAACATTTCCACTGCCACAAGGATCCTTTGTGCTGCCCTTTTTAATTTTTATTTAATTTATTTTTTAAATTTACATCCAAGTTAGTTAGCATATAGTGCAATAATGATTTCAGGAGTAGATTCCTTAACGCCCCTTACCCATTTAGCCCATCCCCCTCCTACAACCACTCCAGTAACTCTCTGTTTTTTCTCCATATTTAAGAGTCTCTTATGTTTTTGTCCCTGTCTGTTTTTATATTATTTTTGGTTCCCTTCTCTTATCTTCATCTGTTTTGTATCTTAAAGTCCTCATGAGTGAAGTCATATATTTGTCTTTCTCTAATTTCGCTTAGAATAATACCCTCTAGTTCCATCCACGTAGTTGCAAAAGGCAAGATTTCATTCTTTCTGATTGCTGAGTAATACTCCATTGCATATATATACCACATCATCTTTATCCATTCATCCATTGATGGACATTTGGGCTCTTTCCATACTTTGGCTATTGTTGATAGTGCTGCTACAGACATTGGGGTGCATGTGCCCCTTTGAAACAGCACTCCTGTATCCCTTGGATAAATACCAGTAGTGCAATTGCTGGGTTGTAGGGTAGGCCTATTTTTAATTTTTTGAGGAACCTCCATACCATTTTCCAGAGTAGCTGCACCAGTTTGCATTCCCACCAGCAGTGCAAAAGAGAGCCTCTTTCTCCGTATCCGCACCAACATCTGTTGTTGCCTGAGTTGTTAATGTTATGTGCTGCCCTTTTATAGCCACACCCACTTCTGTTCCCCCCTACTCCTTAATATCTAGCAACCACTGATCTGTTCGCCATTTCTATAATTTTGTAATTTCAAGAATGTTATATAAATGGAATCATGGCAGTATAAAACTTTTGGGGATTGACTTTTCCACTTGGCATAATTCCCTTGGGATTCATCCAAGTTGTTGCCTGCATCAGTGGTTCATTTCCTTTTGTTGCTGAGTAATATTCCATGGCAACATACCACAATTTGTTTAACCATTCACTCACTGAAGAACATGTATCACTTCCAGTTACAAATTAAGTTGGTTTGGACGTTCACATCCAGGTTTCTGTGTGAATATAAGTTTTCACTTTTCTAGAATAAATGACTAAGAGTTTAATTGCTAAGTTGAGGTTATATGCTACTTACATGTTTAGCTTTATGAGAAATGGCCAAACTGTTCTCAAAAGTGACTACCATTTGACATCCCACCAGCAATGCCTTAGTGGTCCTGTTTCTCCTATGCTCACCCGCATTTGATGTTGTCACTATTTGTTATTATAACCATTTGGATACATGTGTGGTGCTATCTCATTATGGTTTTAATTTGCATTTCCCTAATGGCTAATGATATTTACCATCTTTTCGTATGTTTATTTTCCAACTGTATATCCTTTTTAATGAAATCTCTATGCATATCTTTTGCCCATTTTCTAACTGGATTTTTGTTTTTTACTGTTAAATTTTGAGAAGTCTTTATATATTGAAGATACTGTTTCTTTGCCAGATATGTGGTTTGCAAATATTTTATCCCAGTGTGAAGCTTGTTTTTTCATCCTCTTAAAAGGGTTGCTCCCAGAAGTTTTTTTAAATTTTGAATAAGTAAAATTCATTGATGCTTTTGGTATCAAATATACCAAGTCTCTGCCTAGCCTTAGATCCTGAAGTTTTTCTTTTATTTTCTTCTTAAAAATTTTATTTTTGCATTTTACATTTAAGTCTGTGATCCACCTTGAGTTAATTTTTGTATAAAATGTGAGACTTAGAATCAGGTTCTTTTTTTTTTTTTTTTTTTTTTTTTGCCTGTGGATATCCAATTGCTCCAGCACCACTGTTGAAAAAATCTATTTTCCTGTATTGAATTGCTTTTGCACTTCTGTCAAAAATCAATTAGGCATATTAGTGTAAGGATATTTCTGGTTCCTTTACTCTATGTCCATTGATCACTGTGTCTAGCCCTCTGCCAATATCACACAGTCTTGATAACTATAGTTATATAATGTTCTTGAAATCCTGGAAATTGATCTTCCCCACTTTTTATTTCCAAAATTATTCTACCTATTCTAATTTCTTTTCTTTTCCACATATATTTTAGAATAGTACTGCTTATCTCTAGAAAAATAGTAAATTTTTTTTATCAGTTTGGGGGAGAACTGACATCTTTACAGTGTTGGATTTTCCAATCCATGAAAATCTCTATCTATTTGGATCTTCTCTGATGTCTTTCATCAGTATTTCATAGTCTTCATCACACAAGTTCTGTACATTTTTTTATTAGGTTCATATCTAAGTGTTTAAAGTTTCTGAGCAACTCTAAATGATAGATTTTCAATTTGTATCCATGTGTTCATTGCTAGTATACTGAAACATGGTTGCCTTTGTGTATTTTTAACTTCTTTCTTGAACTTTGCTGAATTTACTTTGTGGTTCTGTAGGGTTTTCATTTTTTAAATGTGTATTTATTTTTGAAGCACGTGCGTGTGTGCGCGCACACACACGCACACACAGGGGAGGGACAGAGAGAGGAAGAAAGAGAATCTCAGGCAGGCTCAATGCTGTCAGTGTGAACCCTGAGGTGGGCCTGGAACCCATGAACCCTGAGATCACTACCTGAGCTGAAACCAAGAGTAGGATGCTTAACCAACAGAGCCACCCAGGTACCCCTACCTATAGGGTTTTGTTTTTTTTTTTTGGAGATTCCTTAGAATTTTCTATGAAAATGACTATATCATCTGCAGATAGAAACGGTTTTATTTCTTACTCTGTGCTATGTATCTTTTATTTATCTTGCTTTACTGTCATGGCTAGAACTTCTAATACTATGGATGAGAATAATAAGAGTGGGCATTCTCCCCAGTTTTAGGGGAAACCATTCAGTATTTTACCACTAAGTATAATGTTAGCTGTAGGGTTTTCTGTAAATTGGCTTCTTGAATTTTTCCAACATTGGTTGAAAATTGGTTGATTTTTCAAATATTGAGCCAGCCTTGTATCTCTGGAATAAACTCTACTTGGTCATGATGTATACTTCATTTTACACAATGTTGAACTCTGCTTATTTTTGTTCAAGATTTTAAGTCTATATTCATGAGAGATACTGGTCTGTAGTTTCCGTTTTTTGTAGTGTCTCTGTTTCTTTCATGGAGGTAAATATTAGCTTCATAAAATGAATTGTTAAGTATTCTCTCCTTTTCTGTTTTTTTTTTTTTTTTTTTTTTTTTTTTTTGAAGAGATTGTATAGAATTGTGTTATTTCTCTTCTAAACATTTGGGCCTGGAGGTCTTTTTTGGCAATTTTTTATTGTGGATTCAATTTTTTTAATATTGAATGAACTCTGATAATTCGTGTTTTTCAAGATGTTCGTTGATTTCATCTAGGTTGTGTGTAGTTATTCATAGTATCTCCTTGTCATCGTTTTGGTGTCCACAGGCTTCACTATAGATGTCCCCTGTCTCATTCTTGATTTCAGAAATTTGTATCTTCTCTCCCTTTACTTTTGGTGTCAGTTTTGCTAGTTGTTTTTCAATTTGATTGATTCTTTTTCAAAAACCAATTTTTTCGTTTCACTCTGTTTTTTTCCTATTGCTTTCCTGTTTTCAATTTCACTGATTTTTGTTCATATCTTTATTATTTTCTTCTTTTCCTCATTTTCCACTTATTTTGTTCTTCTCTTTCTAGTGTTTTGAGGCAAAAGCTTAGATAATTGATTTGAGACTTCCCTTCTTTTCTGATATAAGCACTCAGTGCTATAAATATAGTTCTCTTTCAGCACTACTTTAGCTGTGTCCCTCAAATTTTTTATGTTGTATTTTCATTTTCATTAATTCAATATATTTTTATTCCTTTTAGGTTTTCTATTGACCCATGGATTATGTAGAGGTATGTTGTTTATTTTCCAAGAATTTGGAGATTTTCTTATTATAATTCTGTTACTGATCTCTAACTTGATTCCACTGTAGAGAACATAATCTGCATGATTACAATTCTTTAATAATTGATCAAGTTTAAGGGCTCCTGGGTGGATCAGTCAATTAAGGGTCTGACTCTTGATTTTGGCTCAGGTCATGATCTGCAGTTCGTGGATAGAGCCCTGCATCAGGCTATGTGCTGAGAGTACACAGTCTGCTTAGGATTCTCTCTCTTACCCTTTCTCTGCCTTTCTCCTGTACTCACTCACACACTCTCTCTCAAATAAGTATTTAAAAAATGATTTTAAAGTTTGTTTTATGGCCTACTATATAGTGTCTCTTGGTCTATGTTCTGTGAGCACTTAAATAGAATGTGTATTCTTCTGTTTGGGGATGGAGTGTTCAAACATTGATTAGGTCCCATTGTTTAATGGTATTGATTTCTTCCATATCACTGATTTTCTGTCTAGTTGTTCTATCAATTGATGGGAAAGCAGTGTTGAACTCAACTATAATATTTAATTCTTACAGTGTGTATCTGTTTTATTTCACATATTTTGCAGGGATTTTTTGTGTATACATATTTAGAATTCTAGGTCTTATTGATGTATTAACCTTTTTATCACTATATAATATCTATCTTTGATGTCTGAAGTCTGTTTTATCTGATATTAAAGTAGCTACTCCTGCTTTCATTTTATTAATTTTAAATTTAATGTTTTTTTAAAATTTATTTTTGAGACAGAGAGAGACAGAGCATGAACGGGGTAGGGGCAGAGAGAGAGGGAGACACAGAATCGGAAGCAGGCTCCAGGCTCTGAGCCATCAGCCCAGAGCCTGACGCGGGGCTGGAACTCATGGACCGCGAGATCGTGACCTGAGCTGAACTCGGAGGCTTAACCGACTGAGCCACCCAGGCGCCCCTCATTTTATTAATTTTATATGTTATGTCGTTTTTCCTATTTTCAACCTACCTATATCACTATGGTTGAAGTGAGATTGTTGTAGTAGTGTATTTTTAGGTAGTTTTTAAATACATTCTGCCAAACTTTGTGTTTTAATTGGTTCATTTATACCACTTACATTTAATATAATTATTGATATGTTAGGATGTAAGTCCATCATTCATTTTTTGTTTTCTTCTGTTGTTCTTTGTTTTCTTTTTCCTGCTTTCCTTTGTGATACATGAATATTTTCTATACTACCTAAAGCAAAGTACAGATTTAGTGCAATCCCTATCAAAATACCAACAGCATTTTTCACAGAATTAGAACAAACAATCCTAAATTTTGTATGGAACCACAAAATACTTGAATAGACTAAGCCATCTTGGGAAAGATTGCTTTCTTTCCCAAAAGAAAAAGCTAGAGCCATCACAATCTCAGATTTCAAGATATAGTCCAAAACCACAATAATCAAGACAATGAGGTATTGGCACAAAAACAGACACATAGATCAATGGAACAAAATAGACAACCTGGAAATAAACCAGCAATTATATGGTCAATTAATTATATGGTCAATTAAGAAGGCAAGAACATAACAGGGCAGAAGACAGTCTCCTCAATAAATGGTGCTAAGAAAACTGGACAGCTACATGCAAATAAAGTGGACGACTCTCTAACACCATACACAAAAATAAATTAAAGACCTAATGTGAGATGTGAAACCATAAAACTCCTAGAAGATAATATAGGCAATAATTTCTCTTACATCAGATGTAACAACACTTTTCTAGATAGGTATTCTGGGGCAAGGAAAACAAAAGCAAAAATAAATTATTGGGACAACAACAAAATAAAAATGAATGAGAGAAGATACCTGCAAATGATATATCCAGTAAGTGATTAATACCCAAAGTATATAAAGAACTCATAAAACACCAAAAAAATAAAGTATTATTTTAAAAATGGGCAGAAGACATGAATAGACATTTTTCTAAACTTTGTATGAAAAGCATGAAAAGATGCTCGGCATCACTAATCATCAGGGAAATGCAAATCAAAACCACAATGAGATATCACCTTATACCTGTAAGAATAGCTAAATTCACAAAGATAACAAATAACAAGTGTCAGAGAGGATGTGGAGGAAAAGGAACCTTTGTGCACTGTTGGTGGGAATGTAAATTGCTACAACCACTGTGGAAAATAGTATGAAGGTTTCTCAAAAAATTAAAAATAGAAATGCCGTATGATTCAATAACTCCACTACTGGCTTTTTACCCAAGGAAAATAAAAACACTAATTCAAAAAGATATATGCCCCATATGTTTACTGCAGCATTATTTACAATAGCCAAGATATGGAAGTAAACTGAGTGTCCATCAATAGATAAATGGGTAAGGACATTATCTATGGGAAGATGTGAGGTGTGTGTGTGTATGTGTGTGTATATCATCCAGTCATAAAAAAGGAGACTGTGCCATTTGAAACATGGATAGACCCAGAGTGTTTATGCTAAGTGAAAGAAGTCAGACAGGGAGAGACAAAATACCATATGATTTCACTCATAAGTAGAATCTAAAAAAAATCCCACAAATGAATAAACAGACAAAAAGCAGAGTCAGACCTATAAATACAGAGAACAAACTAATAGCTGCAGAGGAGAGGTGAGTGGGGAGTTGAGCAAAATGGGTGAAGGGGAGTTAGAGATACGAGCATTCAGTTAGGAAGTAAGTCACAGGAATAAAAGGCACAGCATAAGGAGTGTAGTCAATGATATTGTAATAATGATGTATGGGGACAGACAGTAGCTACATTTGCAGTGAACCAGCATAATGTATAAACTTGTCCATTCACTAAGTTGTAAACCTGAACCTAATGTTAACATTGAGTGTCAACTGTACTTAACATTTTTTTTAATTAAAAAACATGCAATGAAGCAGTCATTTGGAAAAAAAATTTTCAGTAAAGCTTTACCCAGCTGAGCTTTACACAATATCTTCCATCCATACTCAGACTGAAAAATCACAATGAAAACAATAAAAGGAGAAAGAAACACAAATTGTCTACAGACACCTGGCAATCAACTAGCCACTCAGGCAGATAGGTTTGATAGGGTACCTGCCTCTGCTCAACTTCCAGGCAATATCCCCAGGGTCCCAAGTGGCACAAAAATGTAAAAAAATGTTGTCTAGAAAAGAGTAGGGTAATTTGGGGACAATTGCTGCAATATGGAAATAAGTCCATAGACTTTAGCTCATTTTTATAAGTATTTCTACAATAGCATTTCACTCTTCACTTCTTCTTAAAGGCAGAGTTCTAGCCTTCTCTAACATTTTCTGTGTGTCATTCAATGAAGTGATCAGAGACCAATGGTTTGGATTCCTGAGCAAAGACCCTCTACAGAGGCCTTGCATGTAGCATCCAGTTTGACTCTTGTCTTCCAGAGAAAGAAAATGAAACCCTCAAATATCTATTCCTTAGAATGTAAAAACCATTGCTTCACAGCTAGTCCTGTCATTTGGAAAGTGTTAATTGGTTGAAGTAAGATCATCTTGGCCTTCGTTAATATTGTGTCCCTGTTCTTTTTTGCCATAGAGAAAGCACTGTTATAATTGAAAGGCAGGTCCACAGCTTCACAGGTAGGGATGAGACAAGTACTGCTAATTTGCTCAGTGTCACACCTGCTTTGTTCTTCATTAGACCAAAGGGGAAAGTCAAAGCTTCCAGGAAGCCTGCAGGGGGAAAGAAGTGTTCCCAGTCCCAGTTGTTGCCTAGGAACCCAGGCAACCCCAAAGGGGAAAGGACAGTCCTTACCAAAAACCATCACCATAAAGTACAATCCTTCCAAATTTCTACACTCATACAGAATATTACTGAACATCCAAGATGTGACACCACTACTCTAGGTACTGGGGACATATCCGTGAACAAGAAAGGCAGAGCTCCTGTCTTCAGATAACTTACACACCGGTGAGGAAGACAAAGATATGATGTATTTTCGGTTATTAATAAGAAGTACAAAGAAATGCAATGCAGGAGAGGTGATAATGATGGAGTAGGAGTGCTATCTTAGATAGAGTAGCCATCTTGAAGGGATGGCATTTCAGCAGAGACCTGAATGAAGTGGGGAGCAAGTAATACTAAGTTGTAGGGGCAGAGATTTCATGAGGAAGTACCAAGGCCTGGAGGCAGGATGTTGCTGGGTGTGTTTGAATATTGTCAAGGCCAGTGCACTATCCCCTTACATCAGGCAACAGAAGCCCGGCCCTCAACTTCTGCTTCACAAAGACCCAACTCCCTCCCTTCTTCTCTCTCTCTCTCTTTCTCTCTCTCTCTCTCTCTCTCTCTCTCCCCTTCTCCCTCCCTCCCTCTCTGTCTGTCTGTCACACACACGCACACACACACACACGCACGACCAACACATGGATGTCTCCATCACACAGAAGCTGGTGATCCACTCTGGCTCTGGTGCACAACCTGTAATTTTAAACAGTGACTTTCATGACTCACTCTGTCCAGGTTCCAGAGTACTGTTTTCTCCATATCCCTTGCTCTCTATCCTTCAAACAAAAGGCAACTGTCTTCCCACAAAGGCTTGAGATCTGCTGAGCTGACCCACAAATTCAGAATGCAGTGAGTGAGGGCCTGAAACATGGAACCACTTTGGCCTACAAAAAAGACAAGTTAATTAACTTGTCAAATCCTTTTTCTCAGTAAACATGAATACAATTGATTCTCGCATAATAAAGGTTGTTTCTCAGTAGTACCAATCAACCATTTTCTTCTCTCCCCATTCTATTTCCTGGTTCTTAAGGTATCCAGAAATTTAGGTGATATTTGCCAGTTACACATGGAAACTGAGGAACATTTCACAATATTAAACAATACATATTTCTCCTAAGTTTGTATACATGCAGGTCCAGATGTAACAGGTGTGACGCATGATACTGAGACACTGAATCCTAGAAGTGTGTATATTTTATATTACAAAAATACTTTAGAATATTTAAATGTTCAAAAATTAAATAAATTTCAGCTTTGCTAATTTTGTTTAAAATTGTGATAGTCATTGTAATGTCTATTTGCCTTTTAATCTTAATAATTAGATATTTTAGAAAAAAAACTAGTCTTTGAAAACATTGGCAATATCTTCATCTTCATCTTTTATTTTTATTAAACACCTGGATATATGCAATGATAATTCAGATATTTTACAGACTTCCAGTCATATAAATCCATAAACCATAGCTTTTGCTTTTGTCATTAGAAAGGTATGTTCCCAAAAGAACAGAACATATTTTGTTTAACAGTTTATTAGCTTGGTTTATAGTTTTTAATATTTGGCGTATATTTTAATATTTGCCCACAAATGTTAGGGGACAGTCTAGGCCAATGAACTGGGACCCTGGCTGGATTACATGGGACTGAGTAAGCTGTGGTAAGAAGTTGGGATTTGATTCCAAGTTTGATGGGAAGCCCCCTGTCACCCCCTAGATACTTCTGAACTGGAAGGTAGCCAACTGGAAGCTCATCCCTAATGTGTAGAACCAATTCAACATGGATTTATTTTTTTGGAGACCAAAGTAGCAAATGAAGGATTTTTCCACCCCCCTACTGCTCTTCACTAGAAGCACCAGAACTGGTGTAGGTGTCATAGGGATTGCAGAACCATCTCGGGCTGTACCACCACGTTCAGGGAATATCTAGTATCCAACACATGAGGCACAACTTAAGTGCAACAGAGCCTTTTTTTTTTTTTTTTTTTTTTAGTAAAGAGGAGATTTTCCTGGGCACAATTTTGTTCTAAGAGGCCTTTACTTTGTTCATGTAAACAAAGGACAGAACATTGATTTTGCAGGTTGAATCTATACCATGTTCAGACGGTATATTCTCTACAATCAGACCACTTAGTATCCTGGCTCCTCCACTGTCTACTTGTATGATCTCAGACAATTTACTTGACTCTTCAGGGAATTTAATGATAATATATGCCTCATAGGATCATCATAAAGACTGAATGATATAAACTACATGCAAATTTAAAACAGGGTCCAGCACAATTAAATACTTAAATATATTGGTTATTTATCATTATTTTCATCTTCTTATCTATCAAGTGATGGCTGAAAAGGCGAGATTTCAATTCTGTGAAATTCTTTTTAACTGCGCCATTCACAAAGACATGGGCTTTCCACAATTGGCAGTATTCAGGCAGGACCGCATAGTTATCTTGGCAGAGCACTGCAGAAAGAAGCACAGCCTACGAGGGGAATTGAATTTCCTGAGTTCTCATCTACTGTCAAGACTGATTCCTGTGGGTTCTACAGCCTTACAGAGTTTATAATTTCACTAGAGAGACTAAAATGACTCACCTAAAACAGATAAAAATTAAGGAGAAGGTGATCCTGATGAGAGGCACTGAGAGTGAATGGTTCAATGAAGGAAGCAGACAGGAAGATCTCATGGACCAGGTAGGATTTTCCTCAATTCAAAACAGAGATACATTGGTTGGGTAGAGAGGAAGGAGGAAGGTGACTGAGGAATGCCTATGTCATGGCCCCCAACCTCCCCAACCCAGTCAGACCTTCACATGTTCCCTTCTCCCCAACACTGCTGTTCATGTTGATTAAAAGCTAATGAGTCTTTTCAGTACCCTACCCATATTGTCTTCCGTAATGATCCTCTTCTTTGTCTTTTATATATTCTTTCCTTGTATTATCAGTCAATGTATCTTTCTCAACTTTTCTAAAGACTATAAGCCCAGCAACCCTCCATCCTGCAGCCCCCGGCAGACAGAGGCCTGGGCTTTGAGGAATATCTGTGGATGCTTGATAGACAGCAGAGGTAGGGATGAATTTGCCCTTCTCCCTACTGGGGTTTAGATTGTTCCTCATTCTCCTTAACCCAATGAGCTACTGTGGTTCCATTACTGACAATGCTGCGTAGAACCCTGCTACTCAATGTCATTCAGGGACCAGCCACTTTGGCTTGTTAGAAATGGAGCATCTCTAGCTTAAATCCTACTTGAATCATAATCTGCATTTTACAAGAGCTCTGGATGAGTTGTATGCACACAGAAGTGGGAAAGCACTATTAAACAACAATGGTTTTCAAATCTGGGAGAGGTGAGAGAGATTCTACCTGGGAGAGCTGACACCTAGGTCCTTTTTCAGGCCTAATGAATCAGAATGTCTAAGATGGGTTCTTGGTAGCTACAGTTCTTAAATGTGTCATTTCAAACATGGGAGCAAATGTGATAATCAATCAGGTTTCACAACCATTGCTTTAGGAGAAAATCTCACTGTAGTGCAGATACCTAGGTATCTAGTAGCAACTAGCACCAAACTGTAGCAATTGTGGGGGGAAATATTATGTTAAGCCCCAAATAATTATGGGGACCTTCAGAAGTCATCCAAGTTCCCTGAAGCTCTGGGGGGGTGCTCTTTGTAGGATTTGGCAAAATATTTTTCTCGTAAAGTGGGGATATTAAAGTATCCCATGAAGTTACTAAACACACACACCCTCTGTAATTCTTGCTAATGTTGATAAACTGGATTTGGCTGTTGGCTTTCACCTGGAATGTTCTTCCCACAGATACCCACATGGCTCACTGTGGTACTCCTTCAGCTATCTGTTCAAACGTCATCTCATCCTGGTTGGGCTTTCCAAATTCCTCATGTAAAATAGCATGATTTGCCACCATCATCACCACCACTTTTTATCCTTTCACCCCTCTTTTAATTCTTCATAACATTTATCCTTGTCTGACATTTCAGATATTTAATAACTGTCTGTCTCCAACTAAATTTTAAGATCCACAAGAAAGAGAGTTTGTCTTTCTCTTCACCATTATATTCCCATTGCTAGAACAGTGCCAAGCAAGCATTCAGTTGGCATCAATAAATATTTGTGAGGTGATTGAGTTAATAAATACATTCTGATGCTAATATCCCTTGACTCTTTAAGTATTCCTGATTAAAAGCCAATGAGTCTTTTCAATACCCCACCCATATTGTCTTCTGTGTGAAATCTTCCTGACAGACTTCTCCTGCTCCAGAGAGAACTAATGACCCTCTCCTTTGTCTTTTGTATATTCTTTCCTCCTATTATCAGTCAGTATAGCTTTCTCAATTTTTCTACAGACTATAAGCTGTTCAAAAGCAGGGGTCATTTCTTCCCTTTTTAAAAACATTTTAAGTAATCTCTACCTTCAACATGGGATTTGAACTCATGACTCCGAGATCAAGAGTCGCATACTGTACTGTCTAAGCCAGCCAGGCATCCCTAAAGGAGTCGTTTCTAAATCATCTTTGTGCCAGTGGTCATAGTATTTTTTAGATGAAAAATGAGTGAGTTCTTCTACCATGAAGGAGGAGCTCATACAGATATTCAACAAAATGGTCTTTCTGATTCCAGAGTTGTAGCTGAGGAAGAAGTGGGGGAAAACCAAACAGAACAAAACAGATCTTAAAAAGCCTGTTGGCTTCCATTCCTGCATTCCCAATCCTATATCACAGCTCTCTATCAAGATCAAAATGAAAGCCCATTGCCTTCATCATGAAGTATGATGCCAGTAAGACTTGAGCAGGGCAGAGGAGACCTGGAACTGCCGAGGGGACAGCCAAGTCCAGAATCAGGGAAGCCAGAAGAATGGTTTCCAAAGCATTATGACAGCCTCTGAGTCTCCAGTATAAGGGGCCAAGTGCATCAGTCTTTCAGCAGATCTGCTCAATATGCCCGGAGAAGCATGCAAAGTACATTTATTTCCGAGGGCCTGAGCTACTGTACTAAATAACAAAGAAAAGAAAGAGCAAGGAAAACAGAGAATAGATGCTCTCTGCCCGCCATGCTCCTTACCCTTGCAGCCAAGGCTGTCAGGCTTGTTCTTACTTCAGACTCTGTCAGGTCCAGGAAGGCTGCTTTCCCCGTGGTGACAAGTTTGGGCAAAGATGACACACCACACCCTCACTTTCCAACTTCCTGAGATCGATTCAAAACCTTCTCTGTCAAAACTCGGAAGGGTTGAGGAAAATCTACTTAGACTGTTTTAAATCTGGCTTTATCAAATCTTCTTACTTAAAAAACCAGGGTTTTCTTTCCTTTTTATGAAAATGTGGCTTTTAGTATCTTGAAAAAGTCCTTTACGCTCTTAAATAAAAGGTTTCCATTTAAACAGATAGCTTCTGTCTCACATATGATGAAACCAGTTTCCTCGGTTTTTTTTCATGCCGTCAGTATTTACTGACCACCCAGTCCTGGGCACCACTTTAGGCACAACATGGGGCTTCTTTTCAGTGAGAGAGACATTCTAATGCTGGGAAGTAAAGGTCTGCCAATACCCCTGTCATGGACAACCTATTAGTGACAAAAATGAAAGAAAGAAACGCAGATCATTTCATCATTACTTCCAAGATGCACCCAATTACTGGGCTTCTGCTATTTATATACTTGCCACACATAAACATTTTCTATCTGGTCCTCACTAAACATGTCCCAAGTGCAAGTTGCAAACCAGCCTCAAGTCAGATTAAGGACATACACCCTCTGCCCCGATTGCTTGCGAATGAGCTGATGAACATTCACTTGCTGTTCCCCATTTAATTAATTCTGATGGGCTATTGATGTACCACAACTGTTTGTCCTAATAATGAGCTCCAAAATTAGAACGGCTGCAACCCACTTAGACAGCTGCCACAGAAAATAAGCATTTGAAAATGCTCTTGGTCAAGGCAATGGGGTAGAAATGGCTGTAGTTCAACAGTAAATTCACATGATTATGTCACACGAGTTTTATTTTTCCATTTCAAGCATAGTTAACATACCAGCAGTGATGACCGCAAGAACCGTTACTAGCTGTAGACTTAAGACTGCTACTTCATATCAGTATAGCAAGGATAAACATGCAGCCTGAAGTGTGCTAATCGTGGAGTCGATATAGCAACAGGCATTAAACAATTTAGGTCAGTTCCTTGCAATGTTTAATTAGACTAATATATCTGTTTGCAATTAATAGCAGATGTGACAAGCTAATGTGTCCATGTACAGACAAATTAACCTCTGCCCATCAGCTGCTAGGATCTGTGAGAAAGCTGCCATGTTTTGCCTCCATCCATCCAAGTCTAAATAAAACTGCAGGATAATTATAAACATAGATGTTAATAGAATATACACTTCACATGAAGCACTGTCCAGAGGAAACCATTTTTCAGGCAGGCTTTTAACAATAACAGGAATGAACACCTGTGTTATCCTTTATATTTTACAAAATATGGTCACATAGATTAGGTTTTTATTTACCTGGTAATAGAAATGATTCTGCAATTTTTCAACTGTTGTAACAGAGGCCCATCTGCTCCTAATGCAGTTAAGGCTTCTGTTGCTAAAATTTGGTGTTTTCTCCTCAAAATAGTGATTTTTACATTGTAGCTGGAAGCAATGCCTACTTCCCTATTTCGATTAATCACTGGTATCCAATCCTGAAGGGAGAACTTAGGCAACAAGACAGATTTTCACGGGGCAAGACCTTTGGCAGACAGGAATTCTGAGTGTTGGGTTGGTTTGGTGGGGAAGAAGGTCAGGGGCAGGACTCACCTCAAGTCATTGTTCCTCCTCCTTCTGAAAAGCCATGGACCCAGCCAGAACCCACAGAGGAAACACCCAGATTGTCTCAGAGCTGAGACATCTAGCTTTTTGGGGTAAGAGAAGAATTAGGTCTTGATTCTTGATCCCTGAATGATTGGCAAGGAGCCCAACATGGTTGCAGGGCTTGTAAGTTACCATCTCGCAGGGGCACTTAGACTGGAATGAGAGAGACTCTTAAAGATGTAACTCCAAGAAGTCAATTTTCCCTTCCTCTCCTGTGAGTTGAAGTCAGCTTCCAAAATCCTCCTGGCCTCTCTCATGCCCCTGTTTGCTCCCACTCTGCCGGCGACCCTCCAATGTAGTAGGAAACTGGGGATGGCATGGGAAATGCCCGGTTACGTATGCACAGAATCCGATGACACCCTCCTACTCCACTGTACAGTGTTTATGTGGACAAGTCTTGAAAACCAACCACCTAGAGGTAGTCACTTACAAAGTGATTTTGGCATTAGAAACCCCTACAAGTCACAACTCCTGCCAAGGAAAAAAAGCCCAGCTTGAGACTTCAAAAACTTCAGAGGGATACGGGAAATAGGCAAATGCAAAAAGGATAAAGCCCCCGGGATTATTTAGTCTCAAGAAGAGAAAGAAATGGGTCACTTAATGTCTCTTTAAATATAGAAAGGATTATTATTCAGAAGCTGTATCCAGATGTATGAACATTTCTCTACTGAGGATAGAATAGGAAACAATGGGCTTTAGCTAGAAAGAGAAAGGATATATATGTATAAAGAGGGGCTTCTTGACATGTGTGGTTATAAAGCATTGTAATGGGATACTAGAGAGGCTGTCAAATCCACTTCCCCACAGAATTTTAAGAACACGAAGGACACCTCTTGGTAAAAATGGTTTAGATAAAACCTCCCTGGAGGTTGGAGGATGGATCAGATGACTTCTCAGGGGCCCTTTCAGCCCTATGTGTTTATCATTTTAAAACTGGACTACAACACTTTTTCAGATAAGCCTTATCTGGTAAACTAGAAGCTATATCATTTCTTCTCCCCACCCCCCTTAGCCCTGTCTAATCTTATTTTCTCTGTTTATACCTTGCTTTGCTGATGCCTACTTGACACTTGTTCTTTGGATATTGTGCTCACTGTTGTGGCATGCTATAAGGCCTACAGACACTACCAAAGATGGATGGGACATTTGCAAGGACACAGAAAAGATGGTTTCTTAGTACACTGTACAAAGGCAGTGTAGGCTCCCTGCACTTGGAAACATAATCTCTAATAAAGCAAGCCTGATTTTAACAATTCTTTTTACAGTGACTTAAATCTCAAGACACCAAAGTATTTTGCTTACATGGGGGAGACCTTCTGTCCTAACACATATGGTTTGATTCTCCTCAGACTTGGTGATCCTTTCAAGTCACACACCCCATTTACTTATAGTACCATTTTGAGTGGCTTGTGCTGGAGGAGACCCGGGTGGCTGTCATAGTCCTCTACAGTGCAAGGCAGACTTGAGAGCACGTGAATGATGCTTCACAACGTGAAGGGCTCTTCTGAAACCCTGCACTTTTCCGGTTCCAGATGGTTGCCTGTCTTCTGTAATTCAGAGTTTAACAAATGCACGTTAGCTTTCCAAGATATGCCCTAACAAAGGAAGGTTGAAAATTAAGTCTGAGATTTACAAGGCCAAGAAATTAGTTTAGGTCACCTGAGAATTACTCAGTTAAAGTCATTTGAAAAATAATTCAGTATCTTAACTGCCAGCAGGGAGAAACTCCACTAATTTAAGGAGGACAAAACTATCAGCTCTAAATGTAACTAACACCACCCACGTGCAAAATGCAGAGTACCTACATGGAAAGCAGTGCATGTACAAACGAATAAACCAATTCATAAAAAAGTCAGGCTTTTACTTTTGTGGTAGGTACAAATCTTCGGTTTGTGCATGCAAGAAACGTCACTATTTTTATTATTATTGATGAACTTTATTTTGAGGCCCTGTTGGGCAGGGTGTGAGAAACAAAATCTCAGGCTGTTCCAGGTCTCCCCCGTATCCTCTTGGGAGATGAGGAGTTCGCAGATACTTGTGGGATATCAAAGCATTAGCTGGGAGCCTCTGGTCCACAGTGGCATCCAGTACCTGGGCTAGCATCCACCAACATGTCTACTGTCCCATCTGGTCTTTTGTCACCAGTCTATGCACGTCACTAATGCATTTTCCTTGTCCCCGCTACAAAATGTCAGTTGTCAGCTGTCTCTCCCAACTACTTCTCTCCCACTCAGTGGGTGGGAAACATTATTTCACTGGTCCCGTTTAGGCCAGGGACTCAGAATTGTTTCTGGTCTCTTTGTGCAGACAGGACCAGCTACATAATTTGTGGGGCCCGGTGCAAAATGAAAATTCTCGGGCCCTTGTTCAAAAATTATTAAGAATTTTAAGACAGCAATAGAAGAGCATTAAACCATGGGCAAGGCCCTTTGTGTGACTACACAGGTAACTTAAGAAGCCAGCCCTGTGTGCAGACACCCTTTTTTTTTTTTTTTTTTTTTTTTTTTTTTTTTTTTTGCCACACACCATGCTGGATGTCAGCAGTAACAAGACCTTTTTCCTAAGTGAAGCAAAGGGCCAGCTGTTCTCAAGAACTCAAACCTTCCTGGAGATTCCACCTCCACCAGCACTCACTGCAGGGTGGAAGTGGTTGGTGCACAGGATACAGGTCTCCTCCTCTCAGACCAGCTTCTTTCTCTTTTCTATCCCTCCTCAAAACCATCCGTGGACACCATCAAGTCTGGGAGTGTGACACCCTTGGCTCTTTTCTCTTCTTCTGAACCTATTTTATGGTGGGGTGGGGGACCAGATCTGCTTATGGCCTGAAACCTTTAGAGCTTAGACTTCTGAAATGAAACCAAATGAGCAGGGCTATCCTAACTCAAAGGCTTTTTCTGTAATAATATTATATCTCTTATTTGCTATAGGAACTGTTTTGAAACACAAAGCCTCTGTGTTTTGATTCCCTTTTATTTCTACTGTGATATCCTTTGCTGGAGTGAATAGCCATCCAAATACTCCAGGTGCTAATAGAATGAGTAAAGAGCCAATACGTAATAGGAATGGATGGAAAAGCCACTACTGGTTCTCAGTTTACCAATAAGGGAGGTTAAATACACTAACCAAGGTCACAAAACTAAATGGTGGAAATGGGATTTCAGCCTTGTAGCTTGGCTCCTGGAGTCTGATCCTTGATCATAATGCACTACTGCCTCTTATAGTTAGCATGAATGTATTGCAGCTTCAGTGTTTATGATGATAAAGAAGAAATAATTGGTTCCTTACATTTCCCGGAAACAAAAGCATACACAGACCATCAAACAAACATATTTAAGGTACTGGGGTGCCTGGATGGCTCAGTCGGTTAAGCAGCCAACTCTTGGTTTTGGCTCAGGTCATGATCTCATGGTTGGTGAGTTCCAGCCCTGTGTTAGGCTCTACACTGACAGTACGGAGCCTACTTGGGATTCTCTGTCTGTCTCTCTCTCTTTCTCAAAATTAAATAAACTTTAAAAATTTTAAGGAAACATATTTAAGGTACAAAAAAGGAAATTTTGTTTAGTTTGCCAGTTATCAGCTTGTCATCGATCTTTAACAAAATGTTAAAACAATACTAGAACATAGTGACCCACAGGACTTAACATGGGTTGTCTCATTTCTTTTTTAACAGAGGTAGGCAGGCCACACAATGAAACAGATAGTAGATATAGGCCAATACATTCAAACAACGTCGTACACTTTTTTTTTCAGTTTCTCAGCTACATTAATTAAGTGCAGCAGTAATCTTAAGGCTCCATAGTCTTTCAAAGTCACAAAGCTTGTAGGACACTCTTCCAACAGGAAGGTGACAAAGAGTGACTTCTGAATATAAGCCTCTACTTAGGCTACCTCAGGGTCGTCATGAAAGAACATGAGTTGCCCTGCCTTAATCACTTCCTACCTGTGTGACTATGAAGGGACACTTAGCTTCACTGAGCCTCAGTGGTAACAGTTACCACATAAGACATGGAATACAAGCACCCGTGTCAATGTCAGAACTTGCAGGTATTTAAAACAGAGTTGCCTTTCTTCGTCCTTCTTCTTAGATTAAGATAGTAACACAAGCAGTGCACATTTTAGCTAACGCTCAGACATTTTTATTTGCCCAACACTAAGCAAAGTACTCGACATCTATTCACTCATTTGAATCTCACAACAATCCCTTGAAGTAGGCACAATTACTTACCTCATTTTACAGATGGAGAAACTGAAACACAGAAGGTTAAGGAACCTGCCCAAGGTTACACATTCAGAAAAAAACCCCACAGAGTCTGGCTGAAGCATCTACTCTACTCTGATAAAGCATTTGGATTGTTGGACATGTGGTCCTTCATTTTCAGATGACTTTTTATTCTCCTTATAACAAGTGCACATTACTAGACAAAAACACAGAGAATGTTTTAGTAATCTTAGGGTAGGGTGTCCTTCCTAAGCAAAATGAAGAAGCTATAACCCACAAAGCAAAAGATACACTAACTACATAAAAAATTTTAACTTCTAAGATTTCCTTAACAAAGTTATAAGACAAATGACAAAACTGGGAGATAATGCTTGCATCATGTGTAATAGACAGAGTTAAAAATCTGTAACATATAAATACTTCCATTAAATGAATGAAAAATAAAGACAATTCAATGGAAAAATTAGTGAATATAAAAAGAGGCAAGCCCCAAAAAAAGAGAAATAAATGACCAGTACTTATGAAAACATGCTCAATCTTGTTAATTAAGAAGTCATAATTAAAACAGTACCACTTTTTGCCCATTGGATTGCCAAAAAGGAGAAAAAATAGTATCTGTAGTAGCAAATACGTGGGCAAAAGAATATTTCCATATGATATTGTAGAAGTGTACGTTGGAATAGCCTTTTTGGAAAATTGGCAGTACTTATAAAAATTTAAAATACATATACTCTTTCTCTGACTTATTTCACTTAGCATAATACTCTCTAGCTCTGTCCATGTCATGGCAAATGACAAAATTTCATTCTTTTTATGGCTGAGTAATATTCCATCATGTATATGTGTGTGTGTGTGTGTACATCATATCTTCCTTATCCATTCATTTGTAGATGAATATTTGGGCTCTCTCTATAATTTGGCTATTATTGATGATGCTGCAATAAACATTGAGGGGCATGTATCCCTTCGAATCAGTATTTTTTGGACCCTTTGGCAAATACCTAGTAGTCCACGAGAAAAACAAATGCCGTATGATTTCACTCATATGTGGAATTTAAGAAATTAAAAAAAAATGAATATAGTGGGGGAAAAAGAGGCAAACCAGGAAACAGATTCTTAACTATAGAGAACAAACTGAGGGTTACTGGAGGGGAGGTGGCAGGGGAGGGGGATAGGGATTAAGGAATGCACTTGTTGTGACAAGCACCAGGTGTTGTATGTAAGTGATGAGTCACCAAATTCTACACCTGAAACGAATATTACACTGTATGCTAACTGGAATTTAAATAAAAACTTAAAAAAGAAAAATAAAATTTATATACTCTTTGATTTAGCAATCTACTCCTAGGAATCTAACCTAACAGGAATATTGTGCATGTGTCCAAAGCACATATGTACAAGATGTTCACTGTAATGTTACTGTGGATGGTAAAAAAAAATGAAAACCAAAATTCAACAAAAGGGACTGGCAAAATAAAGACACATCTCTGCATTCAAGTAATACAAAGGAATTGGAACCTTAGGCACGGACATGGAGATATCTCCAAGAATGTTGTTAAGGAAAAAAGTGGTTTTTGTGAAGTAAAATGAATAATGTAATTCCCGTTTATAAAAAACAAAACTGGTCATGCACACACGCACACACACACCATATGAAATTATAATATCCCTTATATTACAAATACACCTTATATAAATTTACAATGATGGGGCCAAAAGGATGCACACTGAACTGTTGACAGCAGTTATTACAAAATAAATTATGCTGTGTGTGTCTCACAGGAATAGCACATAGATGTGCATTTAGTGAATTCCTTGTCCATAAAGGAACTCCACTTTAAGTATAGTGCTGGCTGGTATCACAGTGAACTTTGATTTTTACTCCATAACATTTTATATTGTCTGAATTTTTTATAATAAACATATATTCATTTATTACTTATACAACTACAATATTTTTAAAAAACTTTTTTTTTCAACGTTTATTTATTTTTGGGACAGAGAGAGACAGAGCATGAACGGGGGAGGGGCAGAGAGAGAGGGAGACACAGAATCCAAAACAGGCTCCAGGCTCCCAGCCATCAGCCCAGAGCCCGACGCGGGGCTCGAACTCAGGGACCGCGAGATCGTGACCTGGCTGAAGTCGGACACTTAACCGACTGCGCCACCCAGGCGCCCCAACAACTCCAATATTTTTAAAAAATCAAATGCAAGGAAAATAAAAAACAAAAATATTGGGGGGGGCGGGAAATGTGCTCTGGTGGCTAAAAAAAAAATGTCCACCAAAAATGTCATGTCCTAATCCCTGGAACCTGTAATTTTTAATTTATTTGGAAAAAGGGTCTTTGTAGATGGGATTAAGGATTTGGGCATGAGAAGATTATCCAAGATCATCTTGGTGGGCCCTAAATGAAATCACACGCCTTCTTATAAGAAGGACACAGAGATTTAACTGCACACAGGGGGAAGGTGATATAAGATAGAACAGAGGGAGATTTGAAGATGCTGGTCTTGAAGGATGGAGTGATGCAACCACAAGTCAAGGAACGCTAGAGCCACCAGAAGCTGGAAGAGGCAAGAAACCTACAATCTCCTACAGCCCCCGGGGAGCCCAGTCCACCGACACCTTGATGTTTGTTTGGCCCAGCGATACTAACTTGAGACTCCTGGCCTCCAAAACTGTGAGATAATAGATTTCTGTTGTTTTTAAACCACCCAAATTGTGGTGTTTTGTTAGAGTAGACACAGCAAATATATGTACAGCCTAGAAAATATAGAAAAAATGTATAAATGTATGCAAAAAATTACTTGTAATCCCACTGCCTATGAGTAACAACATTTTTAGTGTTTCTTTCAAATCTTTCACTTTTAAAGTTTATATACTTAATAGCTTTTGCATGTTTTCGATTGTATTGAAGTATAATTGATGTACAATAAATTGCATAGATTTTAAGTATGTAAGTTAATGAGTTTTGGCATATATATGCACCATGAAACAACCATCACAATCAATATACGAGTATTTTCATCATCCCCAAATGTTTCCCACGGCCCTCTGTAGCTCACCCGTCCCTAGCCCTGCCTCCTTTACTTTCTAAAACTATACTGCATTTTCTAGGATTCTATGTATATACTGTTTTTATCTGCCTTATCTCACTTGGCATGTTATTTGAGATTCGTCTATGTTGTTGCATGTACCAAAAACTTATTCCATTTTGTTACTGAGAAACATTCTATTAAACGGATGTACCACAATTTGCTATTCACCTTTTGATGGACATTGGATTTCCAGATTTCAGTTATTACAGATAAATCTGTTGTGTGTTTATATACAAGTTTTTGTGAGGATATATGCTTTTATTTCTCTTTGTGTAAAAACCTAGTAGAATTTCTGGGTCATATGGTGTGTGTATGCTTAATTTTTTACAAAAGTGCCAAATGTATTTCCAAAGCACTTGTACCATTTTAAATTCCCACAAATAGTTCCAGTCCATAAATACTTGTATAGTCAATATTTTTAATGTTAAGTCTAATAAATGTCAAGTGGTATTTCATCATGGGTTTGGATTTCTCCAGTAACTGATAATATGGAACATCTTTTTATGTGTTTCCTGTCCATTTTCCTATCTTCTATGAAATGTATGTTTAAATGTCTTGCCCAGTTTTTACTGAGCTGTTTATCTTGTTATTGAGCTCTAAGAGTTCTTTACATACTCTAGATGCAAATTATTTGCCTGATACATGTGTTACATAAACATATACAGATATTTCCTCCCATTCTGTGGCTTGCTTTGTTTTCTAAAAGGTATACCTTTTCAAAAGCAGTTGTTTTAAATTTTGATGAAGCTCAATTTATCAGTTTTTTTTCTTACACAGTTTATCTTTTATGTGTTAATAAAACTTTCCCTGCCCCAAGTTTGCAAAGATGCTCCCTCTGTTTTTTGGGGGATGGGAAATATTATAGTTTCAGGTTTTAGATTCAGTTCTATGATCTATTTTAAGGTAATTTGTGTGTGTGGTGTGAGTTAAGGGTCAATGTTCATTTTTTTTCCCACATGGGTATCCATTTGATCCATTAACATTTGTCAAAAAGCGTTCCTTTCCCCATTAAATTGTTTTGTCAAAAAAAAAATTCACCATTTATGTGTGGGTCTGTTTCTAAACTCTTCCTCTGTTCCAATGATCTATTTGTCTATCTTTTTGCCAATATCAATTTATCTTAATAAATGTAGATTTATAGTAAGTCTTGAAATCAGAAATGGTAACTTCTCTGTTTTCTTTTAATTATTTTAGTCTTTCTAAGCCCTTTATATTTCCATATACCTTTTAAAATCAGCTTGCCAGTTTCTACCAAAAAACCTGTTGAAATTTCAATTGGAGTTGTATTGCATCTGTAGATCAATCCTGGTAGAACTGCCATCTCAGCAATGAGTCTTCCAATCCACATATTAAAAAACCTTCCAAAGAATACTGCTTATATATGTAATTCAAGAGTTCTCAAACCTAACTTGCACAATGTGCATATGCAAATTCATCCACTCATTCATTCATTTGCTCACTCAATGGAAGTTTTAAGTGCTTACCAGGCTCTCTCCTTCTAGGTGCTTGGGATACAATACTACACAGGGACATAAATTCTTTGCTGTCTTGGAGTTTAAAGGGTTACCTTTATAGATATCACTCCAATTCCTTTCCCTCTACCTGCTGATGAAGGACTCTGGCCCTCTTGTGTTCTGGGAGCCCTCAGGAAGTATCCTACATGTGATCAGAAACATGGCCTATCAGCCACAGAAGAACATCCTCCAGGTATCATTATCCAGTATTACTTTCCTCTACAATTCACTGTGTTCCACCACTATGGACCCTGCCAGCCCTAACAACTCCAGCCCAGGGACTATTCAAGATCTCCTTTTACTCAAGAAGAGAGGGGGACAGTTCTCCATCTGAAGTAGAACTTAACTTCATCCCTAGCTCACAGATAAGAAAACTAAGGCCCAGAGATGGTAAGTGGCTTGGCCACAGTCTCACAGGTAGTAAGAGGCAGAGCCTAGATTCAAGTGCAGATCCAATTAGGTTAAGTTAAATTGATCTTTCCACTATATATTGTTGCCTCCCAACCTCATAGATACGTATGTTCAGATACAGGTGCATAACCTGAGAGAGCCATACAGAAAATGTATATTCATGAATTAAGTAGGCTGTTTTCTGCCTGCTGTGAGAGAAATCAGTAGGTGCCTTGACCTTGCCCCTAGAACTCCTAGAAGGACTCTCACACAGAACAGGTCCTTTTACAGCAAGATTCTAATATTTTTTTAAAATGTTTATTTATTTTTGAGAGAGAGAGAGACAGAGCATGAGCAGGGGAAGGGCAGAGAGAGAGAGGGAGACACAGAATCTGAAACAGGCTCTAGGCTCTGAGCTGTCATCACAGAGCCTGACGTGGGGCTCAAACTCACGAACAGCTAGATCATGACCTAGGCCAAAATCAGACTCTTAACCAACTGAGCCACGCAGGCACCACTACAGCAAGATTCTTAATCAAGATTCGTTTTTTTTTTTTTTTTAATTTTTTTTTTCAAAGTTTATTTATTTTTGGGACAGAGAGAGACAGAGCATGAACGGGGGAGGGTCAGAGAGAGAGGGAGACACAGAATCGGAAACAGGCTCCAGGCTCTGAGCCATCAGTCCAGAGCCCGACGCGGGGCTCGAACTCACGGACCGCGAGATTGTGACCTGGCTGAGGTCGGACGCTTAACCGACTGCGCCACCCAGGCGCCCCTTAATCAAGATTCTTTAGATCGCCTTCAGGGGGAATCAGGAAGCCCTCTGCAAGTATATACATAGGCTTTGTTTCTGTTTATATGTACATTTTTTTTTGGTAGAAAATTTGCAATTTGCATCTGTTTCCTAAAGGGGTCCTCTCCTTTCCCAAACTGTTACAAACCACTGCTCTACTGACAAAGACTATCTACCCTTAGGCCCTCTGTCTGGAACATGCAATCTAACTAATCAACAGGTATTTACTTACTAAACACAAAAAGGGAAAGCCATGGCCAACACTTATTACTAAGGAAGCAATAGAAAATGCTGAGTGGTAAATGCATGCAGGAGGGAGGGAGGGAAGGAGAAAGGGGGTTAGGGGGAAAGAGGGAGAGAGTGAGAGAGAAAGAGAAGGGGGAGACAGTGAAAGAGAGATTGGGTTCTATAGTTGTTGAGGGGAGAGGAAGAACATCGTAGCGTCCTTAGGGAAGACTTTAAAGAAAAGGCAAGTCAAGAACTGAAAGTTGAAGGATGCATGCTTCCATGATTTGCTCTCAGGTGTAAACAAGAATGAAACTCTTTGCTCCTGGGGCCAAGTTCAGTATCAGTGGGTAACCAGGCAGCAGTGGCCACCAGATTACCATTAAATGCAACTTGGCTGTTATTGTCCTGTCGGGTCATCAGCATTCAGCTAGTAGCATAGCATAAAGGGGGAAAGGAAAGCTACATTGAAGAGAAGATAAAAAGAACACAGCAAGCAGAAAATAAAATGCCTTCAGTCTATTTTGCAGACTCAAACCCACTAATCGATCTGACTCCAAGTTGAGCTACCATAGGACATAATATACACCCAGCTCAGGAGGAGCACACACATTTTGACATAATCTGGCCATGGAAAAGAAAGTCATTTTCAAGAAGTCATTAAATCATTTGGCTACAGGAACTGCCCACCAGTCCACATCTCTGCTGTCCAATCTGAGCCAGCTTCGTCTCCAATCCGAATTCCATTCTGTGCACACGCGAGACACATTGTGTCACTCCAGCACCGAGCAGGCACACTTGATATTTAAAGCAGGTTATCTATTTTTAGTTGGTTGCTGAACATCTGTCGGCCTCTCTCCTTAATAGACTGCTCAGTAGACAAGAAGGAGAAAAGCAGTATAAAATCATTTTGTTGTGCAATACCATGATTAGTTTTCTCAAGTTGACAGCCAGCCTTAACAAGATTCTCCTCTTCAGGAAAGGTTCTTTTGATGGATGGTGTCCCTGTGGCTCTAAACTGAATAGCAGAAGCAAGAAGGAGGTGAATTCTATAGTTGGAAAGAGTCTTTTTCCTGCTAACTCAGGTGTAATTGATAAAACCCCATCCCTCACATACCCCCAAAGTACAAGTCCAAGAAAAAGGACAGGCTTTTTCTTTTTTTTTTTCTTTTTGCTTTGTTTTAACGGAATTATCCCCAATTCTGCCTCTTCTGAGCCTGAACTTGGTTACAAATAATAACCTGGGGCCAGCCGCCAAGTTTAATATTTCACTGTACATTTTGGACAAAAAAAATCTCCAAATCTCACTTAACAAACAAAACCAAAACCAAAATGGCATGCTGTCTATGAAAACAAAGGAATGCAGCATGGGCAGAGAAACCTAGAGATTCAGGAAGGTAAATGGCTGATGAAATTATAAAGATCTCATTACCTAACAAATCGTCTCAGGAAAGGTCTTGATTTTTCTCAATCGTGAACCTGGAAATAACGAAGCCTGGATAAAACTAAAATTTCTCTATAAAATATGCCATGCTTTTACATTTTCCCTTTTTAAACAGCCCCTTTAGGCTTTGAGTCATCTGGCCAGGATCAGTAATGGCATCACTTCTTCGGGCTGCTAAAGGTAGACTTAAGTGGATGTGTCTTTGAGAGAAAATATGGGAGGGGGTGGGAAAGCCCACCTAAGATGTGGGCCTGCAAGGATTTTATTCAGGATTTTATGATATGACTGACCTATAGGCTGGAAGCAGAGCTTTGAAAAGAGAAGAAAACAAACCTCTTCATTTACATCCATGTATTTATATATTACAGTTAAATATATTCACATACTTTCATATTTTCTATGGAAATTTTATATTTATTTATACCCACTATATCTACATTGTGAGATTTATAGTTGTACACGTGAAACAGTCCCAAGAGGCTCTCATGTGGATGGGGCAATAGGAAATAGAAATCTTTCCTGTAATTTTCTATTTAAAAATGAGCATGAATTTAAAGACATAGCTTCAATAAAACCAATCATAAAGAGATTTTAAAATCCTAAAATTTGAAACAAAAATAAACCACCCTCAAATTTCTTAATAATGATAGCATATTTAGGGCATTTTTATATATACTTTTTAATGTTTATTTTTGAGAGAGACACAGAGCATGAGCAGGGGAGGGGCAGAGAGAGAGAGAGGTGGGGGGAGAGGGAGACACAGAATCTGAAGCAGGCTCCAGGCTCTGAGTTTGTCAGCATAGAGCTCAATGCAGGGCTTGAACTCATGAGCTGTGAGATCCTGACCTGAGCCGAAGTCGGATGCTTAACCGACTGAGCCACCCAAGGCGAGTTACAGGGCATTTTTGAGCATAGAGCGTAAACAGTCATTAGAAGGCATTTGTGATTTGGTGATCTCACAGAAGGATGTCTCATACAATATTTTGGGGGAGGAAAGAAGTTAATGAGATGGTTGCATGCATCTGATAATCCTACCCCATTACTTGTCATGGAGCATTAACAGAATCCTTACTATGCCAAAGAGTATTCACTGGAATGTAAAGATGGGGATGCGTGCTGCTCTGCTTTGTCATGACAGGTCACCCTTAGCTCACTGAGTGTGCAGTCTTTTCTCCCAGAGAGTGAAGCAAGCCCTTCCCTGTCTAACCTCCAAAGCTCATCATCAGGGCATGTCTACTGGTAAGATCATTTGGTCAAAACCAAACACATTGATCATTTGGTCAAAACCAAACACACCTTATCTTTACCAAAAGTTGTTTTTTTTTTGTAAGTTTTATTTATTTGAGAGTGACACAGCATGAGTCAAGGAGGGACAGAAAGAGAGGGAGAGAGAGAATCCCAGGAGAGCTCTGTGCTGCCACTGCAGAGCCCAGTGTGGGGTTTGAACTCACAAAACTGTGAAATCATGACTTGAGCCGAAATCAAGAGTCGGACACTTAACCAACTGAGCCACCCAGGCCCCCCACCAAAATTCATTTTAAATAAATAAGAAGCTTGGAGTAGCAAGTGCTATCACCAATACAGAACAAAATACTATTAGAATCCACCGTGCCTACTCTGACATCCTATGTGCAGGATCCATTTAGACAATTTTTCCATTTTAATCCACTTGTGCTATGTTTTTACATTTTGACACACACCTTCATGATAACTACCATTTTTGGCCACCTACAGGGCTCTCAACTGGACACACAAATACACTGTCTCATTTAATCTCACAAGAACCACTTATGCTAAGTACAATCTTAAACATCTGCATTAAGAAAAAGCCACATGGAGGCCATAAGAGGACAGTCATGTGGCAAAGGTCACAAGGCCAGTGAGGAGCAGAGCCTGGGACTCAAACACCATTCTAAGTGATTCCAAAACTCTGGCCCTTCCACTCTATGCTGTAGTTGCGTGTCTCCTCTTAACTGAGTCTTTCCAAAAGATAGGCATAGCTGAGGGGCTGGTACCCATTTCTGCCAATCCCGGTCATCGCTTCCCTCTAGGTCATTTCAGATGGTCTTTACCTGACACTGGTCATCCCCACCCATGCCACTATTCTCAGGCTGATCCAGAGACTATACAAATAGACATACTGGCCAACAAAAGTAGTTACAAGGGTTAATGAGAGAAAGATACTTAATGTGTTGGAAATGCAGATTCTCAATAAAGTTCATTTATATTTGTAGGGAGTAAAAAGCAACAAACTAAGTGCCGTGTGACTTTTTCACTGGCTCTGAGCCTGAACTTCCAAGAGAGCTTTATAATTATGTTAGACCCTAAAAAAACATAATAAATAGACTCTCCACTTAAAATATTTATGTGCTAGCTGACAGAAAGTCTCCATCAGTAAGACGGATAATTGAAGAGAGAAAAGGTAAATTGTTTGGGGAGCATACTACATACATCTTGACTAGCCAGGATTTTTTCTAAGTGATTGATTTTGAATTCTCTAATAGGTCACTGTGGTGCACATTCAGTTCATTATTATTAATACAACTGGTTATCAGTTTTAATTTAAAAAAACATAACTGGGTACCTCTGTGACATAACTGTTTAGTGCATTCAGCTATTAACCCAAAGACTTTTGATAAGAGCCCAAGGTAAGGTGTACTTTTAACCATTCAAGGACATAGGATTTTCCTGCCGTTTATTACCTGTAGATTTCCTTATGTAAAGTTTACCCTCCACCATTCTGGGTCCTGTCCACCTCACCTCTGATACTTGTTAAGGGCCTCTGCCCCTACCCAATCATCTGATACCTGTCAAGGGTCATCTCACTTCCCCAATCCAATTCTTACAGAATATCTGCTGGGTTATCAGATTTATAACAGGAATTTGTGAAACAGAGACAGAAGAACCCAGGTTCGGGGGTGGGGTGTGTGTGTGAAATTTTTAATGAGATGCTACTATCCATCCACCTATTAGAATGGCCCAAATCTTGAACACTGAGAACACCAAATGCTAATAAAAATGTGGAGCCACAGGAACTGTCATACATTGTAGGTGGGAATGCAAAGTGGTACAGCTACTAGAGGAAACAGTTGGGCTTTTTTTTTCTTTTTTAACAGAACTAAACATAGTTTTACCATACAACGCAGTAATTGTACTCCTTGGTATTTACCTAAAGGAGTTAAAAACTTACGTCCACATAAAAACCTGCACACAGATGTTTACAGCTTTATTCATCACTGCCAAAATTTGGATGCAACCAAGATGTTTTCTAGCAGGTGAATGGATACACTGTAGTACATCCAAATAATGGAAAACTACTCAGCATTAAAAAGAAATGAGCTATCAAACTTTGAAAAGACATGGAGAAATCTTAAGTGCATGTTACCAAGTGAAAGAAGCCAATGTGAAAAGGCTACATATTGTATAATTCCAACTATATGACACTCTGGAAAAGATAAAACTATAGAGACAGTAAAAAGATCAGCGACTGGGTGGGGAGATAAATTGGTGGAACACAGAGGATTTTTAGGACAGTTTAAATATTCTATATGATACTATAATGGTGGTAAAAGTCATACATTTGTTATACATTTGTCAAAACCCACAGCACATACAACACCACGAGTGAGCCCTACTGTAAACTATGCACTCTGGGTGCTAATGATGTGTCAATGTAGATTCACCTATTATAACAAATGTACCACTCTGGTAGAGGATGTTGATAATGGGGGAGGCTATGCATGTGTGAGGACAGGGAGTATATGGTAAATCTCAATTTTGCTATGAACCTCAAACTACTCTAAAAAAATATAAAATCTTATATGTATCTCTATACATAGATATGAAACTGTTAATAGACAACTATAGAGAAAAAACTGTCTCAATTAGATGAGAAGCAACAAACTGATCACAGGTGATGCACTTAATTTCTCTCTCAGTGGGTGTAAATAACAAACCATCTTAAAGATAGTTAAGCTTTGATGAAAACCCATTTTTTTTCCTCATGATAAAAAGTTCTTTTAAGTTGAAATGTCATCATTATTTGATCGTATTCAACCCAAAGTGCTTTTGGAGGTTGGGGGCTGGGGAGTTAAGTTCTTTAAAGAGAAGAAACAGTCCTGTTCACTACTGAGCACACATGAAGAGTTGAAAGTGTCCCAACTGCATTACCTCCATGTTGACAGAACCGGTGAACATGAACTTCTGTATGGTTCAGTTTCCTATACAAAGGCTGAATTACAAAACAAAGAGACTAATGAAAGGAAATCCATTGATATTCACTTGAAATCAAATACATATAAAGGAGAGAATAAAATGCTATCCTGTTAATGATTGCTGTTTTACTTCAATAAAAAAAATAGAGGCTTTAAAATTTTTCTTTTCATAAAAGCCCCTCAACTTTCACATCTTACATTGAAGGACTTGGTTGTTTTTTGTTTTTTGTTTTTTTCTCTATGATGATATAATCAAAGGAGAAATGTATGAGAAGGCTGATAATTTCAGAGTCTTCATTTCGAACCATTAAAGCTGAATTGCATCATTTCCTTTCTAAGGATTGAAGCTCTCCAAAAATGAATAGATGAAAGGTCGCAGCTTTCTAAAATACTTGTTCCTCCACTTATACAAATAACATATAATAACATGCATTCTAAGACTAGTTATTTTTCCTTTAGTATCTCAAAACAGTATGAATTGATACAGCCCAGATCAGCTCTTAAGCCCCTCCATTGCTTGCCCATCAAAATAGCAGGTCAGCACCAGAGGTTTACAGAGCTGTATTACTGAGCCACGACATTACCAAACAATGATCATCATATGAAATTAGATTCACCATCAAAAACAAAAAATTTTTTTGTGTGGCTGAAATTATGATTCTGGGTGCAGGCCTCCAGCTCGAGCATCAACATTGATGCAAAATTGATGAAACTTCCAAGTGAAATTGCATTGTTTGATCTTCACAGCCCTGGAATAACATAGCCTAAAGCTACAGTTTCTATAAACTTACTTTGCACAAACGACTTAGCCAGTATGGATGTATTGACACAGAGTGCCCATGAATGACATTAGGGCTACTTAGAAAAGAGACAAAATAACAGCAAAAAGAATGCAGCAATTGGTTCTGAAAATTACCTTTTTCCAGTGAACCTCTCTGAAAAATTACCTTTTTCTGCTGAATCTCACTCAAAAATTACCTTTTCCAACTGAGGCTCTCTCAAAGTGCCTTGATGTTAAGCAATATTATAGTTTTAAGTTGAAAATGTCACAAGGCCATGGAAAGAAATTGATAGAAAATTTCAGGGTTCCTTGTTGATATTTGAAGCAGCCTGTGGATTTTTGTTCTTTAACACAGATCTGCTCTGCTGTGCTACCACTTTGATTTCTGTATTGCCAAAAACAGCATGTTTCTAGGCTTAATGGCTTCACAGACAAGAGTATGAAGGTGATTTAGTTATTGCTGCTGAGGTTCTGTTACCAGTAGGAAATTGGTAAACAGATGTTTTCAAAATCCTCTCCATTCAGTGTGGAACTTTTCAAAAAGTGCAGTAAATAAAATTTTGAATTTTTTTATCCTTTAAAAGAAACTATAATACTGGCTAGTACAGTATCCTTTTAGAAACGATGCACTTGAGCTGAGTTGTTTTCTTTTTCCTGACAGAAGGAATTTTTATTTCTCCAGTCAAAAGATGCAGGAAAGGCCTCATGGGTTTTGCGAGAAGGATCACTGGTATGGACATCTAAGGACTCGGGTCCTAGCTTGCAATCTACCTCTCTCTGCAGTGTGACCTTGGGCGAGTCCTTGTGGAAAAAGGGAATGGACAGGATAATGTGACAGGCCCTTTCTGCTCTAACATCTAAAAGTTTCCGCTTAGTCTAGACTTAGAAAGACAAAACATGTTGCAGTGTTACTGTTATTACAGATATTGCTAAAAAAGGAAGTTGTAGAATTTTTTTTGCTTGTCTGGTGTGTGTGTGGGTGTGTGTATCCCTTAAGAGCCAAAGAAGTGCTCCCCAGTATGGGATGCTCTGGGTACGATCTCTTCTAAAGACAAAGGGAAGACCCAGGAGACAGAGCCAGTTACAACAGCAGGGTATTGAGTAATTGAGCCCTCCCTGCCACGGAGATGAATTTTCTTTTTCTTGCTTCCCTTTTCCTTCTCCTCTTCCTTTACCAGTCTCTCTGCCACTCTGCCTCTTCTCCGCCCTCAGGTCTCCCTCTCTGCCCCCCCTCCTTCTCATTCCTTCTCCTCACTTACCAGCCTTTTAATTTCTCCTTGTCGCATGCCAAAAGGACCCTCCTGGTAGAACTCACGATTATAAACCGTATGGATGGACTATTGTAGTAGACCACTCTTTAATTTTTTTAAAAAAGTCATAGGAAAAAAAAAGACAAAACAAAAAACAAACTCTTAACTGTAGAGAAGAAACTCACGGTTACCAGAAGGGAGGGGGCTGGGGGGGGGGGGTGGATTCAATAGGTAATGGAGATTAAGGAGGGCACTTGTGATGAGCACTGAGTGTCATATGGAGGTGTTGAATCACTACCCTGTACACCTGAAACTAATATTACACTGTATGTTAACTGGAATTTAAAACTTTTTACAAAATCATGAAATAATTAGAATCTGACAATTAGATTTAGTAATTAGAATTATATCAAATGACAATTTTGGCTAAGTGCTTAACAGTCGATATTAACTAAAATTAATATTCTGCCAAAGCTGTGGTTAAATTTTGGAATGTGATAATAAGTCTGACTATTCATACTCAATAATTAATTCAAATTAGAAGTTTATTAACATTTTTAATCATCAAATCTTACAAGTTTGACACTATAGTGTAGGAATAAGTTCTTAATTTGCTCATTGCTGAATTGCTTTTATAGCCTTTATCCTGAATATTGAGATACTGAGTCTTGCTTTCAAGTGGCATATTTAATATTTGATTAACTGTTTTGCACAAAACAAATTATCTTTAAGAACACTTTCAAGTAGCATTTTCTAGAAGAAACTGTACACATGTTTCATAACTTGGGAAAAATTTTAAAAATCTTTCCTTTTCAATTATAGAATATGGTTGGCAGTCAGAAGTAACAATTACAGAAAGATTTTTATTTAAATTTTAGACTCCACAGATTTAAATTTTTAAGAAATTCAATTTAAAATTATAGTAAATACATTTTATAAAGCCCATTGTTTTGAGGTGTAATTAATGAGAAAAATTTGTTTTAGTGATCTTTTTTCTCTAATGTTTTCCTCTTTTCTTCATATACTTTATATTCTTGATCCTATCATGGATGTTGTTTTACATAATTTTGGAGTTTTCCTCATAAAATTTTAAAATCATAAATTTGAGATTGAAATTCTGCTGTTAAATTCATTCCCCCAAGAGGTGGTGAATCCTAAAACATTGTTCTTTCTTTAAAAAGATCATAGATGAAATAAAAGTAAATATCTAAAATTGAAATGCAGCTCTTAGTGGGATGAGGGAGAACACACCCTCCCATACATCTCTGTGAAAATACAACCTCTATGGAGGGAATTTGAAAAATCCAACAGTCCTATAAATGCATTTACCCTTTGTTCCAACAATCCCACTTCTAGGAATTTACCCTTAAGATATACCTCCAACAATATGAAAATAAATAGATGCAAGCTTATTCATTGCAACATTTGTAATTGCAAAATATTGGACATTTCTTAATGTCCACACATAAGATATTGGGTGAATAAACTATACTACATATAAATGGTGGGTGACTACCCAGCAGTAAAAAAGAATGAGGAAGATCTCTAGGCACTGATAGGGAGGGATTTGCAAAAGACATTTTTAAAGGAAAAAAGCTTTTATATACATATAATATATATGTACATATTTACATATGCATATATACATATATATATTCCACCTTTGTGTAAAAAAGAAAGAAAAAAATTCATTCTCTGCTTATCTTTGGGGGGAAAAAAAGAAGGGTAAACTAGAAAGCAGTTGAATTCTTTACCAACATGGGGTAAGAGACGGGTGAAATGGTGTAAAAGGATGCAGGAGGGAGTAACACTTCTCTGAGTGCACTTTTTACAAAGTCTGCCTTTCAGAAGTATGTTAATATTATACACATTCAACAAAGCAAAATGCAATTAATAAGAATGGGGGTATTTTTCCAGCACTGAAAAACGGCTGTAGCAAACAAATTCAATTGTGTTTCAAAGGAATGCCATAATCACACTGAAAGGGAAAGGAGGGAAGGAAGGAAGGAAGGAGGTTAGGAATGTGAGTAGGAAGGAAGGAACTCATTTAAGTAACTTATGGACACAGATTTTTACCATATACTTTTAGTGTTGGAGAAGTAAGTAGGTAGATATAGCTGTGTGTGTGTGGAGGCGGAAGAATTGCGAACACATCATGAACTCTTTCTAATAGGTTTATTATAGTAGTATAGTGGACCAATTCTGAAATTATTTTAGGTATATTATAGGATAGAGAAAATGAATAAATGTATTCTTGGGAATCAGTGTTCTCACTGTAGAAGAAGGAACATACAAACATGGAATGAGGGAAGGCAAGAATGAACCCTGTGGGAATGGCCTGAAATTGGTGTCATGATTTCTAAAATACATGTGTAAATATGTATGTATATGTGCAACATATATGCACCTATGTGTCTGTATGTATATTTTATGTGTGTAGATGTAGATTATTTTCAGACTTTGCCCATGGAATCAAGAGCCAAGAATCAAACACAGCTCAGTAGCTACAAGTATACCTAGCATCCAGATCTTGGAATGAGAGCTCTTCAGATAAATGGCTGATTGCAAGGTTGGGGAGGGTACATCAAGGGTTCTGGAACAGCTTCTTATGCCAGAGAGTAATGAAGTACTAGGGTGGGGGTGGGGGGAGAGGAAGTCATGTCACAGGAACACAGGAGTCAGCTTGAAGGGGTGCCAACTGGGACAACATGAATATCAAAATAATTTAAGGCAGTAATGAACTACACATAAAATGTGAGAGAATGGGGATTCCTATATAAATAGCAAATTAATACACAAATTGGAGGGATGAATGGCTCTTGCTTGCAGTCGAAGGCTACATGCCAACTAGCAAGAGTGGAGGCAGTGATGGAGTTGGAGAAACCGACATTCTGCAACTATCACAGGAAATAGTCTTTAATTGATATTAAATCTAGAGGAAAATTTTGATGAGAAGCAGGATATTTTCATTCCCTTCCCTTAATGTGTCCCCCTACAGACTGCTTATTATTTGCAAGAAGGAAAGTAATAGTACAGTGGCGGAATCAGAAATACCTTGACTAGATGACCAAAATTTTAATCACCAATGAGGACTTGATATGATACTTACAGAAAGAAATGACATCACCTCCATAGTATTCTGGAAGAGAACAGAGAAGGTGAATCTGTTCATGACAAAGTATTAGACAAAAACCAAATACGGAACATTCTATTTAAAGGAGGGAAGGGGAAATATATTCTTTGAAGAGTCAATATCCCTTCTTTCTGATTACCAGGAGCTCCCCTTTTCAATCCCCCAGCTGTTTTAGTTACGCCACTAGGCTCACACACTTCTGAGACTGTGCCAACGTCTGGGGCCGAGTAGCATGAAGACAGAGACGGAAAAGCAAGTATGTTTTCTTCTACTTCACTAGGATTGCAGCTATCTTTCTTAGAAAGTTTCTCCCCTCGCAGAGTTTTGGCCCCTGTGGGCTCTCTCCATTTCTGCCACCACTGCCATGAGACTGCTTGAGGGCTGGAGAGCGAGAGGACAGACAGACAGAAAGAAAAGGAAATGTCTGCACTCTATCTCATCATTAGGAATTCCTGCTCCTTGAGCCCAAATGAGAGGGCTTCTCCTGAAGGTCTCTTTTGTTCTGCGGATAACCACCTTTTGGGATTCAGGCTGTGTTGAGTTCAAGCAGGGAGATACCAAAGGAAAGAAAAATCCCAAGTTGGGTGGTATTTCAAATTCTGGTCTTCTTCCCCAATCTACCTGCTACTATTTACTTTTCTAAGTCCTACAACAATTACTCCAGGCATTCTGTCCAGGCTGCACAGTTGCCCACTGAGGGACAGATATAGTGGGGTGTGCTTATAGCATTCTACCCAGAACCACAAGTGCTCTAAATAGCTTTTAATATTGATTTTTAGTTTAATTCAGTTGCAGTGAGAGAACATACTCTGTAATACTGCAGTGTTTTAAATTTTATTGATCATCTTTTCATGGCCCAATATGTGGTCTCTCTTGGTAAACATTTAATATGCGCTTGTAAAGAAAATGCACTCCAATGTTTTGGGGTATGATGTTCTAGAAATGCCAATTAGGTCATATTGACTCATAACACTGTTCATACTTTTCTGTATCTTTACAGATTTGTTTTTGCTTATTTCTCCTATCAATTATGGAAGAGGAGTAGGAAATCTTCAACTGGGGTACAAGATTTGTCTATTAATCTCTTTAATTCTTTCATTTTTGGCTTTTATGTGTTTCGGAACTCTTATTAGCATATTTGTAATTTTTCTGTCTTAATATATTCTTTTATTCATATAGTATATTCATCTTTAATGGCACTCCTTTTCTTGATGTCTACTTGTCTAGTATTTTTATTTACTTGATATGTTTCTGTCCTTTAACTTTCTGTTTGTTTTTATTTAAAGTGTGTCTCTTGTAGACAGCATCTATTCAGTCCTTTTTAAATCTACTTTGACAATGTTTCTCTTATTTGGAACGTTTAGATCATTTACGCTTATAATAGTTGTTGATATAATTGGATTTAGTTCAACTATTATATTGTTTTCTGTATGTCTTACCTGTTCTTCTTATCCCTTTCCTACTTTTTTTGATCAAATATATTTTAGTATTCCATTTTAAGCTACTGATTTGCATTTTTAGAGTACACATTGATGGACACAAGATTTAGGACCTTTCAATAATCTGTCATGAACTGTCTTCCGAGCCTCATGCTCTATCAGCTGTGCTCAGTCCTCTTTCTGCCCTATGCTTTGTCCCCTTTAAACTTATTATGCCATCTTATAACCTTCTATGGTGATGTCATGCCTTCTAGGTACTACAATATACTCATAAACTCAAATGAAATTACTAAAAGTAAAAAGCTAGTCACTGTGGCTGGCCAACTGCATCCAATAACATAACAAAGGAAGCAAATGCGGAGTTATGATTTTCAACATTGTAGCCTCTTCTCGATTTTCAACACTGTAGCCTCTTCTCGCCTCACCTTGTTTATTCCTTAATGTCAGTGGGGAGGTATTCTTGCGCTACTGCAGCACCATTTATTTTGTAAAATATCCATAAAGAAAAAACTTACCTGGTATTGCAGGGATTGGTTTAATAATAAATAAAAGCAGAAATAGCTAGTTGAGGCTTTTGAGATTGAGCTGATTAAGGCTTTATACTCTCCAGTATAAATTTTGAACATAAAGAGAATCTGAATCTCTCGGTGGTTAGTATACTAGCTATAATAAAAGGAAGTGGCCAATCCAGGGTGCATTCATGTGGATCAACAGAAGACATAGAAAAAGAGGATTGCCCAGGATGAAGCTAAAGAAAAGATAATCTAGACATGACCAAGACAGAGCCATTTGTCACAGCTACTTCTGAGTATGATCTCCATCAACTCTCTAGTGAAAAGGTTAAGAAGCAAACTGTGGTTATAGCATTTCCTATTGTAGACTGGTGTCTCTATTGATATTTACATCCATATATATTAACATAACCACATATTAAATTGTGTATAATTTTTTCCATAGTGTGGGTTGTGGTATCTTTAATGTATACTTTTGTTTAAAGTCTCAAGTTAAAAGAATCTTCTCAAGTATGTTAAAATGAAACACTTAAATCAAATGGTTTCAATTATTAATGCATGAAAGATTTTATTAGTCTGGATAGATCAGTTTGCTACATCCATTACAGAATGATAAATAAATAAGACTTACTCCTACTTGTGTATGTCACACTTTATATTTTCTTATGGTGTTTTCCCCACCTAGCCAGCCTTTTTTCCTTTTCTATAATTGGATAGCCTCTAAGCATTTTTAAGACCCACCCTTATATTATTGTCCATGTTAGGCCATTCATGGAGAGTGTTAAGTAATTTGTTATTCCTTCTTCCATGCTCCCATAGCACTGTGTTCTTACTTCTATCGAAACTCTTATCATTAATATTAGATTCATCCCTTTCTGTCCTATTTCCCCCCAATCTATGAACACACTTCTAGCATTTACTGCAGAGTGGGAAAAGAACAGACAACGAAAAGAGCAGAGAATGAAAAGGGCAGAAAACATGAAGAAAGGAAGAATACCATATTTTGTTCAATGAAAAATAAACCCTTTCTTCACATTTTAATGTCTCTGAAATAGGGCTATTCTTACAGTCCTTTGTCTCTTACAGTCAAAATCTAAGTGACAATCATGATGTAGCTGTTACTGCCTACATGTGCATGAACTTGGTCATTTTGATTAGCATGCCTAAATAATTGCAAACCCACTTGGAGCCCACTTTATGAAGGAATACAAGTCATAGTTGTCTTAAAACTTTGTTGCCATATTCTGGTACATTTTTAAAAGGTTCACCATCAAAATGTACAGAACCTGTATCAGCAGCTTGGAAGAAATTCCCAGAAACTACATGGAAAATTATTTTAAGAAATGCTGTATCGCCAATGATCTTGATAAAATATTATGTGGATAAACACTAACACTGATTTGTTTTAAAGTTAAGAAGGGACTTAGATGAATCTAATGCACATATAGAGATACATGGAGAACTTTAAGAATACCTTAGCCACCTTATTTTACCTAGGTTTTCTGCTTTGGGTATTCATAAATGTAATATGTGATTTAAAAAATACACACACACACACACACACACACACACACACACACACACACACACACTGTATGTCCAAGTAAGGTTTTTTGTTTTTTGTTTTTTGTTTTTTTCAACGTTTATTTATTTTTGGGTCAGAGAGAGACACAGCATGAACGGGGTTGGGGCAGAGAGAGAGGGAGACACAGAATCGGAAACAGGCTCCAGGCTCTGAGCCGTCAGCCCAGAGCCTGACGCGGGGCTCGAACTCACGGACCGCGAGATCATGACCTGGCTGAAGTCGGACGCTTAACCGACTGCGCCACCCAGGCGCCCCCCAAGTAAGGTTTTAAAAGCTCTTTCAGGAAGCAAAGATTCTATACATCAAAAAGACATTTGTTTAGTTGACAATATTTTTGTTTACATCTTACAATCAACTGCAAGATAGATTAAGTGGAATGTGTAAATAATCATCAGCTTATGAGTACTGATTAACAGAATTCATATTAAGAAAAATTTTGCAAAATTATCCACAATGTTTGAAACCTCTACATGCTTTAGATAAGTTTTCTTATCTAGAGAACAGTCTCCTGAATAACATGGTTTCTTTTTTTTTTTAATTTTTTAATGTTTATTTATTTTTGAGAGAGAGACAAAGCATGAGCAGAAAGGGGCAGAGAGAGAAGGAGACACAGAATCTGAAGCAGGCTCCAGGCTGTGAGCTATCAGCAAAGAGCCTGACGTGGGGCTTGAACTCACGGACCATGAAATCATGACCTGAGCTGAAGTCATACACTTAACTGACTGAGCCACCCAGGCACCCCTCTATTATTATTTTCAATACCAAATTTTTTTGAAGTGGAGAGTCAGAAAATAACTTAATTTCCAGAGAAAGGATAAATGCTCTGAACAGTTCCCATAAATACAGAACATCTCAGCATCAGCTAGGATTGTTGAATTCTCAAGAGGACAGCATGACAGCTAAGAAAATAATACTTTTATTTCAACTATTAGATACTCTGAGCTGTTCTTATTTAATGTTAAAAGTCATATCATCATCATAGCACCTATTTTGCTGAATGCCTCCCATCTTAATTTAGTGAGAAAAACACATGACAAACACCTTTCCACAGTAAACACTCAAATTAGTAGAATGGACAAATGCTCTGGTTGAATCAGTTACATTCATAAATGTAACAGCTCTGAGTGATAATAGAATGAAATGTATCAAGACAGGAAAGAGCCTTTCAAATAAGAACAAAAATCCAGACACCACTTACATTCAACATGAGTACTTTGGCACTATTTTAAGGAAAAGCATATGGGCCCAGGTGCTCAGACAAGATCTTTCTTAGAGTAATTAATTATATTTTCGGAAGCTGCTTTCCTCTGCAACATTAACCAGTCATGAGCCTCTTTTCCTCTTCTTTCCAAAACATACCTAACTGGGAGTGTTAAAAGCTCAAATGTAGGCTTCTACTTCTTTCTATTGTAGAGTAAGAAAAGTCCTGACTTAACCCCATACTATTAACAATTAGATAGCTGTACAGAACTGTTGTCAGACACTGGGTAGCAGATAGTTCAAGATGGTAATCCCCAAAAGAGAAGCGAACAAGGCAAGCTGCATAATCACTCTGGTAGACTGCTTGGAGCCAATTTTCAAGTTATATGGGTAAACTGGTTGTGGTGCCAACTCCAACATGAGAAGAGTGGGTGGCCTTCCCACACAACACCAAGCGATTGTCACACATCAGCAGGATGTCCAAGAATTCAACTCAATTCAGGCACTATCTACCCAGAGATAGCATCAGATGCCACAGGTTAAAGATTCAGTTCTGTAAGACTGCTCCAATCCCCCTGATTTAGATGCTAGTTGCAAACCCAGGTTAATACCTGTGCTTCTGTCCAACTAGCTATAGGTCAGAGGTTCCCGTGACCTGCCCCTTGGGCTCGATTAATTTGCTACAGTAGCTCACAGAACTCAGAGAAACATTTTACTTACTAGATCACCAGTTTATTATAAAAGAAGATAACCCAGGAACAGTCAGATAGAGGAGCTACATAGGGCAAGGTATAGGGAAACAGCACAGAACTTCCATGTCCTCTTCTGGCGCACCATTCTCCCCAAATCTCCATGTGTCCACCAACCCAGAAGCTCTCCAATCCCTGTCCTCTTGGGTTTTCATGGAGGCTTTATTATCTTGTCATGATACATTAAATTAGTGGCTGCTGATTCAACCCCCAGGCCCTCACCTCCTTCCAGAGGTCAGGGATGGGACACAAAGTTCCAACTCTCTAGTTACATGGTTGGTTCTCCTGGCAACCAGCCCCTATCTGCAGGTGAGGTCTAGAAGTCACCTCATTAACACAACAAGAGACAACTTTGTCACTCTCAACACTTAGGAAATCCGAAGGCTTTGGAGAACTGTGAGTCGAGAACCCTGGATGAAGACCAATTATATGTGAGATATCTATTCTGGTCCTATCACAATATCACAGTGCAATGAGGGAAGTGAGAGCCCACTTCCCTCAACTAGAGCCCAATGGCTCCACAAAATTGAGGGTACTGAAATTCTGTTTTTCTTGTGGTCATAAAACATATTCTGTATTATTTAAAGGTATTGGTATTTATTTTATGGACCAGCACACAGTCTATCCTAAGAAGCTAGGAAAAGAAGAATCAGTTGAACTCAAAGTAAGAAAAAAGAAATAATAACCGCAGAAATTAATGAAATAAAAATATAGACCAACTATAGAAAACCAGTAAAACAAACAACAGTTTCGTTGAAAACAAAATCAAGAAAACTGATGAACTTCTGGCAAGCATCTAAGAAAAACTAACAATCAACATTTTTTAAATCCTATTTATCCTGGTGTTACTAGGATTAGGAGTAAGAATGCCCACTCTTACCACTTATATTCAACATCAAACAGGAGGTACTAGTCAAGTTCAATAAGTCAAGAAAATGAAATACAAGGCACTCATACTGGAAAAAAGGTAAAACTTTTTATTCATAAATGACATGGTCAGGTGTAAAGAAAATTCTAAAGAATCATAAATAAATAAGTAAATAAATAAGCAAGCAAGCTACTTCAACTAAGGAGTGAGTTTAACAAGGTCACAGGTAGGAATTCAATTGCTTTTTGTAAAAAGCAAATTTTGTTTAACCAAAGAATTATTTGTATATATGAGAGATTAGACCATAAATTTTTACAATACCTTTCATAATAGTGTCAGAGCTATGAAATATATAGGGATACATTTAAATATATACCTCCTATATACTGAAAACTACAATACATTATTGAAAGCTACTAAAGTATAGATAAGTAAATGGAGAAATATACTGTATTCATGGATTGGAAGAATCCAATATTCTTAAGATATAAATTCTCCCTAAATTTATCTATAGATTTAATACAATCCCAGTCATAATGGTAGCAAGCTTTTATAGAAACTAATAAGCACATATTAAAAATTTATACAGAAATGCAAAGTGAACTACAAATAACCAAAATTTTTTGAAAATGAGAACAAAAGTAAATAACATAAATTACCTGAGTTCAAGACTTGTTATAAAGTTATAACAGTTATGACACTCTACTATTGGCAAAAGGATAGACAAAAAAAAATAAAGGAAGCAGAAAAGGATGTCCAGAATTAAACCTAACATTTACAGTCAACTGATTTTTCCAACAAAGGCAGCAAGATAATTAAATGGAGAAAGGATGGTTTTTTCAACAAATTGTGATAAAAACTAGCACTTTTTTTTCTATTTTTTCACCAAAACCAGTGTCTTGATTACTGATTACTATAGCTTTATAGAAAGTCTTCATTTACCTGTCTATTCTCCATTTTTAGTCAACATTTTTTGGGTTTTCTCCATATAAATTTAGAATCAGTTTGTCAATATCCATAAAACAACTTGCTGGAATTTTGATTGGGATTGCATCAAATCTATAGACCAATGTGAGATGAACTGACATCTTCCCATCTATTCATGAATGTGGAGTATCTCTCCATTTGTTTAGGTCTCCTTTGAGGTATTTCATAAGAGTGTTATAGTTTTCCTCTTGTAGAATTTGTACACATTTTCTTAGATTTATACCTAAGTATCACATTTTGTGGGCTGCTAATATAAATGATACTGTGTTTTAATTTCAAATTCCACTTGTTCATTCTTGGTATATAGGAAAGCAATTGACTTTTGTATATTAGCCTTGTGCACCTTTATTTTTAATAGTTCCAACAAGAAACATCCTAAATGGATGCTTGGGATGGGTAAACACATAGTATCTGCCTATGACGGATCCTACTCCACCACCATATATAAAAATTAACTGTGGATACACTGCACAGCATGGACACATCTCAAAAACATCAGTCTGAGCAAAAGAAGATTCGAATGAGTTTATGCTGTATGATTACACATGTGAAACTTCAGAGAAGGCAAACCTAATTACAGTGACAGAAAGTAGATCAGTTGTCTTGGGCGGGTGGTGTTGGAGTGAGTGGGAGTGAGTGGGAAAGGACACAAGCAAAGTTCATGAAGTGATGGAAATATACATCTTGCTTGTGTGGTGATTATACAGGTGTGTAAATTTGCTAACTTCCTTTCTACTTACACTAGCTTGCATGGTTTCTATTATTATAGTAGGACGCTGAGAAAGAACAGGAGGCTGCCTGGCAAACCAGTAGGGAAGTGCTTTCCAGGAGAAAGGACAGCGCGCACAAAGTTACTGTAGGAGGAGAAAGTGTGACACACGTGACAGGCCTTGTTAGTCGGTGTTACAGATTCTATCAATCACAGAAACGGACATTTCTACATAAAAATGTTCTTAAAGTGTGTCTCCATTTTCTAATACTATAGAGAAAAGGCGACATTTTCCAAAAGTTCTCTCCACTTGAACACGAAGAAAACTATGCTGAGCCAAAATCAAGTGGAAAAAATAAAAGTTACTTTGTAGAATGTGATTTCATTTTAATTTTTAAATACATAGAAGAAAAAAAAAAAGACATTTAATTGTTAACATCAAATGAAGGGAAAATAAAACGACCAAACAAAAACAGCAATACTTTAAGTCAATGTCCAATAGGCCTTCCTCTTTTAGGAAGGTTTCAACAGACTCGTCAGCCTTGATAGCAGCAAAAGGAAGCTGTGCCATTATTTTTGCTTTGTCCTAATGCTGAGTTAGAATACTAGAGGGGTTAGTGTTTGCTTCTTCAATGTGTGGGGCTGAGTTCCAAGTCCTAACTTGTTAGATGGATAAATGCCAAAGTCATGGAAGCAGAGTAAATCCTTCATGGCAGGCTCAGTGTGTGGATTCATTCAACATTAGACATGATGCCACTGCTCCCCAAAATGAGAAGTTCAATTATAACAGAATTAAAAATGGAATCTTCTGAGAGCCATAAAGTATTTATAATGTCATATGGTTTCTCTGGCTGCAGCACAGGCATTCTAGAATGTGTATTTTATTTTTCTTATTTTTTTAACCAAATTTAGGTTGAAAAACAAACTGTTATCAATCCCTCCTCTCCCCTCCCCCACTCTACCCACCCCACCTGACCACTACCAATGCCACATCAGTATTTGGATACAGAGGATACGTCAACAGGTCATTCCATAGCAGCAAAGGTTCACATTAAGCTTAGAAAAACATGCATTAGACACCCCTAGTGCATGCAGGTATCCCCATAGGAATTTCTGTAACCTTAGAGAAGATTTGGAGATACTTCTAATGGGAAGAAGAGAATTCATTTTAAAAAATAAAAATAACCCATACCCTAGAAGTCCTGATTCTTCCAGGGAGTCTGGCTATACAAAATTCAGGATTAAACATATCTCTTGAATCAGAAACAACAAGATGCAAAATTTATACAGGTGAAAATACAACTAGTAAACAGCTAAGAGAAAATGTTCACCATTAATGGTAATCAGAAAAGCATTAATGAAAAACATTGAGGAGGCTTTTTCCCCTTAAACCATTAACAAAAAATAAGAGATAATTCCAAATACAATCAAGGACACAGTGAATGATATGGCCTAAACTTGCTAGTTGCAGTGAAAATTTACATAACATTTTTAGAAAGAAATTTGGCAATGTGAAATAAGACCCCTACCTTTTTTTATCAAGCAGCTTATTTCTAGATGCTTATCCCAAGGATATGTTTAGATGACAGAACTTAATGATGAAAGATTTTCACTATAACATTTTTTTTTAAATTTTTTTTTTCTTTCAACGTTTTTATTTATTTTTGGGACAGAGAGAGACAGAGCATGAATGGGGGAGGGGCAGAGAGAGAGGGAGACACAGAATCTGAAACAGGCTCCAGGCTCTGAGCCATCAGCCCAGAGCCTGACGCGGGGCTCAAACTCATGGACCGTGAGATCGTGACCTGGCTGAAGTCGGACGCTTAACCGACTGCGCCACCCAGGCGCCCCTATAACATTTTTTATAATATCGAAAAATTAGAAACTACTTGAAGTTCAACGATGTGGAAATGATTAAATCGTGGTATGAAATGGGCTAGAATGTACAGTAGTATAAAAATACTGTTATGCTATCGTGAAATGTGATATGTAGAATAAATTAAATCACATTGTAATCGCAGTAGTGGTTAAAAACTTGCGCTTTTGAACAAAGACTGGAAGGAGATAAAGAAAATGCTAAATTAAGTTAGGTAAAAGCCTTACGAATATCTTTTTCTTTTTCCTAAGACTTTTGTAATATTTTATTTTTTTATAATAAATTAAATAGGAGTATGTAATCTTCTGGGTTTTCAAAGGTTACAATAAAGGAGTAAACAAATCACTAACAGTTAAAAACTACAGAAGAAACCATCCATCTCGTTATGAGGAAAGCGGTTGTAACGTGACCATGAGAGCATCAAAACTGATTAATTTGGTGGAAATTTTAAAAAACATGATAGATTTCTGGACATCAGATTTAAGCTTAAGGAGGAGAAAGAGCTCCTAAGTTTCATTTAAAAGTCCTAGAATGGAGTTCTGGCTTTACCATTTAATATACGTATAGCATCAGGCAAATCATGTAAAGATATGTTTACCTGTGTGCACAAGGAGGATGATGGTAATGCTCCCCTGACTCATCACTTGGTATAGTTTTAAGAATTATAGGAGACAACGCAAAAGAAAGTCTTTTGTAAACCAAATATTGGCTATGGGCATTTGTCACCATTCATAGCTTGAACTAAGTTTCTACCACACTAACCTCCTCAGGAGGTCGACATTGTGAGGAGGTATCACATTAGATATTCTGTGGCCCTAGAAGGATGTCTAGAGAGACTGATCCACTGTCAGCATAACTTCAAATTGGTCCAATCACCTATAACAATTGCCATTTCCATAAATGATCATCTAGGATAAGAAAAAAGAAGGCCTGAACAGAACTTTCTCAATTTTCTTTGAGGAAAAAGATGAAGAAAGAAGCCAACAGAGAGATCTTCTTCAGAACACACAGAACCAGGGGCACCTGGCTGGCTCAGTTGGTACGGCATGCGACTCTTGATCTCCTGGTCATGAGTTTGAGCACCATGCTGGGCCTAAAACTTAGGAAGGGAGAGATGGAGGAAAGGAGGGAGGAAGAAAAAAGAACAATTTGTAATACTGATAACCAAATTTCCCTTCAAGGTGGATACCTATCTGGCAGCGATCAAGAGGTAGAGACCAACAAAGCTTCCTATGGAAAAGAGTGTTCCTTCTTGGTGATGCAATGGAGACCAGTCTCCTTGAATTGCCAGATCAATTGTGCAGACAGCATATGTTAGCAGCTAAGCAGAGGCAAAGCAACCAAAGGTTTGTGGTCAATGGTAAACTCTTTTTTTTTTTTAATTTTTAAAGTTTATTTACTTTGAGAGATAAAGAGAGAGCGAGCAAGCAGGGGAGGGGCAGAGAGAGAGGGGGAGAGAATCCCAAGCAGGCTTCGCACCATTAGCACAGTGCCAAATGTTGGGCTTGAGCCTGCAAATCATGAAATCAGGAGTTGAGTCGAAACTAAGAGTCAGGCATTTAACCCACTGAGCCACCCAGGTGCCCCAATGGTAAACTTTTAACAAATGTTGAGAGAAAGTTTAACAGTGGTGAGAGGAGCTAAGCAACCTAGAAGCTTCTACTAATAATAATGTTTCAGAACCTAAATTTTGTGCAATTGTTAAAAGCTTTCTTTCTCAAACTTTTTGCTCTGCCTGCTAGCTGAAGGGAAGGGGTTCTTGTGCAAAATGACTGCCAGTTTCAGTAATATTAGTAAGTCACGGCACGGCAACCATACTGCTTCCAAAAGAATTTTCTTGTCTTGATTTTAAAACTGATTGCATCCTCTGTTGGCAAGTGGATCTGCTCATCCCTGAAGGAAGACTAATAATTTCTGATTTGGTTGCCAAATATTCTCAGAAATTCTAAATATATTTACTTAACAAACATATCTCAATCGGTGCCAAGCACTACTCTAAACACGATGTAAATATTAACTCTTAATCTGAGAGGCCCTCTTTCTGTGGAGTCATGGGGGCATCCCTGCACAGAGTAATTTTCAATGGCTCTGCACTAGCTGTAAACATCGCCTTGTCTAGTCTGTCCCCCCACCCCCAACCACCCTCCAGCTGATGACGATTCCCCACAGTGTGTTCTCAGGGACTCTGTCCTGACGAGATGTAAATGGCTTCTCTCTCCTCCCCAGGGAGCCTGGCCATTAGAAATGTTTTCCTTTATTTGAATTGATCCCACTACAGGCAGAGAGAACATTTGCTCACCACTCTTTCATCTCTTCTACCTTCCTGATGTTTCTACCTTTCCCATCTGCAAGCCTGACGAGCATATTGTAAGACAGATCTGTTACTCCGTGATAGAGATGGCTACTTTTCAAAAATCTTCAATCAAATTTTACTCCCTCAAGCCTTTTTTTTTTTTTTTGGCTTTCCATTCTTTCTTATTGGTTAACACCTTTCTAATAATCAGGTGTCCAAAGTCTTATCACTTTGCAGGTTCAGTTTCCAGGTGCTGTTTACTGTGACTCTAGGGCTTTTGAGGTATTTCTGCCTTTCACTAGATATGTCTGTTTCCCATCATTTATCTCCAGGCACTTAGCTCCTTCCTATTTTCAACTTTAGTTATTTTCTGTGCCCCATTTTTAGTCTTACTGGGTTACATCTCTCATTGCTTGTCAATCTATAATGCAGGTAACACTTCAAGGCTTATAATTACTTGGTAATACAACTCCTATGTTACTTAATTCTTCAAAATCACTTTTGGAACTTAATAAATGCCAATAACAGCTAACAGTTTTATATTAGTAATGATAAAAGAGCTAGCATTTACTGAACACTTTTCACATGCCAGGCACCATGCTAAGTGCTTTCATGAATACTCTTACAGTAAATCATAATCTGTAGATGCTATTGTCATCTTCTTTCTGTGGACAAAGAGATCTGAGATTTAGAAAAATTAAGTAGCTTGCTCAAAATCAGAGCTAGTAATCTGAACCCAAGTTGTGAACTTAATCATTAACCTACATGGTTTTTGCCTATATTTAATAAGGACCACATAAAGAGGCTTTAGTTTTGTTTATGATTTTGAGTAATAAAAAATAGCTCATCTCGTTGTTTTCAACAATGAAAACGCCTTGATAATTAGCTTACTCTTTACAAAGAGTACTTCAGGCTCATGATAGAGAATTTTAACATGGTTACTTTACAGAGACGTGAAGCATAAACCCTCGAGGAGACTTTTCAGAGATTACATAGCCTGGATGTCTTATTTGAAAAGGGAGGACCCTGAGGCACAGTTCTGTAAGTGACTTGATGAAGTTTACAGAATTAGTTCACAGCAGAGCATGGATTCCAGCCCTCCTTCCACTCCAAGATCTTCCCTCCGTGTTGAGGGGAAGCGGCAACCCAGGAACCACCCAAGCAGTGAGGCATCTCTGGGCCCCTGTGGCTCTCTCTGGGCCAGAGCACCAGAGCCTGCTACTCTGTATCTCACTTGCAGATGAAACCTTGCATTTCTGCCCTGGCAGTGTTGCTTCTGCTATCACCCACATGCCTGTCTTCCATCAGGGCCTTGGCCAGTTCTGGGCTCTGTGCCTGGCCTGATATAGACGACAGCTTAGGGAGGCTGCTTACTACTGTCCCTGCTCCGACTACCAACATGCTGCTAGAGTCCTGCTCCATCTCCTCTGCTGGCGGTCCCCTCCCCTTCTCCACCTGCTGTCTTAAGCCATCAGTCCTCTGAGACCCAGGCCATCTCCCACACACCCCCTAAAGCCTCCTGAACCACCTCAGGCCAAAAGTGATCTCTCCCACCTCTTAAACACTGGAGCTCCTATTTCCCAAGCCACTCATTTACCACTTATCATATGCTGCTGTGTATTGTCTGTTTGGTATCTTTTATCTAAGAGCCTGGCTTGCCTCGAGGGCAGAGATCATCTCTTATTCATCATTGTATCCACCACATTGCTTAGCCTAGGGCCCAGAACAAAATAGGTGTTCTATAAATGTTGATTGATTTATTGTACGTGGAAATGAAAATGACTTCCTTGCTTCTATGGTGACCCAAGAAAAGAAAGTTTTCTGAGACCCATGAGATCAACTGAGAAAATACTTTTAGAACCCTCAAAAGAAAAATAATTTGAAGGACTTATGATTGTATGAACAAGTCTGTGTCTAACATCTGTTAAAATAGTTAAAAAGGTTTGCCTTGTTAATGGCTATTAGGCCAAGAAAACTAAAACCAATGTTCACTCTACAGATTTGGATGTTTATTTTTCATTGAGTTTTTCAAACCAATTATAAATACAGATACGGCTTGAATATTAGACTGGTTACTTGCTATCAGGTTATCAAAACTAGGGAAAACCCAAAGTTACAATCCTGAAGTTCTCAATATGTAGTGCATTTATTTTACTGGGTTTGAACATTCTGTTGAGATGAGGCAACATATTTTCATGGCCTTCCTCATTATAGTAACATCTTGCACCTCAACAACTAATCAAACCTTTATAGGTAAGACTTTAATTCAGAAATACCATCTTTCAGTTGTTTTCTTCCATTGGCAATATCTGGCTCTTTTTTATCCTGAGAATGAGGGAAAGCTTTTGAGTATATTTTTCTGGTATCTCCATATCTTTTATCAACAGACTAATCATTTGGACTGAGGCTGATTTGGTTGATATGCTGCACCATGTTTTGGTTGGCAACTATTGAATAAATTGGGTCTTATCATTGTCTAACACATCTTTCACTCTGTATCATAGAAGAATAGATTTTAGAAATCAACTCATCCAGTTCTTTTACAGGGAGATATGGAAACCAAGAAAGATAACTTACCCACAGCCATACATTTTTACTGACAACAATCCATAAAGTAATTATTTTTATTATAGCATAAGTTCTTTTAACAATTAGCCTGATAGGCAATAAACTTTAAATATGTTTTTAGGATTATTCTCTGGTGGAATTGCACTCTGGGTAAAATACAGAAATAATAAGATAGAAATAATAATAGAAATAATTTAAACCCACAGATAAGGAAACTCCTTAATAACAAAGACAAGCTTTCAAAAGTGTGATTGGTGGGGGTAGCAGAGCCCTGTGATGGCTGCAGGGTTCCCATCCTGCTAAGAAAGGACCAACCTTGAAATCACGTTAGTTTGTCTTCAGCATCGCCAACGGCCCTTTCTGTGGTCCTTCCCCTCTCCCGGGTGGCTTCTCCTCTCCTTACCCACCTTTTCAGATGTTCTATGCCCAATCTCCCTCTATCAAACAAGGAATTGAGCATTCAGTTACTTAGTGTAAATTTCAACCTGTTATTTTAATCAGACTTTTCCATCTTATTTAAAAAGTTATTTATTTTGAGAGAGTGTGAGCATGCACATGTGAGCAGGGGAACGGCAGAGAGAGGGAGAGACAGAACCCCAAGCAGGCTTCGTGCTGCCGGTGAAGAGCCCAATGTGGGGCTGAATCTCACTAACTGTGAGATCATGACCTGAGTCATAATCAAAAGTCAGACACTTAATCTACTGAACCACCCAGGCACCCCCAGACTTTTCCATCTTAAGTGAGACTTTGATTATTCTTATACCATCAAGCAAGTGGAAAAATGTTTTTGGACTTCCTAAAATCATACGTATGGCCAGTGAGGAATCTAAAGTTGATTTAGTAATATGTAGCCAGTAAGTAAGGACCTGTCAGAAGAATCATCTATCCTTTCCCTACTCCTGGACCTTTAGATGCCAACTTCCTCCCTTGGAAGGATAAAACAGGGTCTGGTGACCATTCCCAAGAGTGGATTGAGACAGAAGAAATTATGGCCTATTGTTACAATCACCTCCTAGATATGAATTCAGTCTTCCCTTGACTTGGGTCTTTTTGGCAGGTTTTCTCTTATTGCCTCCGCACCAACTAAGCTAAGTGATCATAAGTCAGTCATCCACCAATATTCATTAACTTCTCATCTGTTTCCCAAATCACATCTTGTACTTTCTAGCGTATGTTATAATGATTATATTAACAGTTTTATGACATGATCATCACACCTTTTCCATCATTCTGGAATAAATACATGTTACATCTTTCCACCATGATGATAATTTCTGACAATATGACATTGGAGAATATGTCTTCACTCATAGGTATTATTTAACTGTATCTTGTACTTAAGAGCATGAAATTTATAAGACTACTATATAATGTACATTTGTAATCATAATAACTCAATATTTTAGGGCTTTACAATTCACACTGATTACAATTTCACCTTATTTTACAAGTTACAATGATTCCTTGAGATAGAGGAGGGAAAGCAATTACTATCATCATGCCTATTTAACAGTTAAAAAGACTGAGATTCTGTCACTTGCTTGGTGGTATTGGCCTCTCTACTTTTTTTACTTCTCCTAGAGGGGAAAAAAGAAACTGGCATTTGGTGACCATCCATTACATGTTAGGCACCATGTTACAAGTGTTTTATAAATAAGATCTTTGGCAACTTGCCCAGTTTCCAATGGCCAGTCAATATAGAACTGACCTCTCTTCCTTCTTCCCCCATCCTGAACCTCATGAGTGATCATCTGAACAACTGTCTCATCAACACCTTTGATTCTCCTTACACTTCAGTATTTCCACCTTACCTCCTTAGCGAAGCCCAATTCGTTTCACTGTTGTAATTTACTTTCTCTGCTTCCATATCCAGGCATCAGTTTGTTGCTTGAGAGAAACCATACAACCCAAATTCATGTTCTCTAAACACACATCTCCCCTGCCTCTTTTTATTTATTCTTGGTCAGCTCCTCCTTTGTTCTTCCCACAGCTATTTCCTCTTCATGCCTCACTTTGCTTTCACTCAACACATGATCAGAGTCCCTCTGCCACCCAAAAATCTAGCCATTATTCATGGTCTTCCTCAGCTTCCAGAATGCCTAACTACAAATTTAAACAGAACCACAGATGCTTCTCCCCTTCTTTCTTCCTTCCAGTTTCAGAAGAGACAGCCCTCTTCTTACTCTACAATAAATTCACTTATTCTTTTGACCCATTTGTTCATTTGTTCTTATTATCACAATTGTTGGGCTTCCTGATTTTATCCCACCATGCACCCTAACAAGCTCAAATCTCTCACATTTTCAGAAAAATATACTCCTCTTTAGCCTTAAGACTTCTCTTACCAGAACTCCCCCACCCCTTTTCCCTCTTGCCACCAAAACCCATAAAAGACAACAAAACAAAAATCTAGGTTACAGTTACCATATCTTGAATTTACACTCAGCTCACTGCAATTTCATTGTTTTTCCCCAACTTCATCACTGAAAACTCTTTCCCTAGAGCAACCAAATGTATCAGCAGGGCTAGTCTCAGCTTACTGATTTTCTGCCTCTATATAACTCTCTGTTCAAGGGAAGAGGTCCAGTTAGAACTACACTGAGTTCCCACATAAGTGGGAAGGCTTATGCAAATATCCCTCTCTTCTCCTCTAGGATCAGGCAACTTTACAGCCTTCTATAATCCCAAGATTAACCTATCTAGTAAACAGGGCTATCCATTCATTCTCTCCTTCTCCCCATATCCGTGTAATTTTCCCTCACTTGTACCATAGTTGATACATAAGATTTATACATTTTAGTATTTATCAAGTATATACTTAATACTTATCAAATCTACTAATGCAGAATATAAGGAAGGACGCCAGTGACATCCTTGCTGCCACCATATTCAAAGAGGTCATGTTCACTTGGATGCCCATCCTCTTTTATCATACATCATGACTGGAGACATAACCATCCACTCAGGCAATAAAACCAAAAATTCTGACTCAATCTTGAGTCATCTTCTCCTTTCTTTCCTCTCCAACAAATCAATCACTGAGAGCTGTGTATTACCTCCTAAATTCTTTTAGAGTCTGTCACGTATTCTCTAGTCCTATTACCAATTACCAAAGGGCTAGAGTGACTCTTCACAACTTTTACCCAGAGCAGTGGTTCTCCAAGGCAACTGTGCCTCCCAGGGGACACTTGGAAAAGCTCTAGAGACATTTTTAGTTGTCACAGCGGGGCATGGGGTGAGGCTATTTCTAATAGCTAGTGAGTATTAGGTACTACAAACATCCCACAATGCAAGAGAACCCCTCACAAACACACACACAACACAGAATTTTGTGTCCCCAAATGTCAATGGTGCCAATGCCTAGAAACCTTTACACAGCCTATGGTAACAGCCTCTTAGTAGGTCTCTCTTCCTTCAGTTTTATCCCCCTTAAATCTATCACACAGAGCCCTAGAGTGATTTATCTAAAATGGAAATCTGTCTACTCCACTATCCTGCTTACAACTCTAATAGTTTACATTGTCCTCTAGGATAAGGTCACCTTGTGCCACTCTTCACTTACATTCCCCACCCCCCTTCCTGACTCTCCATGCCTCTTTACTATCCAACAATAAAATACTTTTCATTTCCCACCTAGTTTGTGGCTTTCTTATCTGTATTCATGCAGTTTCTCTCTTTGAACTGCGGTGTGTTTTTTTTTTTTCTTATTCTCCCTTATCTTTCTAACTCCTTTCCCTCTTTAAGACTGAGCCCACACAGCATTTCCTTCAAGAAACCTTCTGCTGTGGGTCTTCCTTCCCCCCACATGCTGAGATGTATTTCCAAAACAGCTTGAACCAATATGAGTTTAACATTAGCTCTATTATACTGCATTTAAGTTTCTGGGTTCTGATCCACTGCCATTTAGACTAAGTTGCCTGAAGGAGAGTCTGTGAGGGCTGTATCTTCTATATTTTTTTAATGTGGCACATAATAAATGCTTTAAAAAAAAACAATCAGTGAATGTTAACTTACGCTGACATAAGAGCTCTACACTTTACAGAATCCTTCCACATGTAAAATCCTATTTGATTATAATTCTGTCAAAGAATGTAGCTGGGACAGACCTAACAATACTAGTTTTTTTATATCATTAAACGGGCTCAGAACTTGAAATCATTTACCCACAGTGACTTGGTTTATAAGTGGCAGAATTAACAACGGAATCCAGATCTTTTGCTGTCATGCCCTATGCCCTTTCCGCAATTCCAGACTAGTTGGCCTCACCTACACACTCACTTCATCACTACCACCTCCACCACACAGGAGACACAGATATACTTATATATTTGTGTATACATATTTATACCTGTGAAGGCACATGTGTGTGTCTATTTATATATGTTTATATAAATATGGCCTATATATATATATACCTTTTGCATCTTAACATATAATGCATAATACATACACATACACAAATAGAAAATCTATGAGATTACATATACCTTAGCTCTGTCTTTTAATTCTTACAATTATTTTTTTAATGTTATTTTTGAGAGAGAGAGAGAAAGAGAGAGAGAAAGAGTGAGAGCATGTGAAGGAAGGGCAGAGAAAGACAGGGGGACAGAGAATCCCAAGCGGGCTCTGTGCTGACAGCAGACAGCCCAATGAGGGGTTCAAACTCACACATCGCGAGATCATGACCTGAGCCCATGTCTGACGCTTAACCAACTGAGCCACCCAGTCTTACAACTCTTGATCAGAGCATTCATTTCATTCATACCTCATCCTAAGTTAACTGTGGAAACTAGTTAAGTAGTCACATCTTCAGGAAAGAAGAGGTGCAAAGAGTACGAGATGATGAAAAAGGCAAGTCGTCTGTATTTGGTTTGGCTTACTCAGAGACACATTCTCATATTCCACTTACCCTTTTGCAAACAGTGTCACCACGTGACCTGAGATGCAAATAGACAAGTGGAGACCACAGACCTCACGACTGTCCAGGCCTCTCAGAGATAACTAAACACAGCTTCGATGAATGTCTTCTATCTTGAAGAAAGTGCAATTTTTGTGAACGTCTGGTAAAAAATTCAACTTCAAGTATCAAGCACAGAATATAGCATCTAGTCCCTAAACAAAACAGACCTATTCCTCTATGATGAGGTGTACTAAACAGATTTTCTCCTTTGTGTGAGCTCACCATTGGTATTCATTAGATTCAAAAGAGCAAGTGCACAAAGGGAAGATGCTGGAGAGAAACTGTCAGATCTTTCTGGATGTGGAAACAGACCCGTGTGCAATATTTGAAGAGGATAGTTTGATTTTTTCTAAAAGCCTGGTTAGGTAACCCACTTACCTTGTGGTAACCCACAAGGAAGCTTTACAAATTAACTTTGATGAATGTATTAAGCATGATCATCTGCTGAAAGCCTCAGCTATGAAACAATATAACCCAACAAAGATAGTTAACAAACTGGGGAGACATAGCTTCAACAGTACAGTACATATAATAACAAAAGAATCCATGTACTTGAAGCAACTGCTGGGCAATTAGTGGAAAATATTTTATTTTCAGATAAATTTATTTAATTATTTTATGTACCTGAGATGCGGAGAGCCATTTAATATCTTGCATGTTATGTTTTTATTTCTTCATGAAGATCAAGGAATGAAGCAGTCATTAATTTTAAAGAAAAAAATGGATTAATCAAGAACAAAATATTTTCCTATGGGTAAAGCATGTGGATTCTGGATTTTAAGGATGAGTCTTAGATCCTAAATGGTCTCCAGTGAAACCATCTGAAATTTAAGTTTCCCAATTATCCCAATGTTTTACAAATTTCATTGACTATTGTCATGAGAATTCTTCTGCGTTATGATTTTTGCTTCTAGAAATATATCAATATTTTCAACTCCGGCAAGCTTATTTTAAGAAAACCTGGAATATTAAGTCTCATCTATGAAACTCACATACATTAAAGGATATTTGAATTAGTAAAGAATTTTCAGTTGGCAAAATAACACCCCCTTAGAGTTGGTTCTGAAAGGATTTAAATCTGCAGTTACACAACTTCTGTTAGATAGAACTGAAGTTACACTTATGGTAGACATTTTCAGGATACAAGTGTTTTACACAATAAGGTGCCCTTACCTATTGACTTACTTCTTCCCATACTCTGAGGTTTCAGTATTACGTACACCAGCAGATTTGATACAACCAAGAAAGGCTTGGGAGAGGAAGTAATGCATTTTTGACATTCTCCATATGCTGAGAGCCTGTGTGCTATGCCAGTTCTTGTAAATGAGCAGTGGCGGCTAACCGGATATTCAATTCAGCCATTTCCAGAACTAACATTCATAAGCAGGGATAAACCTGAACAATATGACAAGATGGCCTAAGACAAAGGCCCAAGACACCTCAGACCAATAAGGTAATGGATGATATTGGCAATTCATGGAAGTATGCTGAAATATGGTCTTAGACAGGAACTTAGTAGGTCTGTAAAATGTTTTGTTATTCAAGTGTGCATTAATTCCTTCATTTAACAGGCGTTTACCAAGCACCAATCCAGACACTGTTGCAGCTGGATGTTGAGGCATAAGACTGCAGAAGACAGAGCCACTACCCCAGTCAGGCCTCAGTGCACTGGAGAAGACAGACTGGCAGAGACAAGTAAATTGCAACTGCATCATAAGGTCTGAAACAGGGACATGAATGAAGAACCATGGGAGCACTGGGACAGGAAACAAGTGTGCATCAAGGAGTTGACAACTCTTTCTGACAGGTGGTGATTTTTGAGATGGATTTTATTTAAAAAATTTTTTTTTCAACGTTTATTTATTTTTGGGACAGAGAGAGACAGAGCATGAACGGGGGAGGGGCAGAGAGAGAGGGAGACACAGAATCAGAAACAGGCTCCAGGCTCTGAGCCATCAGCCCAGAGCCCGACGCGGGGCTCGAACTCACTGACCGCGAGATCGTGACCTAGCTGAAGTCGGACGCTTAACCGACTGCGCCACCCAGGCGCCCCTGAGATGGATTTTAAAGGATGAGAATACATTTTCCAAGGACTTAGTGAAAGGCATTCCAGACTATAAGAACAGCATGTACACAGGAACAAAAATTTATTAAGCCTGAAAAATTAAGTTCCATGTGCCTAGAACAAGAAGAGGTTGTCGACTTTAAGAAAGAAAAAAAAAAAATGGGCCAAAAGGTAGCTCAAGTATGATTATGAGATTTTATACATCAAGTTAATTTACATGCACAAGTAAATGTTCAACATTCACTTATGAGGAAAATGGTGAGAAAGGAGCAGGTATAGGGAGGTGTGTATTTGTGTGTGTAATCATATGCATATAAACACATATACACACACGTATATACATATATTTTTCCAGAAAATATGGTATTTGCCTTACAATTTCTTCCGAGTCAGAGAAGCATGAAACAGACCCATGCAGAAAAGGCCCTTTATGGTGAGCTTTAACATTTACTACCTTATTTGGTAATCAAACACTCTGTTTCTTGCTGTCTTCTATTGTTTTCTTGGGCCATTAAATAAAATGTAACATCACTGAATCTTTTGGAGTGTCTTTCTGTCTCCCCAGTTATTATGCTAACTCTTTGAGGGCCTAGACTGCCTTGTACAATTTTAATTTTTTTAAACAGCTAATACACTTACTTTAGAACATTTCCAGTCTCATCATTTCCAGTCTATGTCTGACATTAATTGACATTAATTGGTTCAGGAAGAGTGACTTCATTGACTTATAAAATGAGTATATTTAAAACCATCTGATACTTTTGAAATGGGCTCTTGCAACAAAATAAATGATAATGCTGAATTACAACAAAGAGAATAAAGGAAATATCCATGAATCTATATGTATATCCATGACTGGAAGGAAGGGAGGGAGGAAGAAAGGAAGGGGAGAGAAATAAAGAAGGGTCAGCTCATTCTTACTAGTAAATTCCAACTCATAAATTAAAAGGAATGAGAAAATCGAGAGTTACCATTAGGCCAACATCACAGACATACTTGTTGCAGGCAAGAATCATCAATGGATGCTAAAATTAGTATGCAAAAGTATGATGAGTAAGAAAAGATTTGTATAGTCTCAGAGTATTGCCCCACTTATTAATTAAAAAGAGAATACTGACTTTATAGTGGGTAAACCTGGCAGATAGCACCTTTACCAAGGGATCCAAGTTACAATCCCCAGTAATAAGTTACAGCAACATCACACCTCCTGGTAAGATGCACCGAGACTGTCATGTTACCTGTGGTATTCTAGCCCAAAACGTGTAACCGCCATCTAATCACGACAAAACCTCAAGCAGAAATTGAGGAATATTCTAAAATGACAAGTTCTCTTCAAAAGCATCAAGATAATGAAAGACAGACCAAACCACCATTATGAATGGGGGAAATTAAGAACAGCTAAATGCAACGTGGCAACTGTCCAGAAGGACACTAGTGGGAAATTGGCAAAATTGTAACACAGTCTGTAGATCCATTAACCAGATTGTATCAAATGTTAACTATTTCTATAATTGCACTATGGCTATATATATTAACATTAGAGGAATCTGGGTGAAGGCAATGTGGCAATCATCTGTACTATTTTTGTAACTTTTTATCTAAAAATGTTACAAGCTAAAAAGTTATTTAAAACCATAAATGGGCTCTTGTTATAGATTGAACATCTCCAACAACTATATTTTTTAACAACTGCAGTGAGATTAACTTTTGCTTTGCAACTCTTTAGCTGAAACTTTTATATACATCAAAGCAATAGAAATACACATGTAAGTAACATCCTCACAAAACAGCAGACCTTTCTAGCTGGAGATTTAGCTCTCTTGTACTGCTAAGAAAGCTGGTCACAGTTAATACAATACGTAGGATTTAGAGCAAAGGAGAAAATAACAAATCTTAAAAGGCAAAAGAAGCCTATGAATGCAAAAGCATTATTAATTTACAAGGATTTATTGAGTATCTATGTGCTAATTACTTTACCAAGACAAAGAAGTAGAATACACAGTCTTTGAACCAGAGACCTTTATAATCTGGTTCAGGAAACAGGATGAATATGTGAAGTGAAGCAACAGCTCATGTTAGAGTGATTCTTATTTCCTACTCCTGGCATTTCACACGAAGGCATTTTCACTAGAGTAACACTCTTGACCACTCTATTAGTCAGCCTGGGCTGTCATAAAAACAAACAAAAACAAAACAAACAAAAAAAACCAACAAGAGGTGGAGTGGCTTGGACAACAGAAATGCATTTTCTCACAGTTCTGGAAGCTGGAAGTCCAAGATCAAGATGTCAAGAGGGCTGGTTTCTCCTAAGGCCTCTTTTCTTGGCTTTCAGAAAGCTGACTTTTCACTGTGATCTCACATGACCTTTTTTCACATGATCTGCATCCCTGGTGTCTCTCTTCTTATAAGGAAACCAGTCCTATTGGATTGACCTCATTTAACCTTAATTATCTCCTGAAAGGTCCTATCTCCAAATACAGTCACAATGGGGGTTAGTTAGGGCTCAACATGTGAATTAGAGCAAAGAGGAGACACAATTCAGTCCATAAAAGCCACCCTGAAAGAAGACTGACTGATATAGACGACCAAGAAGTACTGAGCAAGTGCAGCCTTTTTAAAATTTTTTTTAAATTTTTAATTAATTTATTTTTTAATGTTTATTTATTTTTGAGAGAGAGAGAGAGAGAGAGAGAGCACGCGAACGAGCAGGGGAGGGGCAGACAGAGAGGGAGACATGAATCCGAAGCAGGCTCCAGGCCCTGAGCTGTCAGCACAGAGCCCGATGCGGGGCTCAAACCCACGAACCGCGAGATCATGACCTGAGCCCAAGTCAGACACTTAACCTATTGAGCCACCCAGGCACCCCTCTGCCCTTCTGTTCTTCAATTCTGCCTGACTGTGAGAAATGTGTGTTCCCAACTGCTCTGTTGCCCAGGAGGTAAACTTAGCAAGACAGTCTCTGCTCCTCTAGATACAGGTGCATGTATGGGGTGGTAGAATCTCTGTGACCAGGTTAAGCAAGCTTGATTAAGTCAGGGTAAAATATTACCAAACCTGCTGTGCCAAAACTTCTCCTAAATAAAGCTTTATCAGTTAATCTTAGGAAAAGGTGGGATTTTTATCTCAATTTGCCTGATCCCTGTGCCTCTTAGCTGGTTCTGAATTGAGTCAAAAAGTACTATTTGTGGGGCTTCCTTGTACCATAATATCATATTTACGTATCTCACCTGTTACAGGATATAAAATATACTAGACAGTATGACTAAATAGTTCTCAGATATCTCTGGTACAAAACACTTTAACACCGTTTCATAAAAAATGACTTTATGAACAAGAATGCCCACTCTTACCACTTTTATTCAACATAGTCCTGGAAGTCCTACCCAGATCAATTAGGCAAGGAAAGAAAAATTAAAGCCACCCCAATCAGAGCAGAAGAAGTGTAAATGTCTCTATGTGCAGATGACATGATATTATACATAGAAAATCCTCAAAACTCCACACACGGGGCGCCTGGGTGGCGCAGTCGGTTAAGCGTCCGACTTCAGCCAGGTCACGATCTCGCGGTCCATGAGTTCGAGCCCCGCGTCGGACTCTGGGCTGATGGCTCACAGCCTGGAGCCTGTTTCCGATTCTGTGTCTCCCTCTCTCTCTGCCCCTCCCCCGTTCATGCTCTGTCTCTCTCTGTCCCAAAGATAAATAAACGTTGAAAAAAAAACTACACACACACACACACACACACAAACTGTTAGAACTAATAAACACATTCAGTAAAGTTGCAGGAAACAAAATCAATTTGTAAAAATCACTTGCATTTTTATACACTAATGGGAACCATCAGAAAATGAAACAAAAAACAAGACAAGAAATAAAAGACCATCACAAGACTCAGTGAGGATGTGGAGAAAAGGGAATCTTCATGCACTGTTGGTGGGGATGTAATTTGGTGCAGCCAACATACATGTACTGTCATAGATTTCTCAAAAGCTTGAAAATTAAACTACCCTATGATCTAGCTACCCCCTTCTACATATTTATCCAAATTAAACAAAATCATTAACTCCAAGAGAGATCTGCACCCCCATGTTGGCCACAGTACTATTTGTAATAGTCAAGACATGGAAACAACCTAAGTGTCCATCGACAGAGGAATGAATTAAGAAAATGGACAAAGATAGAATATTATTCAATTATAAAAAGAAGGAAATCCTACCATTTACAACACATGGATAGAACTTGAGGGTATTAGGCTGAGGGAACTAATTCAGAAGAAAGACAAATAGTATATGATATCACTTATATATGGAATAAAAAAAAAGAACTCATCAGATACAGACAACAGATTGGAGGTTGCCAGAGGCAAGCAGGGCAAAATGGGTGACAAGAGGCAATAGATGCAAACTTGTGGTTTTAAGGTAAATAAGTCCTGGGGATGTAATGGTAATGTATAGCACGGTGACCACAGTTAACAATACTGTGTATCTAAAAGTGCTTAGAGAGTAGATCTTAAAAGCTCCCATCACAAAACTCTATTACTATGTGTGGTGATGGATGTTAACTTACTGTGTGATCATTTCACAATATGTACACTTATCAAATTATTATGTTGTGTACCTACACTTAATACAATGTTGGGGGCGCCTGGGTGGCTTAGTCAGTTAAGCCTCCAACTTTGGCTCAGATCATCATCTCACAGTTCATGAGATTGAGCCCTGCATCGGGTTGTGTCCTGACAGTGCAGAGTCTGGAGTCTGCTTTGAGTTCTGTGTTTCCCTCTTTCTCTACCCTTCCCCTGCTTGTACTCTCTCTCTGTCAAAAAAAAAAAAACCAAAACACAAAAACAAACATTAAAAAAAATAATAAAATTAATACAATGTTGTATGTCAACTATACGTGAATTAAAGAACATTAAAATTAAAAAAAAAACAAAATGATGGTCATATTGTTTTGTTTTCACAAAAAAGATAATTACATAATCATTTAATTTCCAGTGAACCAACTTGTTTCACATTTGGCTATTAATTTTTTTTAATTTTTTGATGTTTATTTGTTTTTGAGAGAGACAGAATGTAAGCAGACGAAGGGCAGAGAGAGAGGGAGACACAGAATCTGAAGCAGTCTCCAGGCTCTGAGCTGTCAGCACAGAGACTGATGCAGGGCTTGAACTCACAGACCATGAGATCATGACCTGAGCCAAAGAAGGCCACTTAACCAACTGAGCCACCCAGGCACCCCATATTTGGCTATTAATTTCAAATCAGAGTCACAAATAAAGAGGCAGATAAACTCATTTTTACTATAATTTGTGCTTTATAGGTATGGATGACACAAAAATGTCATGTTTAGATGCTACTTCAGTAACTGTATTTGCACATCTATTTGTTTTTATATTTAAATTTTAGTTAACATATAGTCCAACACTGGTTTCAGGAGTAGAATTCAGTGATTCATCACTTGCATACAACACCCTGTGCTCATCCCAACAAGTTGCACATCTATTTTAATACTTCCTATGTGCAGCACTATTTCTGAAAAACCACATCACTAGCTCAGTGAGGACTACTGGTAGCAACACGAGATGAGCCTTTCCTTCAATGGTGATTACACAGAAAACGAGAAGGCAACAATAGTAATAGATATATATTTTTATACATAGTGAACACCTATACTTTATGTGGATATGAATGCTCTTTGCTTTAAAATAAGTTTAACAACTGAAAATAACCTCCTTTTAGTTTATTTAAGACATCAGTGCCCCATGCTACGATGTTTACAACTGACCCGTTACATGTGGGAAGTATTCATACTAACATGCTACATAATTTTCACATGTCTTGAGACTCTGTCAGACCAATCTGCATGGACAAAACAATCTATTTCTGAATTACCCATTTGTTAGTGTTCAGAAGTAGAAAGACTCTTTTGGCAATAATTAACAAGGTATGCCCATGCATATTAGCACATGAAGATTAAATTTTTAACACTCAACTTCATTTCATGCTGAAACAAATCCTATTGTGCTAACTCTATGCTAAACTACAGCATCTCATTCATTATTACCTAATTAACCTACTAATAGCCACATCATAGGAGTTTGTATCTATAATTATTTTAGATATTGGTTTTAAGGGCTATTAAAAGGAATGTGATCGTATTGATTTCCAAAATCTGGGAAACCAGATTGTTGCAATGTGTACATAGGAAAATGCCCTGCCCATTGGATATTGTCTGTTACAGCCTAGAAGTCATTTCTTAGAGTCCCCATTTTAATCTATATATTAAATACTCAAAGTGTATACTGGAAAAAAATAGTGAGGCAATATTCCCAGATATTTGAGAGCCAAAGCTAAATAACTGGTGCTAACAACATAAAATACATTTCTTGTTTTGTATTATTTTTTAAGCCTGCCCGAATAGGAACAAAGTTTTGAAAACAAAATCGGAACATTCAAGATGAGATCGCTTATGAAGCCCATCACAAGGTCCAGAAAGAGAAGTTCTCCATGAGAACCATACAGCATTATCAAAATTCAAAACTTGTTGCTTGAATGATAACCTATGCATTATGAATACATTGGTTTCTAAGTCCTCTTTCCACCTCAATTGCACAGCTGCCCTGTGACTGCTTGGATCTGATTGAGAAGTTTGTACTTGTTTTCCATGCAAAACTGCAGACAGCCAGTCTTCCGTTTCCTCACAAGGGCAATAAAGAAAAGACTGGTGTCCCTTAGGAAAGGTATTGGTGGTGGAAAATGCTGGCAGGGTCCTCCATGAGCTGCTGCTACTGCACCGTTTACCACTAGATGTCCTGTGGACTAAGCAAGAAGAACACTGGTGCATATATTTGCATTCTTATCCTAGCAATGGATGTTTCTGGTTCTAATAATTTAGCTCTCGGTTTCCAAAATAGCCTGGTCAACCATTTTCTGCTACATTTCCTATTGACAGCGGCAAAATGAAATACAGCGATGGAGGTTATGTAATGAAGCCCAGCATGCCATTTGTCGTGCTTGCAAATAATTATAGAATTATGATTGAAATATTTATCTCAGAACCTTTCATAACGAGGAAGGAATACACATATGCACACACACAATTAGAACTCCCCTTATCGCAAAGATAGATCTTTTAATTAAGCTTCATTTTTCTCATTTAGCAGGCTCAACAGGCTGTCTTGTTATAGATTTCCTTCCTTTTTTGTGAAGGGTAATACATGGGTATAGCAAAACAATTATAGTTTATTCAGGGGAACCGTTCACACTGTGTTATCTTCCATGACTGCTAAGCAAATTAAAGTTGAAATTTTACTGTCTGTCAATTTGGGTGATTATTATGGTGAATCTGTGAAGTACAGAAGGTATTTAAAAGCAGTGTGATGCCTTTCTAAAATTCCACCTCCTAACAAGGCATAAAAGTACCTGCAGATACCACTGATGTGTGCCAACATGTGATGTGAAGGGACGTGTTTAGCTACAATTGTTTCGGTACGGCACTCAGTGTGGGGAAAACTGGCAGTGCATCCACTCGAATCCCCGACGTTGTCAGAAAAGGAGCTGGAGGAATAAACCGTTCTCAGTGGTGCCTAGTGAGAACCCCACAGATATGAGGGCCAACAGCAAATGCCTTCCCTGGCAGCACTGTGACCTGCTGGCAGGACAGGAACCTCGGCACGGATGCCAAGGCTTAGGGATCATCATCACCAAGGTCTGTAATTCCCAAATCCAGTCTTTTTTGGAATTGGATTAAATGCAGTGAAAACCATTTTTGAGTGGAAAAATTAAGAGCCAATGAAAATTACTTTACAGTTTTAGAAACATTACACTGCATATTACCAAAAAAAAATTTTTGTGAAGTATCCTTGGCCTCCCCAAACATACATGTGTGCCATATTGCAACAGTGCACAAGTGCCCTATTAGACATTCGGAGAACATGAAACCAAGCTGATGCATGAGATTCCAGGTGCAAGTAACCCTGCAACCCCGTGAAGCAAGAGGTGTCTCTTTTCTTAAATGAGTGGGTTAGAACTCTCCCAAGACAATTGCCTTTGTTTTCCCCCTTGGCTAGCTTGCTTTGGCTGTGGCACCCTTAACTATCTCCCCAGCAGCCACAGGCCGTGACAAAGGGAAGAGATGTGATGAACTGCAAACTTTCTCAGCTTTGCTGAGATGCACCTCACGAACAAGGTTGCAGGAGGGGGGCGGGCAATCCTTCTTTAGCATAACCTGCAGCTGCCACAAATTAGGTGCCTTCCATTGGGACTCCGAGCTAAGCATTTAAAAAGGACTTTTCTGAATCACTTTCCGGTTTCTAAGACCTTTGAGCTGATTTCTCAGGGCCAAAGAGAAGAGACTGGAAGGCAGGGGAGGACAGAGTGGGAAAGGGAAATTCATTCCTTTGTAATTTTACCGGACAAATATTTATCGAGCACCTATTTGTGGCATGTTTTATCAAAGTTGATTCTGTACTGCTTTGCATTCATGCAGGACAATGAGACTCAGAGAAAAATCCAAAAAGCAATTTTTAAATCTGATCACACAATGAGGAAAAGGGAATGTTGAGGTACTAGGCAAGAAGGTTAAAAATGTTGTGTTCTGCAGTGTGTACAGTTCCAAGTCACTGAAGCTGACAATACACTTTCTTGCCTCCACTCCTTTGTTCATGGGGAGCTCTCTCCCTGCAAACTTCCATGTATCCATCTTTGCTTACTAAAATTTATCAACTTTCAAGGCCCATTTTGCACACCAGTTCCTACATAGAGCTTTTTCAAATTTACTCACCTGTCTACAATTTATGTATCATTGGAACAATGATGATTCCAAGTTGACACTTCTTTAAGACTCTGGTCTTATTCCATCATGTATTATTAATGAAATTGGTTTTCCTCATAAATAAATGGTATTGTTCTTAGGGACAGGTCCATTTTTGTAAAGATTTGAATGACTTATACCAAATAAACTCTTGTTGAGTATTTGTTAAGCTGAGTAAGTTTACTTCTTTAAGGTATTACAGACTTGTAGCAAAGTCAATGCTAGAAATCAGGCCTACAAACATGCTGTTGCTATTGAGGGCTGGCCTACTCTCCGCTGTTCCTAGGTTGATATGCTAATTAAGTCTTTTTTTTTTTTTTTCCCAACGTTTATTTTTGGGACAGAGAGAGACAGAGCTTGAATGGGGGAGGGGCAGAGAGAGAGAGAGACACAGAATCGGAAACAGGCTCCAGGCTCTGAGCCATCAGCCCAGAGCCTGACGCGGGGCTCGAACTCACGGACCGCGAGATCGTGACCTGGCTAAAGTCGGACGCTTAACCGACTGCGCCACCCAGGCGCCCCTCTAATTAAGTCTTTAACACGATAACCAAATGGGATGATCACATTTCCAAATGTGAAGTTTATATGTATCTAAATATACTAGATTAAATCCAAACTGCCCATAGATAGTAAGGAGTTCGGTCTTAGGAGAAGAGAAAAGCTAATTCATTATTATTTTAAAGTGATTTCTAGGGGCGCCTGGGTGGCTCAGTTGGTTGAGCTTCCAACTTCAGCTCAGGTCATGATCTCGCAGTTTGTGAGTTCAAGCCCTGCGTCAGGCTCTGTGCTGACAGCTCAGAGCCTGGAGCCTGCTTCAGATTCTGTGTCTCCTTCTCTCTCTGCCCCTCCCCCACTTTTGCTCTGTCTCTATCAAAAATAAATAAATGTAATAAAAAAATTTTTTAAATAATAAAGTGATTTCTAAGGATCTTTTATTATTTTAATGTTTATCTTTGAGAGAGAAAGACGGAGCAGGATCAGGGGAAGGACAGATAGAGAGGGAGACACAGAATTCAAAGCACACTCCAGGCTCTGAGCTGTCAGCACAGAGCCCACCGCGAGCCTTGAACGCATGAACTGCGAGAACATGACCTGAGCCAAAGTCAGAGGCTCAACTGACTGAGGCACCCAGGTACCCCTCAAGGTTCATTTTTTAAATGGCAAATAATTACAATTCTAATTGTTAAGTAACAATAATTTTAGTTAAAATCAAATCATTTAAAATGGTGAAAGTTAAAAATATTAAGAGACACCAGCAAATAAAAAGTCACATTTCTTTAAAAAAAAATTTAAACCAGACCAATAATTTTTAGATCAAATAGATGATGAATTGGTCAGATTGCCCCATTTTATTTGATATACCAAGATAACTGAAAAGAAAATCAGATCCATAAAAATTACTTGAGTTATTTGGTCCAATATAATTGTGTGATGATTCACTTTTTGTTAAATTATCAGCCCTTATGATAATTGGGCTTTTTTATCATGAAAGTTTTCATAATGAGAACACTTGTTTCCTTCACTGAACTTACTTCAACTTTTTATTGTTTTTTTTGTTGTTGTTGTTGTTGTTTCCTTAACTAGACTAAATTTCATCAAGGCAGGGAACATAACCTTTTCTCATTGCTCTTTTTCTAGCGCTTTCTATAGGACATAAAGAGTAGGTATTCAGTTAATGTTTTATGAATGAATACGAATCAAAGAATGAGTGAATGAAGCAAAATTTTAGAAGCTAAAACTATATCACATCACTATGTAGTCTGTATTAAATATGGGATAGGACAGTTAAAAGGTGAAAAATTCAGCCAATCAACCAATTGTTAGGTCATGCCTCGCTCAAATTAATCACTTAATTATTTTATTGCATGATATATCCTTTGAGTTCATATCATCTAAATCCATGGAGAAATGACCCTCTAGTAAGCCAGGCTATATCTGATAACATAAATGGCAAGACCTTTCAGAAAGTTTAATGCAAACAAGATGTTCATATATTCATATTGGAATTTTATGCTTATAACAAAATCAATATTTCTGCATTTTCAAAATTCCATCTTCATTTAGTCTATAAATCTCCACTGCAAGGATTCAATAAATCAGAATCAATAAACATAAGGAATCACTTGATGCAAAGCATTTAAATAGTTTAGGAGAGAAAGAGGGAGGGAGGGAGGGGAGTAATATATATCATGAGAAGAGAATTATAAATGTACTAATAAAGTAGCAACTGCCCCATGCATACACACACACAAGCGCACGTGCACACACACACACACACACACACACACACACAGTGGACGTTACCTTGAGACATACAGGCAGCTACATGAGCAATATAAAAACATCCTCATTTCCACTAAAATAGTATCTTCAATTTTGGAATCGAGGGGAAAATAGAATCTATTTTATAAAGATAAATTTCAGACATGTCTATGACTGTTGATTGACTTAGTATTTAATATTTATGAACTGGAGAAAGTTCATTAGGGCAGTATTTAAATAGAATTCCATGAAATAGATACAGCACATTTAATTCCACACTTCAAATTTATCATCTAGTTCTACATGGATAGTGAATTATTTTGTATATTATTAATAGAAAATCTAAGAGAAGCTATTAGTAAGCAAGGTTTGCATATTCTCTGTTTTTCTGGAAGAGTTTTTTTTTTTTTTTTTTTTTTTTTTTTGTAATGGAGAAGAAAAAGAAAGCAAAGCATAAAACTAAAGCATCTCCTTTGTTCACTTGAGTAAGTACTTCTCCATATTCCTTTTATGCTGTCTGGATTTCCAAATGTGCCCTTATCATTTTTAGCAAGTGAAAATTGAGAAGAAAAACAGAAATGTAATATGTATTATTATATTTTAATGTGATGTTCTACTTTTCTGTTTGTAGATATTGAAGTTTTTGTCTTACTTCATTAAACATTTAATAAATCACCACCAGTTTTGTGACAGATTTTAGCCATAACACAAACAGCAGGAGGTATCAACCCAGCTCAGTTCATATAGGCATATAATATCAGTGTCTACATCATCATGCCCTGCAGGCATATTGGCAGAACGACCAATGGAAGGTAAGCTTTTTCCGACAAAGCTTCGAAAATAAAGTTTTCTTCTTTTATCTTACTACAAATCAATTGGAGCCCTTACAGCAAAATCCTATAAAATAACTTCAAACACCACTTCTTAGTCTAAAAATTTGTATTATGGCTATAACTCTTTGAAGTATTATGACTGAAGTTTGGAGAAAAATGATTTAAGTGCTATCTGCTAGACATCAGAGCTTCAAAAATTCTCTCAGTTTTTCTTGACACATAAACTACTACTCACTGTATGTTTTAGAATTTTTTTCTTGCTTTTAACCACCTAACCCAGTTTGCTTGATAAAAGTTATTTAACTGCAGTTTATCCAATTGAATTAATACTCTTTAAAGGTTCACCAACTTACAATTGATTATTTTACTTTGGCTAAGTTTTTTTTTTCCTCCCATTCTGTTAGAGTTCGGGAATTCTTTATAAAGAATTTCCAGACTCTCAAGCATGTTGACTTTAAAATAAAAAAAAAAAAAAAAACAAAAAGCAAAAAACACTGAGAAAAGTGTACAACATGGGGTTAAAGGCACTGTGATTCCTGCTCAGAAGTTAAATGTTAGCAAAAACTCTGAAGTTTCCTGATGGAAAAGTCTCCCTTACACGGAGGGGGTGATGTGACCAAGGACACCTTCTGCAAAAAACATAAGACTTCTCAAGCCTCTGCGGCCACTGGATGGGAAAGTGTTGCTCAGGATTCAAGTCACTGCATACTCACCAACATTCTTCAATTACTAGAGTGGAAACTTTCATAGTTTAAATTTTTTAAAACAAGACACACAAAAAGTTTAGTCTGAAAAAGAGGATTCCATTCAACAAGCTCTTAGTGAGTATCCACCGTATGCATGTACCTCTGTGAGAGGTTATGATGGGGGGGTGTGCAAAAATGGAAGAAAAAATAAAAAGAGTCCCTGATCTCAACAGATTGCATTTGACTTAATACGTAAAGAATCCTTTGGTTTTGGGCTGCCTGGGTGGCTTAGTCAGTTGGGCATCCGACTCTTGATTTCTGCTCAGGTCATGACCTCATGGTTCATGAGTTTAAGCCCTGCATTGGGCTCTCTGCTGACAGCGCAGAGCCTGCTTAGGATTCTCTCTTCCTCTCTCTCTGTCCCTCCCCTGCTCACTAATGCTTGCGCTCTTTCTCTTTGTCTCTCAAAATAAATAAACTTTTTTTTTTAAATCCTTTGGTTTTTATCCTATATCCCTGAAGAATATTTTCAGTTGAGTCTCTTTTAAAATAAAATTATGCTTTGCAGAGTCCAAAATAAATCATATAGCTAATATAGGTTCTGTAATCATATGTTCATATATGGCATATATTCATATATTCAAAGCAGCATTATTTTTAATAGGCAAAGGCTGGAAGCAAAACAAGTGTCCATTGAAGGGATGCACAAACTAAATATATATTTGCATAAAGTGATTATCCATCTTTGAAAAGAAAAAATTCTGCCACTTTTGATAACATGGATAAACCTTGAGTCAACTGTGCCATGTAATAAACTGGTCACAGGAAAACAAATGCTGTATGATTTCACTTATATAAGGTACCTAAGTAATAGATTCATACAGACAGAAAGCAGAATGGTGGTAGCAAGGGGCTGGGAGGAAGGAGAAATGGGGTGGAGTTTCAGTTTTGCTAAATGAAAAGAATCCTGGAGATTGCACAACAACATGAATATTCTTTTTCTTTTTATTTTTTTTTAACGTTTATTCATTTTTGAAAGACACAGAGAGACAGAGCGCAAGCAGGGGTGGTACAGAGAGAGAGGGGGACACAGAATCTGAAGCAGGTTCCAGGCTCTGGGCTGTCAGCACAGAACCCAATGCGGGGCTCGAACTCACCAACTATGAGATCATGACCTGAGCTGCAGCTGGACGCTTAACTGACTGAGCCATCCAGGCACCCCAACAATGCGAGTATTCTTAATGCTACTAAAGTGTACATGTAAAAATTGTTAGGATGGTTGGTTTAATGTGTAGTTTACCACAATTAATAAAAAATTTTAATGTTTATTTATTTTGTGAGAGGGTGTGTGCACACGCGTGTACACATAAGTTGGGGAAGGGCAGAAAGAGGGGCTATCAGCTCAGAGCCTGATTTGGGGCTCGACCCCATGACCATGAGATCACAACCTGAACTAAAATCGAGACTCAGACATTCAACGGACTGAGCCACCCAGGTGCCCCTGAACAATTTTTCTTTTTTTTTTTTTTTTTATTTTAGAAAAAATCACTCCGCATTAGCAGAGCAGGGGCAGAAAGAGACAGAGGGAGAGAGAGGATCCCCAACAGCCTGTCCACTGTAAACATGGATCCCAACGTGGAGCTCCATCCCAACAACTAGGAGATTGTGATCTGAGTCGAAATCAAGAGCTGGATGCTCAATCGACTGAGCCATCCAGGTGCGCCTCCTGCTGCCAAAAAATTTTTATATATAACACCCATTCTTAGTTCACGGTTATATAAAAACAAGCGGTGGGCCAAGTTAGTTTGCCAAATCCCGGTCTAATATGTGCACAGGTAGCAAGAGAATCCCAAATATCTCAACTGCTAGTCCAGCAACTCAATACATACAAATTCTTTCAATGATTCTCTATAAATGACACATGAAATGCCATAAAATAGACACAGATCAAGTTCCATGGGAGTTTAGAGGAGGAAAAGATGCATCTAGCTGTGGAGATCAGCAAAGCTAGTGTTGACTTTTGTCAACAAGTAGAAGGTCTATCTCAGATAGCTAAGCTTTTGCACCGATAGTATTTAGATATACACAGATGGAGAAAGAAGTCCAACACAGACCAAAAGGTCAGCCCAAAAGGGAAAATAAAGTGTTCAATATAAGAGCAATACAGGAAGTCAGAAGTAAGACTGGAAATTTTATTTGGGGTTACATCAAAAAAGTCATTAAATAAAGAACTTCGACTCCTTAGGCAATGAAGAACAAAGAAAGGTTTTTGTACAGACTGATGGATGGCAAGACCAACAATACATACTAACACAATTTGTTTCTATGTGTGTCCACTGGAGTACAGAAAATAGTTAAAGCAGGGAGACTAGCGAAGTGGCTACTGCAATAGCAATGATAATAAGCCCTCTGACAGGATAAGAACAACCGATTTCAAGAGAAGCTAGGGGGTTTGAGACATGCGGTAGAGCTGAAATATATGGGATTTAACCACTGGTTGTGAAGACAAAAGAAGAGACAAATTCAAAACAATATTAAGATTTTTAACCTGGTGGTTAGGGAGAAAGGCAAGTTTAGGTGAAAAGACGTGAGTTCATTTGATCACGCTAACTGTGAGGTAACAGTACATGAAGGTGTATCATGGGTAGCAAGGAGAGAAGAGTATATACACTGTGGGAGGGGGGTGGTCATTCATAAAATAATACTAAAGAGTAATGAATATGGTGAGATTTCCAAGGAACATAGAGAAGGCCAGGAATTGAACCTTGAAGAATAACGACATTAAGAATTAGAAAGAAGAAGATCCAGAGAAGGAGTTCGAGATATGGTTCAGAACGGTGGGAGCAGGGAGGGACTCATATTTAGTTAATACCTAATGACTGTGCTAGGGATAACACACACGTAGGTCACCTACTTTTAATCTTTAACTCAACTCTATCTGTTCCTCCTTTTAGAGGTGAGAAAACAGAAGCTCAGAAAGTGAAATAATGTGACCCAGTAACAAAGTAAGTGGCAGACCTGGGATCCCCACCCCAGTCCTTAGAAGGAAAACCAGGTGGGCACTTATCACTAAAGACAAAGAAGTAGAGTGTTTCAAGAATGCTCTGGTATCAGCATCATTACATGCACATAGACAGTACGGAGAATAAACACTGAGAAAACTAACTAAATGGCTGTGAGATTTGCTTACAAGGAAGTCACTGAGTTGCTTCCTTCCAGTGCCAGAAACGAAAACTAGAACGCAAATGTTTAAAGAACAAGAAGGTGGCTTGTAAGTGATGAGCTTGTAAGTTACTTACATGTAACACCCAGTGCTTATCACAAAAAGGGCCCTTGTTAATGCCCATCACCCATCTATCCCCTGGGTGCATTTTTAGACCAGAGACCAGAAAGAGCATTTGGAGATCAGATAGAATGAGGATAGCTCAGCTCAGCTACCCATAGCTAAAAAGGCCTAAGATAAAGGCAAGTAATAAGTTTGGATATTTATAATTACTAAGCATAAGGAAATTTTTTACATAGAATATGCTAGCATGGGTCAGTCCACAAAATGGTCACCTGTACTTTCTCAGTATGTTTTACTCAACAAAGACTCTCTTTTTAGCAGTTTAATATATGCTGCATAAACCGGTTATATAAAGCAAGGCACGAGGCTGGAGGGCTCCCACTCCAATTTGACAACACCATCTTGCCTTCACACCACCTGTCACATCTATCAACATTTTAACTAATGTCAGAGTTCTTCTTTTGCTAATGAGCTGCTACACAGAGAAGTGCTTCTCCTCCCAGTCCGCCAGCTACAGTATAATGAGGTGGAGAGAAAGGCGTGATCTTCCTCTCAGAAGCCCCTCTTTGCTCAGAAGACCATCACTGTTCTTTTTCTCTTTTGTCACGGACCCAAATTTGGTTAGTTGAGGCCCTTTTAGATGTGTTTTTGCTTTGATGTGATTAAAAAAAAAAATCTCTCCTCCATCTAAAGGTCACCCCCCCGAGGTTGATGTTGGTCACAGCCCAAGAGTTATCTGTATGGTTACACAAAGTGGCTGTGCTCTATCTGAGCACTTTGCCAGCCCTCCCCTCTCCCAAACATTACAGTCTCTTCTTCCAAAGAGATACCTTTTTATATTCTTCTCTCTGTAATATCAAAAATGAAATACCGGGGCGCCTGGGTGGCGCAGTCGGTTAAGCGTCCGACTTCAGCCAGGTCACGATCTCGCGGTCTGTGAGTTCGAGCCCCGCGTCGGGCTCTGGGCTGATGGCTCACAGCCTGGAGCCTGTTTCCGATTCTGTGTCTCCCTCTCTCTCTGCCCCTCCCCCGTTCATGCTCTGTCTCTCTCTGTCTCAAAAATAAATAAAAATGTTAAAAAAAAAAATTAAAAAAAAAAATGAAATACCGTACTTCCCCCATTTCCCTCACCTATGTTTATGGTCATGGTGTTCTACCTGGAAGCTACCTCTCCCCGCCACACATGTGGCTAACTCCTCCTCTTCCTTTAAGAGTCAGTTAGGGCATCACCTCCTCAAGAAAGCCTTCCCTGAATGCCTAGGCTGAGTCAAGCACCCCTTCTCTGGGCTGGCATTCTATTTTGCACATGCCTCAGTCCTGGCAATGACATCATCATATAGAAATGACTAATTTTTATGCCTTTCCCCAAACTAGACCATAATCTCATTACATACAAAGTAATGTGTCTTATTTAGCTTTATCCCCAGTACTTAGCACAGTGAACTGGAGGTGCTTCAGGGACAACTCTTGACGAACAGGATGCCACACCCATCTACTTGCAGTAACAGATGTCTGGCATTCCCTCCATCGGCTAGTACTTCCTTGGTTTAAGTCTCCAACTAGAATAAATTCAGATGAACTACCACTTATCCTGTATAGAAGAAACTTCATTAGTCTTTCCCAAAATTTGCTTTTCAGAACACTGATGCTGATAAGCCACAGGGCCCCATCCTTGTTCCCATGCATTTAGGAAATGCTTTCATACTATCCAAACACTTGGAAATTCACAAAGCACATTAGATTTAAACAGCTCTAAGAAGTCAAATCTGTTTTAACCCTATGTTTCCAAAATCATTTATTTGACAAAATCCTTATGGGGGGAGGGGAGGGACCTATCACCCGTTAATATCCCACAGACTTCGTATTCCTCAGAAAATACTTTGAGAAACACTGCATTATTAAGCAGTCATTCTAGCAGTCATTTCATATACATGCTGCAAGTCAGAGGTTAGATTCTTCTTGAGAGACCATCTGAGCTCCTCTAACATTTCTTTAGCTCTTGTTCATAAAGATTATTTCAGAAATAGACATGTGGAGGGGCGCCTGGGTGGATCAGTCGGTTGGCAGCCGACTTCAGCTCATGTCATGATCTCACAGCTCACGAGTTTGAGCCCCACATCAGGCTCTGTGCTGGTAACTCAGAGCCTGGATCCCGCTTCAGATTCTGTGTCTCCCTGTCTCTCTGCCCCTCCCCCGCTCACACTCTCTCTCAAAAATAAATAAATATTAAAAAAAAAAAAAGAAATAGACATGTGGATTTGACTATGGGCATATGAAAGATTGGTTACTCTAAAAGATAATTTTGTGAAAAGGACACATTTTTGTAGTGAATTTTTCTTATGACTACATCCCAGGCATTATTCAAGTGCTCTGAGAGCCCATGGAAGATTATTTTATTCTTAGTACCATCTCCTCACTTTTGCCAGTCATGGTGAGATAGCTGGAAACATTTATTTTGCTAACAGTTGGTCAATCTGGCATACTGTCAGGTGTAACCACTAAAAAACATCCGTATTTTCTGTCAAGAAGTGTTCTGCATGATACTGATCCAGGCTTCATGGACACAAGTGCATGTACAGGTATGCAGACATATACATGCCTTTACTTGTCTATAAACTGGTGGTGAAAATTAAAGCAAGCACCTACGGGTGTTTAATTTGGTGCACCCAGACATTTATTTATTTTTTACCTAAAATTAGCATTTTCTGTCATTCTTGAGGCTATTCCAGCACTTTCTGTGACAGCACCTCATCAGAGGAAAAGATAGGTTTCCAATTTTATAACACTGGAGGGATATCTGAATCAAAAATGAATCAAAGTTAACATATTTACTAAGGGTCTATTATTGGCCAAATTCTGCATGTCACTATGAGGGACTACTTTTTTTGTTTACCAACAATGCATATAGACAAGTCATTCTATGTATACATTTTAAAATGTGTTGGCTCAGATGAGGTTGCTCAGTATAGAAACTGAACGATAGCTGCTCTAAACAACATATTCACTTTCCTGAACTAGAAAGAGGGGATTCAAAGCTTTATGGGCATTGTTTACACAACCCTTTTTGATTCAGTACAGACCGTCTCAAAGACCATCTGAAGACAATGGGGCAAGTTGATGAGTTAGGAGATAATTACATATATGTTACCTAATTGCCTTAAGTCAAACTCATTTTCCAACCCTACAACAATTTCCTGACATTCCTAATAAGATCACAATAAATGTAATAAAAAAATGTGTCCTAAATAAATTCCTAATATGATTTCAATAAATGCAAATTCAACAGCATTTTCAAGTATCTTTCTGACCCCTTTTATTAAGCTCTATACTCCCCATAAGACTTACCACTCATAATTGTTGTTCCCTCTTTTCTTTGCTGGTATTTAGGCTGTCTGAGAACATGGATTTTTCTTTCTCATTGTTCGCCCCTGTGTCTGACACAGGAAATGTGAAATTAATCTTTGTGGAATGAATTAATATTTTCTAAGTGTCAACTGTTGCCTGTCTCTTGTGTTAAACTATGGGCCCCTTCAAAGGAGATATTTTTTTCCTATTTTATCATTTCATCAACCCCCAGTGGATATTTTCACTGAATTGACATTTAAAATTTCTTGGGTCTGTGTTCTATCTGCCCTCCTAGAATAACTTTCTTGAGGTCAATGATGGTATTTTACTCATCTTTTTATCCCAATCATTTAATACATTCCCTGATGATTAGAAGGTGAATGACAGTTATAAATGAATAAAGGAATAAATGGAGTAAAATTTACAAGCTAGTATGCTAGGCAGACACAAGTAAATCTAATACAAAGATGAGTGTAACAGTATCATTACAGTGATGGAAACAAAATGCACTAAGCAAGTATTGGGATAGATGAGATTTAGTAAGATTGGTCAGGGGGTTCCCGGGTGGCTCAGTTGGTTAAGCATCTGACTTCAGCTCAGGTCATGATCTCATGGTTTGTGGGTTTGACCCCTGTGTTGGGCTCTGTGCTGACAGCTTGGAGCCTGGAGCCTGCTTCAAATTCTGTGTCTCCCCTCTCCCTGCCCCTCTGTCTCTCAATAATAAATAATAAATTTTACAAAATTAAAAACAAAAAAGATTGGTCAGATCTGCAAAGACTTCATAGAGAAGTCTTTGACCAAGACCTTCAAGGATGAATAAAACTTCAACAAGCAAAGATGGGGCAAAAGCACTAAGAAGAAAATAAAAAGAGCACTTGCATTTGGAAGAAGAGGCAAAAGGTAAAAGGGGAGTTATGGCTAAATCACACTAGAGCCAACTTTGAAAAGAGGCAGGACAGATGCACTGAGAGATGTGGTAAGCAATCAGTGTTCTGGTAAGACTACCAAGGATTCTTTTTAAAAGTTTTTAAAGTTTACTTCTATTTGAGAGAGAGAGAGTGAGTGCAAGGGGAGGAGGGACAAAGAGAATCCCAAGAGAATTGGCACTGACAGTGCAGAGCCTGACGTGGGGCTCAAACTCATGAACTGTCAGATCATGACCTGAGCAGAGACCAAGAGTCAGATGATTAACTGAGTAAGCCACCAACGTGCCCCAGGTTATTAAGGACTTTAAATGCCACTGGATTCAAAGTGGAACAGAACTTTTCCCATTGCCTTTGAGTTTCATCTGAGAACAATGGGTAATAAACATACCACATTTTTAAAGTGTAGTCCAAGATATTTTGATGTAACACTTATTCAAAGTTAACCAAACTCTGTCACTATCAATGCTGTATTTAACAGCTAGATGTTTATTGAGAAGATCTTCTGAGGGAAGAATTATGATCAGTTGGGAGTGCTGTGACATTTTGTCTTCCCACAACACCAACCTCAAGCCAAGGGAAGGAGACTCTGAAGAACACTTCTAAGTCCTGAAAGTACCTGCAGAAGAAGGGATTTCATTCTCAAATTCAAGTCAGATGCTTTTTTATAGCTAAAAACTAGTAGGCCTCCCCATGCTTCTGTCACAGCAGAACTCAAAAATGTTCTTGGGCAAGCCTTAGGCATGTATCCAGGGGCCAGGAGGCCATGTGATGAGTAGAGTGGCTGCTGCCTGCTTGAGGCTGGCTAGAGCTGCCAGTGAAGGCAAGGCAAGCAACAAGAGACAGGTGGCTATCAAATGCTGCCATTTGATGAAGCAAGGATGTCTAAGATTTCCCACAGGCCAGCCACATGGATGTCTGATTCCAGTCATCTCCAATGAACTCTGCTAGTAAAAGGAGATCACAGGGGAAAAGGACAGGGGATCTACCATGGGAAGGCAGGAACTGAGGTCAGTAAGACTCTCCCAAGTCAGGGAACAGCACAATGCAGAGGGCCACACAGGGTCTCCCAAGGAAGACATAAATGTGCCCCAGCAGAGGGCATTAACATTGGGATGCTGCCATTCCAGAGCATTAACATTCCCAGAGAGCTGCAAATGGTACCCCCGTTCTCTCTCCCTTCCTCTCCATCTGTACTTTGGAGGATCTAAATGGGAAAAGAGAATCTGGATCCAGAAAAACAAGTGGCAAGGGCCTCCTATTCCCCCATTAGTTCTAGACCTTAGCTAAACAGAGGGAAGATGCTTAGAATCAAATAGGAAACAGAAGTTTTGATGTATATTGGAGTGGACTACATACCAAAAAAGATGGCTTCTAATACCCAAAAGCGACAGAAATTAATAGATTCTGCCCAAAATACCATCAAGGGTGATGGCAATGGTAGAAAAAGATAAAGCCATTTCCGGATGGTTTCAATCCATCTAATAAGCTGCGTTGAACTTTTTCTGCTTATGATGGAAGGTCAACATTTTTAAAGAAAGAAATGCTACAAACTGATTTGTGCTCTAGAGATCCCCTTTATGACTGTATAGATTATTGAGAGAATGGATGCTTGCCTCTGTGTCAGAGCTTCATAAACTTCAATTGTACTATTCAATTTCCCCACATGGCAAGAGTGGAATGAATCTGTGAAAAAGGAAGGTATTTCTTCCCCTTCATACTAATTCCCAAAACAGAGTAGCATACAAAGTCCTTAATAAACCATCAAAAGTGCCCAGTAGGAAATATTTTAAAACATTTCATCTGCCCACTGGACCTTAACGGACTCATGAGTAGTTTAATATGTGGAAATCCTACCTTTCAGCCTGTAGACTCTTTTTTGTTTGTGCATCAAGAAAATGCTTTGTGCTTGAAATTCTCTCTTGAGAAAATGGTTTAACGGACACACCTTGGCAAAGACCAAGTGAATCCACAGATATACCTCTGAAACTACTGCCTTCACCCCTGGGCCTCTGTTCTCTGCTGCAGGAGATGAATGTGCACAAAAAACTAATGCAGATACTAAGTAGATGCCTCAGTCCTATTCATCAGTGTTATGAAGATATAAAAATAAGACTTAGACAATGCAATCAGGAATTTGATATATTTAGCTGGTCACAAGCTGAATTTTGCTCGTCACTGCTATAAAGAGGTGAGGAAAAGCTTTTTAAAAAACTGTTTTTAAGATGCAAGGTGTAGGGAGTTAAGATCATCCCTATAACTTGCTAAAACTGATTCTAACAATACACAGTGCCACTTTCCATCTGTTGGATGCTTATGCAACCCATCATCACTGGCAATGAGAGCTGGGTCAGGACCGATTACCTTTCTTCCCAAACCTCTATTTCCAAGGCCTACACAAGCCCTGCAGGGCATATCACCACCAGACCTCTTCCTCCAAATTAGAGCCATGTCAGCCTGGTGGTTACCACCCACACCTGGTGGTCTCTTGCTCTCTCTTTTTCCTCCTATCAGCCCTCTTTGGTCTGAAATATAGAATCTCTCCTTTTCATCTGGCAATTCCAATGCCAAGAGATAGATTTTCTGAATAGTATCATTAAACTATAATAGAATCCTAAATAGTACATTTTAGACAAAGCAATCACCTGTAATGGTATGGGCACCAGGTCTTACTGTTCTGGGTCTCTGGGCATCATGCTGCCATTCACTACTACCAACAGACAGTTCAACTACAAGTTATAGTTCAAATGACTCAAAACAGACCAACCTGAAATTAGGATTCTGGGTTTTATTCCATTATTGTCATTTTTTTTAAGTTTATTTACTTTTGAGAGAGAGAGAGAGAGAGCACACAAGTGGGGGAGAGGCAGAAAAAGAGAGGGGGAGACACAGAATCTGAAGTAGGCTCTAGGCTCTGAGCTGTCAGCACAGAGCCTGACATGGGGCTCAAACCCACAAACCATGAGATCATGGCCTGAGCCAGAGTCGGATGCTCAACTGACTGAGCCACCCAGGTGCCCCCTGAATCTTTTTTATATCAATAAACAAACACTATAACGTGGAAAAAGAACATGGTAAGAACTGGTCTTTATTTCTGTGTGAATACCTGCTTGGTCTTTTGTTTGCTGTCTTGCTTCTAAACCCATGGCAACTGAATGCATCAGGCTTTTCAGGTCAGAAGCAAGGCAGGCAAAAACCAGGAATTAGTGGGCACCAGAGCAGAGGTCAAGAGAATAGCTACAAGGTAAGGAGGAGTCCTAGATACCAAATCAACCATCTCCTTAAGCTTCACATACACCTCCAGCTGGAATAACCAACACCAATGATTGCCAGGCTGACATGGAACAAACCATCTCACCTGGTAACCCCTGACACAGATCTGATGCCGAACCTCAACTTGTCATGTTCAATCTATCCTGAAATGGCCTAATAGTAATGGGTCAGTTACCATTTCTACATCATGATTTTCCAATTAATAAAAAAGGGAATCATTATGAAACTCTGCCTCTAATCTCCTCTATTGTCTACTTTGAAGGTAAGTAAATTAATACCTATGAAACAGCACAAGTTATAAAACGGAGGACTTTGTTCATTTCATTCAAGCATTAGGTGAAATACAACAACCACATACCAGCATTGTTTGCCGTGGTAGTGATCTTAAATTCTGCATGCTACCTATTTAACCAGGGACTTAGAGGAAAATTTAGGTTTTGATAGTGTCTTGATCACTGATGACATCATGGTTATAAAGCAAATCATACAACAAACTCAACCAAATCAATAAACCTTTTCAGTGTATCCAAACAAATAAGGGTGGGGTGTTAAAAGCTAGCACAGCAGTGTGGCTGTGGAATGTGGCACCAGCCTGGCACATTCAAGTAAGTACTGACAGTTCTTAAAACGCAGTCAGTGCTCTCTACATGTTACTTCCCTTCCTGCACTTTACATCAGCTGCCCTCTCATCTTTAATCTGGTTTTTAAATCTTTCCTGTATATTTGGTCATTTAGTGTTTACTGAGCATCTACTGTGTACAGGACTCTGTTCCAGGCCCTGGAAGTCTAGCGATGAGCACGAGAGGCACTGTCTCCGCCCTCTCGTGCTTGCATTTTAGGGAAGAAATATACAACATGTAAAAAAATAAATATGACCACCTCAGAGTGTGAAACCTGCAGAAAAGATCACTGTAATAGACAGGGAGGAAATATGCCTCTGAGCAGGTGACATTAGAACCAACAATGAGGGGGCTTGCCTCTCCTGTCTCCTGATAAACCCATGGCACCAAGAACTGGTAACTAGTAAATCATCAAGAGTTTGTTGAATGAGTGAGTGAAAGAATGAATACAGAGAAGGGCTCACAGATGTTTGAATGTGTGCGAAAGGAGAGAGGTGAACAAACGCAGGAATGCTGATTGGGTACAAGAGAAAGACAAGGAAATGTGGCCTCAGCACAAGCTAGGAAAGAAGTGGTAGGAGGGGATGGAAGAGAGGGAAGCAGGGCCAGACCATGTTTCTCATTAGACGTTGACACCCCAGGCTCATCAGCAACCCGTAATTGCAAACCACCGGTCAAGAGAGTTACCACTGCAGAGGGCAAACCCACACCTGTTTTCCCAATTCTGAGGGAGCATCCTGTCCTTTGTGCAGTGCCTGTGACACAGTGAGATCCTGTGCACATCCTGTCTTCACACAAGCTCTAGCTCCTACCTGTACCACCTCTCACTAAACCCTCAGCTCCTCTCGGAGAGGCCGTGTCTCCTCCCCAAACCTCCCTCTGTGATAACCTCCCCCTTGAACCCACTGCCTCCCCTTCATCACACTCATCCTCCATTTTTACCTTATAAGATATCGTCTGTGCCCACTAGATGGATCCTGCACATTCAGGGCAGGAGCTGTGTCAACTTGCTCATCACTGCTGCACAGGGTAAAACTCAGTGAATATGCTCATACGAATAAACTAACTCCAACCTTGACTTAAAAGGACTGGAGGAAACATATTTAAATTTTTCCTAGTTTTGGACTGAGAAACAGTTAACCATAGACTCCAACCTTACAACTACATGTTCTGGAAGAAGGCAAAAGAAGGCAAGTGTACTCGGCTCTTTTCTTGACTCGGACAGCATGTCACTTCAAGCAAATAATTTAGCCTTGCCTGTGTCTGGGAGTGAGAGCAGGGCAGGAGAGCCTCACCAGCACAGGACGGGTTTGAAGTAGGGGACAGAATGGAATATAAAGAGGGAGGCAGGGAGAAAGAAGGGCCTAAAGTTCCCGGGGACTTTTAAGTAGCATGTCTACTGGATCTCAAAGTTATAACCACAAATCCTAAGGCTTCTTTGTATCTGCAAGCCGTTTTAGGAAATCAGCTTCAGCTTGTTTCAGAGCAAAGCTAATGGAGCAAACGCATGTGAAGGAAGGCGTCCTTGGCTGGGCTAAAGGTCAGCCATAAACAGAAAGTTGCACTGACAGCTTAATCATTGCTTATTAGGCTAACAGTTTTTTAATTAAATATTTAAAACTGAGAGAGAGTCATAAGGAAGAAGTTTACATGTGTATTTTTCCCCCTGACATCAATACTGCCATTGATGAGCAGATCCAATTTAGTTTCACTCGGAGAGTGCAGACAATGGTCAGTTTTCCTCCAGCTGGCTTATTTTACAAGCATTAATGAACAATTAACCAACACTGGCACTCTTTCCGTCTGTAATCCTGTAGTAGGATCACTAATCTCTACCACTAGCAGCTAATGATGAAGGTCTCTTAAGCTTTACTTCTTATCTCAGCCAGTTCTTAATACTTGCATAAGTATGCTTTCTGAGGAGGGGGGCCCCCTACTGCTATGCAACCCCGAGAACAAAAGCCCAGAGACATTTTTGAAGGGGTTTCTGTTCAATAACACTTCTATGCTTATGTTTGCCTTCCTCCTACAACAAACACCAGTGATCAACAGAGGGCCCTGCGGGTCACGGAGGGCTCTGTGTTTCCATACTTCTAATACTTATAAGAATGTATTCAGACGGCATTATACACAACCCCACCCCCAATCACACAGGCAGACACCCTAAAGTGGGGAGGGAAATGTGGACTAAATAGAATCAAACGCTATTTTTCTCCGTGAGTCAGCTTTGATTTAGGATCGAATTACACTGAGTTTGAAACCACATTGTCATTAAAAATGTATAGGGCAGAGGCAGATTTATCTCGCAAACCCCACACAGCATAGGTCTTGGTTTCTCTGAATTTAATACAACTTATATTCAATTGTCTCTCTCTAGTGGGGCAGAAACCAATTCACCATTTCATTAGAACTCCTCCACAGGGTCAAGATTTAAAGAAAACGCAGGGTCAAGATAAAACAAAAAGTCCAACTGTAGAGAGGCACAACTGGAGGATAATGGCTCAGGCTGAAACGACACACTTTTCATTCTTAACCACCTTTCAGACTCTTACAGCTTGCCGGGAAAGTTATTATTTCAAGGAAACATGGACCTGAGACTTGATTCCAAGACCAAGTTGCTGGAAAGGGTTTTGTGAACACAGGTGTCGCCGGGCTTCAAGCACCGGGGTGGAAGAGAAGGAGCAGACAGCGAGCAGGACCTGTACACGGTGCTTCTGATTCCACGTGCAAAGACACAGAGTGAGCAACAGCACATGCCCAGGCAGGGCTGAAACACCAAACCGGGCATTTTCTATAGTTTTTGGTCCTTGTAAAGTCCTAGCGTTGCGTCAACGATATTGATCTGGAAGCAGCAAAAAAGAGCAGGGTAACGTGGCAGGTGACATGTGTGCTGAGGCACCGAGCAATGCGATGCACCTGAAGGGGATGGGACCTGCTCTCTGGAAGATGACAACCAGGAAGACCGGTATCTTTCCTCAAGCTCTACCTACACACACTGCCTGGAACGGAATGCAATTTGGACACTTCTAGACATAGGATGCTCTAAAATTATTAAGTAAAAAGTTGAACTATTCCACAACTCAGACCCAAAATGAAGGGAGTATTTTTCATACACCATCTCACTTGTTAATTTCTCCTTTTGGAATGCTGAGGCACTCCTCTTCTCCCCTAACATTCAGAGCTGCCGGCAGGAGAAAGGGGGCTTAGTGGGCAGAGCCCTGGACTCAAAGTTTGGAGGTTGAGTCCTATTCACACACAGCCTCTGACCCTTGTGTGATTTATACAAGTCACTTAACCTCTCTGCCCTTCTGTTTCCTCATTCATTCCACAGACACAATGCTACCTGCCCCTCCCCACCTCCGTGGAGCCATGAGAGGGAGTGACCTATGTCAGCGAAGCGTTTGAAAACGCCATGCGTCGGTGCGAGGCTCAGACAGCGTAAAACATTGTAATAGGCCTGCCGCGCGGTAACACACACAATGAAAATACGGACAGACTAGAAGTTACGGAAACATGGAGGTCAGGAGCATTTGCCACTGGAAATTTAGTAGCTGTGTGCTTTGAAAGTGAGTCTCGGTGACAGGATATTGAGTTTATTTGCTCTTTAGGAATCACTAGGCTTATCTAATTAAGTTAAGCGATTGTTTGGACAGGAGTAGTAAAGTTTAAAAGGGAGTGGATGAAGTTGTGGGGTCTTGTGACTCTCAGATGGGTGCTTATTAACCCTCAATTAGAAAGAATTAATTCAAGATTATCTACTACTCTTCCTCCCAGAAACACACTCTACTGCCCCACAAATGCTCAGTTCCACTCCTTATCTTTCCATACTGATTCTCACCTTCTCCCCTTTACTCAGTTTTGTATTCCAACTTACATTTTACCTACCTCCCCCATCAGGTATTCCATAACATTCCAGTGTGTACCTACATATGTACATTTCTATCCCACACAATTCCTGGGACAACACTGGACACAGTGGCGAAGTCCAATGGACTCTCCTGCCATGATGTGAAAGAATGTGGCCTAGAAAATCAGTTCCTGAAACACACCAGCTGTTTCCTGCCTCAGGATCATTGTACATGCTGTTCCTTATGCCTGGCACCTGCTCTCTGCATCCCCACCCCTGCCACCATCACTCTGTCCTTTTCCTATCTTTCTGGTCTTGACTGCAATCTATTCACAGAGGCTGACCACCCAATATAAAGCAGCCTCCTCACTCCACTCTTCTCTCATGTCATATTCTTCCTTCCTTGACAGCAGTTATTCCAATTTGTAATTACAAATTTCCTATTTCTTTTACTTCATTATTATGTCTTCACTACCAGAATGTATGCCCCTTTCATTTGTAACACAAGAAGTTTATCTGTTTTGCTCACCACCATTCAATATTTGTTGGATTCATTGGTTATGATGTCATCCAATTTTTAGTCAATATTGCCTAGTGCCTGTTCAGCAGCCCTCATCATTCTCCCCGAAGTAGTTAACATCTCCCTTTCTACCAATGTTGCAACTTGTTTATCAGGATCCCCCAAAAGGAGCACAGTATGTTTTATATTTTATAGTACTTTTTTGTTAAGACTCTTACCAAACAAACTCAGTTTCTTATCTCCACTCTTAAATTTGGGGTAAAGACCAACGGGCTGGCAAGAGAACAATGAAATAATACTACACGTACTGTGTCCAAAGGACCCTAGCCCACAGAAAAGCCGTCAGTGTCCCAAGACAGAGCTCTGGCATTTCACTGTCCTGAGTCAGGGTTTCATGCCTCATCCACTCAAGACCCTCCTTGAGAAACCGAACATGGCCCTTCCTCGCCATTTCCTTTGTTCCATGGCTTGGTATGAGGGACCAACCATTAGTTCCAATCAAACTTTTCCTGGACTCTCAGGGGAATCTGTCAGAATTTCAATAAATAGCACACTCTCCACCTCAGATTCCCCAACATAAGCTTGAGGTTAGTGCCTGTTCTGGGACCTTGATACTTAGTAATACATTAACACCCCACCTGACAAGGTTACTTTAAGAACCAAATGCATTGAAAAGCACTGTGCACTGATGATTGGTATACAAATGTTAGATTTATCACTGCCACAGCAATGTTGCAAAGTACTAGACTCATTAGATATATATGTCCTGTCACTGCTGTGGGCTGCCAAGCTTTCACAATATTTATAAACAAGTACGGTGATGGTATCAGATAGGGTGGTTTTGCCTGTAAGTAACAGCTCCACCAAAGGACGCTCAAATGTCACAATAAGTCCTGAGGTAGGGAGGCTCCAAGGTTGGTTAATTCAGAGGCTCAATTTTGTTATCAAGGATCCAGGCTTCTCCTTCCACTCTGCCATCCTTAACATGTCCACAAGGCCACATGTTTGCAAGTATCACATCTTCATGCACCAATGTCCAGAAGTGTCCAGCAGATTTCCTTTCATATTCATTTCCATCGTGTGGAACCAGGTTAAATAGGCAACCCTAAATAAATCACCTGCTTGGGAATGGATTTCTCAAGACTGTCTTGGACCAGTCAAGACTAACCCAACTAGAACTACAGGCAAGGGCCACTTCAGCCAGGATGTGTGGAAAGTTGATGCAGTTTGGGTAGGCAGCCAACACTGTTTGCTACAGTGACATAATGAAGGCTGAGCCCCTAATTGTTCCCCAAGCCAAACATTATTTAGACACATTCATATAGGTCAGTGAAACGTCTCCATGGGAACTAGTGTATTTTGAGGTGACACATTCTTCCTTCAGATGCTACTCCTTCCATAACATTGGCAAAAAGTTTTGCTTCCTCTATGGACCTGGATTAATCCCTGGTTAAGAGAATGACAGTTGCTAAGTCCTGGGATGGCCAGACTATGCATGGAGAAGATTCAACTGCAGACAAACATTAAAAAACAAAAACAAAAACAAAAACCCAAAAAACCACAATGGGTTATTTTCATGCTATTATATTGCCAACTGGCTGGAGGCCCTGAGACTCTTGCCTCATTTCATCTGATGTGCTTATTAACCAACCAAAATACACATTTTCATGATGCCTACAGGCAATGAGACTGTTTTTGAAAACTGCCACGTTTTCAAATTCAAATTTAATCTTGTCAATCCACTGCTTAAAATCCTTCAATGGCTCCTGACCATGGTTGGGAGAAGTTCAGCTTCTAAATGTGGGCCCTGCTTGCCTTTACAACCTTCTTTCTTGCCATACCTCTCCTCTCCCAGTATCAAAGTTATGGGAATAGAAAATATTAAGCATATATATCTATTCTAAAAATTAGTTGTCATATTTGGGAAACAATTTTTTAAAGGAAATAAATTAAAGGTCCAAGAGTAAGGTATTGGTTACATTAATTATGATAGATTCATATGATGACTATAAAGCCGCCATTTAAAATCATGCTGTAGAATATTTAATGATACGAAGACAAGTTCATACAAGATATTGGTAAATGAGGGGGTTATCGAAATCTAGGTACCAGTATGACCCTAATTTATAATATATATGAATAGACATGTATAGGAAAAGAACTAGAATATTATATAAAAAATCTTAACAATGGCTATTTATGAAGAATAAGATAAAAAGAAGACTAAGTTTATTCTTTGGACTTTTATCTAGTTTTGAAATTTTATATAGTGAACATGTACTCCTTTGACAATCAGAAAGAAATTCCTGGAAAAAGAAATTGAAGTGCAAAATACATAAGTGGCCGCACTACAAATAAATGCTTCTTCATCTTTCTTCCATCAGTGTCATAGCCGGCCTCACCCCACTTCCCGGACCATGCTTACATTCAAGCACACATTTAGTAGCACTTAACCTCTACCTGGCTGTTGGTTTACTGCAGTGTCACGGATAACACCCACAGGAGAGAATTCAGGGCCTGGAATTTAATTAAAATCCAAATGTTTCCAAATTTGATAGAGAAGATTGTGGGCTGATGGCCCCTCACTGGACTTTTCTTAGGGTACACATCAGACTGTTCTTTGAACTACAGCTACGCCATTGTAGCTACTCTTCCTGTTAGAGTCTACAACTTAGCTGTCTTTTATATTTGCTGAGGCATGTAGCACAGTGCCTTGATCATTGCACATGCTCAATAAATAACTCTTTAGCTGAATACAAATGATCTACCAACTATTGGATTGATATATCAGTCATCAGATCAACTGATTTCAGAGTTCCTGGGTGGCTCAGCCGGTTGAACATCCGACTTCAGCTCAGGTCAAGATCTCAGGGTTCTTGAGTTCAAGCCCCACATTGCGCTCATTGCTGTCAGTGCAGAGCCCACTTGGGATCCTCTGTCCTCCACCACCACCCCCCCCCCTCCATCTCTCTGCTCCTCCTCCATTCATTCATTCATTCTCTCTCTCTAGGGCAAACAAACAATTAAAAAAAAAAGACAATGGATTTCTGAGTGTCCATAGTTCCCAAGAACTGTGCTAGGTCTTAACAACAGCAATAGAGGTAAAGTATCTCTGCTTTCAAGTAACGTCCAGCCTGATAGGAAGGCAAAGCTACTGCAAATAAGCCACCTATGTGCTAAATTGTGTCATATTGATATAAATGAAATAGAAACTCAGAGTTGAGAAAGATGAGCATAGACTAGAATACAAAGCAACTGTAAAATAGGATCTGCTCTCTGGCCAGACACCACATCCTCAAGCCCACCTACCAGGCTTCCCCTGACTCCTGCCCATCCAACATGACAGGTTCTGCCCCAATTCAACCCACTGAGTCAACCAACCTATTGAGCCCATATACCTAACTTTTCCTGCACAAGGAAAACTGTAATTATCTACTAAAAAGCAGAACACAGCACTTTATCCCTACTTGCCTAAGGCTATTGAGTGTAGGGGTGGTTCTAGAGAGAGGACTGATGCATTCCAGGTTATTCCAGAAGTTCAAGTGTACGATGACTTAGACCTTGGACAGGCCTCCCTCCCTTTTGAGAATTTTACTTTATCCCATACTTTCATTGACTCAGCTAACCAGCTAGCAATTCCACAAATACTCCTATTTCAGTCTAGAAGGGGAGATAACTTATGTATATAATACACAAAGTAAGTTAAGAAGGTGTTAGTTGCCTTATGAGAGGTGTAGATGAAGTGCTAGCCAGAAGTCAGTAAGTGCTCTACCAATATCGAAGAATATGTTGCAGCCAAAAGAGATAGATGGGAGAGCAACAGGTAGAAGTCATGGGGAAACTGCATTATCAAAGCAGGTTAAATATGTCTCTCTCTCTCTCTCTCTCTCTCTCTCTCTCTCTCTCTCACACACACACACACACACACACACACACACACACACACACACACACACACATACACGGGCACTGAGAGGAGTAGGAATAGCTTGATTTGGTAGGAGGACAGAGAGTACAAATGTAAACTTGGACACTCATGCAGAGGGAATTGGACTTCATTGTTAAGATCATAGGGAACCAAGGAATCCGTCTAAGGAGGGGAAGTAACAGACTACCACCCAATTTTTACGTGCAGGTGCCAAAAAAGAGGAATGCCTACCAAATGGCTCTCTTACCTAACGGTTCAATTTTGTCTATTCAGAATAAGTACATTTTGTAAGTATGCCTACAAAGTGTACCTTTCATTTTCACTGGCAACTGCCATCCCCCATCTCCCCCTTACAAAGGAGTTTTAGGGCTTGTGCTATGGTAGTCCTAGAATGTTCCCACTCTGTCTTGGCTGTGTCATGTCATCAACCTAAAAATAGATGCTAATTAACAAGGTTATTTCTAACTTACATTGTTAAAAGAGAGGAAAACAGTGATGAAATGCACGGCATATCAAATTAACCAGAGATGGAACCAACTTTCTAGTTCAAAACTCCCACCTCACAGACATTGAATTCACTAAATAGTCTCCTTTTTTGTAAATCAGATAGTAATTATCCAAATTTCCTATCCCTGATGTGATAATATAGTGTGAGGAGACATGCCCCAACAGAACACAAATTGACTTTGGGAGTCCAGATGCTGCATGGAGTGTGTGGATGGTAAAGCAAATATCTCACTCTATTATCTGTTGTCTCTGAACCAACAGATTACATGGTTCACTGACTAGCTGAATAACTTTTAGACAGTTTGCTCATGTCTATTTACACATATTCCACAGAAATATATTAACAACTGAGGAACAGCTGTAAAAATTATATGGCAAGATGGATAGAGGAGAGCAACAATCTCTCTGTGTACATTTCTGCAGAGAAGACGCAAGTTTTACATGGTAAAGGAAATGGGGAAAAACACACATATGCACATTTCTATGTTGCTGCAACTACAAAGTGTGAATTCCATACAGTAATAGAGACAGTCAAAGAAAGCACATCATAAAATCTCCTGGGGACTCCTTACATCTACCTGGGATATTACTATAATATTTATTTTTACAGCCATGGGTTTGTGCTCTAAAATATTTTACTGGACAATTGTATTTCTTACCACTGTTCATACTCATTTGACAACCATAGAAATAACCAAAGTTTTCTGGCTTGTACTTTTACTTAAAAAATATTTACTTTCAAATCAGAACTCAATTTTAATACCCTCTGCAAGTCATGTATATCTCACACTCAAGGAAATTATTAACAGATAGAAGATCCTCCGATCTACTACAATAACCCTGGTCACTAAATATTGTGTAAAACTTTTTTCAGATAAATGTTGCCTATCACTTCATAAAAGTTCCAACTTAAACTATGTAAGCAAATGGATGGCTGGATGGCATTGGGATTGTGTTGCCCTAAAATCCAGTGGAAAATAGGCTCCATGACGTTTAAGTCTGAAAAACACTACATACTGGATTTCCTTCCAATGATTCAGACACACCACTCCCTTCTAGAAGCATTATCTTCCTTTGAATCCTGGGATGTTCCACGTTTCTTTTGTTCCGCTATGGCAGCCCTTCCCAACCTCCTTGGCAAACCTATCCTCATCTAAAAACCATGAAATATGGGAGTTTTCTCCAAGGTTTAGTAATTGGGCCTTTGTTTAGTACTGCCTCACAGTAATTAGCTGTATCCGATTCTTCTATTTCAGTTACAGATGACAACTCCATTTGCTGGGAGCTCTAGACACATACGTACATTTTCCCGTTCAATGGAGCCACTTGAAGACCTCCAACTCAACACATCTAAAATCCCCCAATCCCTGGTCCAACTTAGATCTGCCTTCAGTTCCCTAGCCCAGGGATGACACCATTGTCCTTCACCTAGACAAGACAGAAGAACCCCAGCAGATGTCTTTGATGCCTCAGTCTTCCTTCCCTCCAAAATCAAATCTCTCAGACTAGGAATACCTTCACTCTTTCATGTAGTCCTACTGCTGACTGCTTCTACCACCATTCCTACAGCCGGCTCTCTCCCACTGGATTTCTGCAGTCACCTCCTAACTAGTTTCCCCAACGCGTTCCCTATAGCATAAGTAAAAATAATATTGTTAAATGCAAATGTCATTGGTCAATCTCCCATCTAAAACTCTTCAAAGGCTTCCCATGGCTTTTGGGATATAGACTACAATTGTTAAAAAGACTGTGCTTGATCCTGCCCCTGCTTTCTCTCACCAGCCTGATCTCATGCCCACCTGTGATGCTCGCCTCATCCTACCTCAGATGCTTTGTACACACCGTTGTCTTTGCCTAGACTGTCCCCATCCTGTCCTTTCATTTTCTTCATTTCTACACATGCTTTAGATTTCAACTCCTTTCCAAAGTTTGCTGTTTTGTATCAATTACAATTGGCTACAAAGATTTTCTTTCTCCTTTGCCATACTACTAACTCCTTATGGGGTATTTTGTTTTTATACTCCTCCAGTGTCTAGTACACTGGTGGACACAGAAGTGACTCCCCTAAGATGCGTTCACCCTGGAGATGAAGTAAGAACTGGGTAACTGTGGCTGGTAAAGAAGAAGGCAGCACAGAAGAGTGGTGAAAATCCAGGGCCCAAGAAGCAAAACCTGGGCACCATTTCATACTACTTCAAGTTCCTAAGGTTAAAAGTTTAGTTATTGAACTGGCCTCCACATTACAGAGTCCAGTTTCCCCTGTTATTTTTCAGATTCTGTAAGTCAATTACCTTTAAACCCTTTCTGAAGTTCAAATGTTATCCTTTACACCTACGAGCATGTTCTCAAAACCACGAAAAAGAACATTTCTGAGGACCCAATGAAACTTCACTAAAGCTACGACCAAAAAAGTCACCTTCCTGTTTACCAAACAAACCAACAGACAACAAAAGTCAGAGAACTGTGATGATAGTGCTAATGCCAACAGGTTTCAGAACCTGAACATCCAACTCATCCATGTCTTTCGGTGAGTCGTGATGCTAAGGATTCTTTACCATGTGAATCGAACTTTCTTAAACTCTCTCAGACTTTTAAAAGCCCAGATTGTAATACAGCCTCTTGGTGCTTAGGTCCATGAATTAAGATGTTGGTGTGTTATTTAAATGCCATTAAGTCAATTTTGGAAAGGAGGAAGTCAGGTAACTCTAACAATCCCTGGACATTCCAGTTTTCCCATTAAGGTCCAGCTAAATGAAACTTGTAGATTAAGGCAAAGATTTTTTTTTCCTTCATTTGTTTTCACTAGCCAGATCTCTCTTCATATTGCCCATAATCTAGATTTTGATTACAGTCAGTAAAAATCACCACTGTGTATGATTCAATCGCCTTAAGCTGTTCTTTGTTCAAAAGGCACATGAAGTTGCTAACAGGCAGGGAAAAAAAAATAAATTCTACTTCAGACAAAAAATATCTGATATGTCCAAGTTCATATCCACTCCAGCTTTGTGTCTATGTCATCAGTACCCAGGAATCTAGCGTTCGTGGCTACTTTTCTCTTTGGGCTGAATATCATTGAAACTGTTCTTCTTATAAACAGAAATCATATGAAGAACATGTCCTGCATTCCAAGTGAAAATTAAAATGATTTCCAAGCTTTATTTCAAAGCACGTAACTATTGCTATCTGTTGCTGGTCTAGTTACTTAAAGCCAAGTTGTAAAAGCAAAGTTCCAGGACTAATTACCTTTCCTTTTTGCTGCTCTGCTGCCAAAGCTGCAATCACGGAGGATAATCTTCAGAAGCTTGGCTTTGTTGCTAGAGCAACCAACCCAACTTGAAGCATTTTTCAATACGTTCCTCTGGAGTATTTTAAATCACAATAAGACATAACTGATCTAGCCCACCGTAACAAGTGCTAAGCACATTTTTACAATTCTGATCTAGTTATAAGAAAATTCGGAACCTAGTCTGGCAAGAATTTTAAACAACAAACACTCTTTGTGTGGAAACCACATGGCATGTGCCACCTTCAGGCCAGTATTCCATTTCCCCAGGGTGAGTGGTCACAATCAAAAGGAAAAGGCTGACAAGAAAATTTCTGCTTCTTGCAGCTCAGACCCTCCAGCCATCTCAGAATTTAAATGCATCACAGCCCAATTTTACAATGCCCTACATTTCTGTTTACTTGTACTGATCAGGAAACAAGCAGATTCTGCAAACCTGATTGAAAATTAAGAAACTTGGGCATCTGTATCTGAATTCATCTAACTAGTAACAGCAAGCTCCTTGTTGCCACTAACCAGTTTTTAGGGTGTTTTTTTAAAATTGTTTTCTACATTATATCAAGGAGACTGACACACTTTTTGGAAGTGGGATAGGTATTAATTTTAAATAGTAACAAACACACCACACATAAAACCAGAATCCCTACATAACTGTACAATTGCAGTAATAGTCCCCCTGTATTTGCTGTCTATCCACTTTCTACAGAGCACAAACCATTTTTACACAGCATCCAGGAGAACAGGCATCTGCATGTAGCTGTGGCCTCCACTGAGAAAGAAAAAAATAGACTTTTTAGTCAGTCAGTCAGGAAGTCAGGGGTTATTTATCAGGTACATAAACAGTACTGGAACCAATAAGCATATGACACATTTCTACCTCAAACAGATAAAAAAAAAAAAATCTAATGATTTTATATGGGGTTAATAAAATAGGGGGGGAAATGTTTACTGGGCTTTGGAGAAACCAGGCAACAGAGGATTATATTAGTAATAGTTCATTAAAAAGGTAAGGAAATAAGTTCTGGCAAGTTAAATAACTTTCATGGCTCCTGCTTGAACAGACCCTCAAATCAAAGATGGCTGTCTTTACTAAAACCACTTTTCCAAGGCTAGGGTACATATGTACCAACCTTTGATCCCTAGACTATGAGATAAAGTGTCCCAGTAATAGTAATAATATAGTAGCATTACTGGAAAACTATATTAGTTTTAACTGTTAATTGAGTTGGCTTTCATTTACTTGAAGCCCAGTGGGTGAGTTCAACATTTTTTTTAGGAGGCCCTCAAATGATGTTTCAATGATTCTTCCTTAAAGGACATTCTTTTTTCTTGACATGTTAAGGGTAGATGCCATTTGGGTCCTCCTCAGTAAATTGAATGATGATTGTCAATGTACTCTGTGCCATTAAAGACAACACACATTCATTTTTTTTAGTGGTAGTTTTTAAATGCATAGCTCTCAAATTGTTCTCACTATGGTGATTGCATTTCTTTGAATATAAAATTTGGCCTCTACCACTTTGCCCCTTCTTACCTTTTATGGATGTTTGTTCAGATGTTCCATCACCTAAAAGGCCTTTCTACTTTCCTCTAAAATAACATGGTAAAAATAAAATAAAGTAACACTTAATACCAAGCTCAGTATAATAAAAATACTTTAAGACTCCACCATTTTACAAAATCTATTTCTAAGAAACCATAATACAATGATTTTTCCTCTTTGAGATCTTTCAGATTGTAAGATTCATTCTGCTTTGTCATTTAGTAGCTTCACACAAGGATATGTCTTGCCTCTCCAACTAAATGCCATGCTTCTAAAGGAAAGGGATCTTTTTTATTTATATCTGAATTGCCTATGATATGTTCAGGAATAGATTAAGTATGTTGTAACTATTATTTGAGAAGATAAAAATAAAGATGAAAGTCTTTGTGAAGTATGACATCTGTACTTAAATTACTTTTCTCTTTGTGGTTCATTAAAAAAAAATCTTGATATTTTCAGGTAAGACTTTTACATAATTAAAGAGGTGAATTGATCATTCAGTAAATATTTATTAAACATCTACTATGAGCCCAATGCCATGCTATGTGTTACAAGAAATATAATATTATAAATAATATATGCCTCCTATCCACAAGTGCCTGTAATCTAGTCAGGTCTAATGGCAGATTTTGCTACTATCAGATATGATCAGATACAAGTTAATGGAATGACTAAATACATAAGCTGCCCCCCAAAATTTATAATCCAAATTTTAAAACAGAACAGTTCAAGAAGTTGGATACAAAATTATTTACACAGAAAATTAAGTTTTAAATATTATGAAAAAAGCTAAGCAATTAAGTAGTAAGTACTTCTTAAAGTAAAACAGACAAAATAAATATCAATGAAATTACATTTACTGATTTTAGGTTTTTCTTTCATATCAAATCAGCACCAGTTCTATTGCTTAAACAACAACAACAAAAACCCACACAACCAAAAACAAGTAAAACCCTCTGCGATCAAGTTCCTTACTTTCCATCTCACTGCTATGTTGTTACTTTAGACACTCATCATTTCTCATCTGACTCCATAGCTTAATTGGTCTCCACAACTTCAATCTCAGCACTACAAGAGTTCCTAAAGTACCAGTTACAATCATGTTATTCTCTTACTGTAAAGTCTCCAGGGTACTGCCTTGCCTAATCCATAACATGATATGCAAGACCCTCCACAGTCTGGTCCTAGTCATTCCATCTTCTTCCACTACCCATGCCCACACACCCTTCTAGTCCAGACATAGCAACATTTCTGGGGTACTCACTTTCAATTCACTCCATCAAAAAACCTATTAAGCAACTGTGCAAAACCTGTTGCTAAGCACTGGGAATATAGATGAGCTCAGAGTCCAGTGCCGGGGACAGAGAAGTTGTCAAATGGGCAAGCAGTCATTAGCAGCAATGACAAATGCTGCTGCTAGCTTGACTTGCTCATGTCCCTGGATTTGTAGAATAAGAAGGAAACAAGCCCAAATGGACTCAGACATTGTATTACTTAGCCAAAACAGGAACTGCATGGTGTCAGTTACCCACATCCCTGTTCCCACAGGATGATACCACACTGGAGGGACCAGACAACAGATGGCATGGGTGGTAGGTTGCTTGCCCATGGAGGAGCCAACTCAAAACTATAGACATGCAGTTTGATAGACTTACAGAACCCTGCAGCTGTACTCGAACAGGAGAACAGGAAATGATGTGGAAAGTCCTTTGCTCAACTGAAACACAGGAGATAATGAAAAACTTCCTCATGGCAGCTCCCACAAGACATAAGACCTTGCGCCTTGTGGTAGATCCTCACCAGGCTCATCTCTATTACTCTAGGAGGAATCACAGGGCATGTGCCAAGATTCAGGGTCAGGTCATGGTCAAGCCTTGCCTACTTGGCCTAAGTGGAAACGTGTAAGGTTGCCAGGGTACCATGACTGAGCCACCCCCCTACACAGGTAAAGAAAATAGCAGCAATACGTGTAAGGATAGAAAAATGCTCAGCATGCTGGGGGGAGCACATTGGAGGGGGTCTGGCACAGTGACACAATGGGCCTTTGCACACACTTGACCTGCCTAAATGTTTCTCCTCCCTGCATGTTTGTCCAACTTAAGTCTAGAATGAAAAGTTCCTACCACCTCCTCTGGTACCTTATCCCACCATTCTAGGATCTATAAATTGCTCTTTTCTATGTTCATAGCCCTCAGGTCAGGCCTGTGTTTATTATTTGCCATCAACCATTCATTCTTTCATAGGCCAGGCACTGCCTCAGGCACTGTCAAAACGGCAGTGAATAAAACGGAAAGATCGTTCCCCCATGGAGCTTCCATTTGTTCTGTTCTCTCCTGTCTATTCTATTCATAGTTCCAGTCAAACTCTCAAACTCGTGAAATGGTCTATTAGTCAGGATCCCTTGACTGATCAGGAACATTATTTCCTTTCTTAATTTACATTTAAGTTAAAGTAGGAGAAACAAATCTGTAATGCCATTTTATATTTGTACAACACTGTAATCAAATTTCATAAAACTTGGTTTTGCCACAGAGCTCATAAAAGAAAAATATTGTATCAGTGAGAGTTGTGCTCATCATTCTCCTATCAAAGACCCTCATGTTGAGGATAGAGAAGGTTTCTTCAGTTCAACTTAGGACTTAAATTCAAAACAAAACATTGGACAAAGTTTTCTTTTCCAATTTACAATACTATCAGATGCAACCAAATTCTTCCTTCTCTTACTGCAGCGCCTTTGAATTCCTCAGTCTGAGTTTTGGATTAGAAAACAGACTTTCTCCTAAATTGACTTGTGCTCAAAAGCCTTTTTTTCTCTCTGATTAGTGAAAACAACATAACCATCTCATCAACTTGTCCATGACAAGATCTAACCCCACTGAAAGGAGTCAAATGTCAATTCTTTAAAGATTAGAATTTTCTTCTTAATCAATGTTTCTAAAGATGCAAAAACAAATTTGTGGTAAGAGCTGTGGGAAATCATTACAAACATGACAGAAAAAAAGAACTTTATACCAACAAATCTGACAAACTAGGTGAAACAAATTCCTAAAAAATCTAAATTATCAAAACTGTATTAGGAAGAAATCAATTACTAAGAAAGTAATTCTTAAATGTACTCACCATTCCAAAAAAAAAAAAAAAAAGGTAACGATGTGAGGTGATGAATATGTTAACTTGATTGTAGTAATAATCATAGAATGTGTGTGTGTGTGTGTGTGTGTGTGTGTGTATCTCAAATCATCACATTATACACCTTTAACATACACAATTTTCACTTGTCAATAAAGCTCAGGAGAAAAAGAATAGAATTTATGGATCAATATATATCAAATAAAAAATGTAAATAATTTAGATTCCCCCCCCATAAATTTTTAAAAATTAAAATTTTACAAGGCTTTACTGATTGAGTTCTAAAAACATTTAGGGATGAAATAAGAATCCTTTCAGAAACCAGAGGTAGAACTTCATTTTATAAGACCAGTATTACCCTGATACCAAAGCCAGACAAAGACATCACAATAAAGTACAGACTAACAACCATCATGACTATAGATGCAAAAGTTCAGAAAATGTTAACACACTAAATCCAACAATACATAAAATAAATTATACACCATAACCAAGTAGGACTTATCCAAAAAAAACAGGGGTGGGGGGTGTAGGATCCAAAGACCAATGGATGTAATACACCATACTAATAAAGAACAAAAAAACCCCACATGATTGTTTAAATTGACACAGAAAAAGCACTCACAATACTCAAGCCCATTCATGATTAAAAAGAAAAACAATCTTTCAACAAACTAGGAACAGATGGGTACTTCCACAAACCTATAACGACATCTATGACAAACCTACAGATAAAATATATTTAAGAGTGAAAGACTGAACACTTCCGCCCTGAGAACAGGAACAAGGCAAAGATGTTTCCTCTGATCACTTTTATTTAGCACTGTACTGTAGGTTCTAGCCAGTGCAATAAGGCAAGGAGAAGAAATTAAAGATCCCAGTTTGGAATGGAAGACATAAAACTGTCCTCTTTCACACAGGACGTGATTCTGGAGAAAAAAATCTTAAGGAACTTAAATAAAAATCTACTGGAAATAATAAGCAAGTTTTGCAAGGTCACAGGATACAATGACAATATACAAAAAAAAATTGTATTTTATATAATAGCAATTAATTCTAAAATAAACTTAATTCCACTCACACTAGCATCAAAAATATTCATTAACATATTTTGATGTAGAATTTCTGAAAACTACAAAATATTGCTCAAGTTTTTTTTTAATCTGAATAAACGAAGAGATATCATTTTCATGGATTCTAAGAATCAATATCACTAAGATGGCAATCTCCCTAAATTTCTCTATAAATTCAATGCATTCCCAATCAAAATCCCAGCAGAAATGTTTTGTGGAAATTGACAAGTTTAATTTAGATAAAAATCAAAGAGCCAAAATCAGACAAAACAATTTTGAAAAAGCAGAACACAGTTAGAGGAGTGATAATACCTGATTTCAGACTTATTATAAAGTTGTGTGGTATTGGGAGAAGGATAGAGCTGTAGAAGAGACTACAAAGCCCAGAAACAGACTTTCACATCTAAGGTCAAGTGAATTTCTACAAACTACATTTGTAGAAATTCAATGGGGAAAGGATAGTCTTTTCAACAAATAGTGCTGGAACAATTGGATATCCATACGCCAAAAACAAAAAACAAAAAAAAAAACAAGAAGAAAAAAAGCCTTTTATCTTTTTCAAAGAAAAATCAGGAAAAGAGGAGGGGGAGGGTGAAGAGAGAGAACTTAGACCTTTACCTCACACCATACACAAAAATCAATTTAAAATAGATTGTAGACCTAAATAAAAGAGTTAAAACTAAACCTTCTTGAACAAAAGACAGGAGAAAATCTTTGCAATCTTGAAGTATGCCAAACTTTCATAAGTGCAACACCAAAAGCAAAATCCATTTAAGAAAAAAAACAGATAAATTAGACCTCATCGATACGGAAAACATTTGCTCCCCAAAAGAGATGACTAATAAAATGAAAACAGACAGGCACAGATAGGCAGCTAATATTTGCAAATAGTATAACTGATCAAGGACTTTCATCCAGAATATATAAAGAACTCTAACAATTCAGTAATAAGTATACAAAAATAAACAACTTTAAAGTAAGCAAAAGATTTAAGTAGACATTTCAGTGAAGAAGATAGATGGCTAATAAGCACATTAAAAGATGCCTAACATTATTAACTATTAAACAAATCCAAGTTAAAAGAATAAGATACTACTATCCATTAGAATGACTGTGGTCACAAGCATAACAATGTTAAATATTAGCAAGGATGTGAAGGACCTAGAGACCTCACACATTGCCACTGGGAATGTAAAATGGTACAACCACTTTGGAAAACAGGTTTGGAAGTTGTTCTTGTTGTTAGGTTAAACATAAACCTACCATATGACCAGCAATTCCATTCCTAGGGAACGTGCACACAAAGCCTTCTTCACGAATGTTCATAGCAGCCTTATCTGTAAGAGGCAAAACCTAGAAACAACCTAAGGGTCTGCCATTAACATGTAAGTGTTAGCCATTGATGACTGGCTCAACAAAATGTGGTCTATCCACAGAATGAAATAGAATGAACTATTCTATTGGTCTATCTATGGTCTATTCTATAGAATATGGACTATTCTATGGTCTATCCACAGAATGAATAGAATGAAAAGAAATGAACTACTGTTAAATGCCATAACATAGATCAAACTCAAAAACTTCACACTGAGTAACAAAAGCCAGACACAAACAACTACATGTTGTACAATTCTGTTTATGCAAAATGTTTAGTAATGGCAAAATAACAGAGACAAAAAGCAGAGCAGTGGTTGCCTACAGTGAGGGGTAGGTGCAGGGATTAGCCTCAAATAGGAGATCAATTTCTGGCGGGGGGCGGGGAGAAGAGTTGTTCTAAAAACTGGATCGTGACGAAGATGCACAACTGTATGCACTTACTAAAATCATCAAACACTAACACCTACAATGATCAGGTTTATGGTTTATAAATCATATCTCAATAAATCTGAAAAGATAAAAGTCCATGCCTAGGTTAGAAGAATCTCTGGAGAAATAAATACTGTCTCAGTATTTAAGGAAGGGATTCCTGATCACCACAACCATCTGAAAATAGAATGAGCTCCCTTAGAAGGTAATGAGTTTCCCATCACTAAAGATGTACTAGCATTGCCTAGCCATCCATGTGGAAAAAAATATCAAAATGGTTTATTCAGATATAGAATAGATGATTGGACTAAAACATCTTTAAAGTCTCCTACAACTTTTATATTCTATAGTTTTTCAGTCTAATGTTTGCAAGAGAAATCTCAATTATCATTGATAATTACTGAAACTCTTTAAAATGCTATTATCTAAAGAATGCCACATTTAGGCAGCTCTTGTACCAATTTATGGGTCTCCCCACATGTCTATGGAATAGGTAGCCCCTTCACAGGCAGGGCATGATTAGAAGTGGATTCAACAATTAGGGTCCAACAATTAAGTGTCATTCAGCCCAACTTTTTCTGTTTGTTTTCTAAGTATAGGTTTTTATTGTGCTTTCCTCTCATTTTTAAAATGTATTTGGTGTGTACACATGCATCTCTATAATAACAACTATTATGGATATTTAGGACATCACACAAATCTCTGAAGCAGATGTTCACTTTGCAGTATCAAAGGCATGAAAAAAGGTAACACAGAAAAAAACCAGATAACTTATGCAATCTTTTCATTAACCATTTTGGTTTGGGGGAAAGTTTTGTTCTATATAGTTATTTCACCACGTATCATGTGTGTCAGTGTTTGTGTGTGCACATGCCCATTAGTTAATTTTGTAAGCCTTCTCTTTGTATGTTCTATTTGAGTTAACAGAGCATCTAAGTAAAGAGGGAAGGATGGACAGATGGAAACAGGTTATAAAAATAACAAAGATAAAAGAGTGGGAAAGGCCAGAGGTAGAAGAAAATTTAACCGCAACAAGGCAGCTGTCAGAGCCACTGAAACAGGGTGGAGATTCACCCCTTGTCCTCCACAATCAGCATAAACTCATCAATCCCTAGGGAAACATTGGCAGGGCAAAGGTAGAGAGCTCAAATTAAGATGGAGAAAATGCAGCAGGCTGGTATTTCCCATTCACTCATGAATCTCGTGGTAAAGACGATGGTGCTAAGTTGCCATTTATTGAGTGTTCACTCTGTGACAAGTAGTGATTCTTCAAAGCACTTTATCAGCTTCAGACTATTTAATTCTCATAACAAACATTAATGGTAAGTCTGAAGTTGCTTCTTCTGTAACATAAAAATGGTAAAGTCACACAGGTGAATTAACTTTCCCAGAGTCATGCAACAAACAGGTGGAAGAAACAGGATTCAAACTCAGGTCTGTCTGGCCCTCAAGACATTGTTTTTACCCCGCACACATACTGCCCCATTCCACAAATATTTGAAGAGTACCTACCATCTCTAAATCAGTGGACTTAAGTACACCATCATAGTCATGACCCCTGCCCCTACTGTGGAGAGCCTAAGACAGGTGCACAGACTGCTATTTGGGACAATTCTCAGTCCCCATATTTAGTCCATTAATACCCCAGTGTGCAGCTTCCTTTCCTACTCCATGACCACCGAGAACCTTCACTTCAGGATTAAATCCCTCTTCTTCCTAAGAACACAAGAGGTGTTCAAGAAGTCCAACCAAATCCAGCACTCAAACAGGAAAATTTGTCACAGAAATGTTATCAAGGGAGTGCTGCAGAGGCTGAACTTAGGTGGCGTTAACAATTTCCTAAACAATGTTAAGGCAGGAAAAGTGGGGTTTGTGTTGGCAGACCTAACAAAGTTCCAGAGAGAGGAAAATGTGGGCCTATTAAAGCTCACAGCATTGAAACTCACAACCTTGTCTACAGAAATAGGATAAGCAACAAATCCAGCAGGCTGTGATTATCAGGAGATGGTACAACGATAGTCTCGTGTGCATTCTGATTGAAAATTCAGCTGCATAACCTTCCATGAACTGTTTATCTTACATACTTATTTAACTAACATTCAAACTGACAAGACTCCTATTCTGGGCCTTCTTTTTATACTTTCATGTACCAACGATCAGATGAAGCTCAGATACCACAAACTTTGCATGTTTTTGATTTTGCACATAAACTGAAGGTTAGAATTCTAGTCTGTGTCCTCAGTCACTCAATTCTTTTAGATCTTTGAACATGACTTCAAACCCTGCCAAAACACAACCCAAATACAGACTTGCTTCTGTGTCTGTACAAATACGTAAAAGAAATGGGTATGTCAACTTTCAATGGATACCAGCCTAATTGAAGCTTTAACTACTGTCAGTGAACAAAGGCAGCCAGTGCTAACTACGTCTGCTTTGTTCAAGGGTAAGAAGACATTCAGAAACATGAGGAATGAGTAAGTGCAGGTAGCACAATGGAAAGAAGCCAAAAACTTCACTGGCTGCTTCAATCCACACCGACTTCTCCCTGTTCTGGCTCCCACTGCACTTGTAACAGCCACCTTAAGTAATTAATTAAACACACTTGTAGCTGTACAAAGTATTCGTTTCTTGTTCGTGCAATGTTGGTCTCACAAAGAAAATATTACAGGTATAGGATATTTCAGCACTTTCATACACAGTACTTCATCTTCTTTGCACAGGGCCCACTGAGGTAGATCTATGTAGACACGTAGAACGATCTTGATTTCACAGCTCACAAAATTGAGGCTGAAGAAGTCATTTATGCAACAGTGTTCACTAGGTGGAGATCTGGGAATCTAAGCCAAGGCCCAGGCTCCATAGCTTTGATTCTTTTCCTAGTCTCATACCACCTTAACTTGACAGCAGTGAGATTTTTATTTCTTCTATTACTACAGAGCTAGAAAAATGTTGAATAAATACTTGCTGGTAAGACTCCCACCTCTACTCCTCCACAGGTAAAGCAATCTGTAGTAAACAAAGTGTAGCCTCTCAATTATGCTGTGACAGTCCATTGGAAAACTGTGTGATTATGTGTGGTGAGGGTTGTTAAGTAGGCTTATTGTAGTCATCTTTTCAGAATATATACACATATCGAATTGTACGTTGTACAGCTGAAATGAAGACAGTGAACCCTTGAACAATATGGAGGTTGGGGTGTTGAACCCCTACATCCTCAAAAATTCCAGGGGCACCTGGGTGGCTCAGTTGGTTAAGCGTCCGACTTCAGCTCAGGTCACGATCTCACCATTCCCAAGTTCAAGCCCTGCACTGGGCTCTGTGCTGATATCTCAGAGCTTGGAGCCTGTTTTGAATTCTATGTGTCTCTCTTACTCTCGCTCTCTCTAGCTCTGTCTCACTCGCTCTCTCTCTCTCTCTCTGCCCCTCCCCCACTCAGCTGTCTCTCACTCTCAAAAATAAACATTAAAATTTTAAAAAGAAATTCATGTGCAACTTTTCACTCCCCAAATATCTAATTACTAATAGCTTCCTGTTGACTAGAAGCCTTACTAATAACATAAACAATTAATACCTATTTTATATATTATATGTAGCTTATACTGTATTCTTACAATAAAGTAAGCTAGAGAAAATATTTAAAAATTTTTAAGGGGAAATAAATTTATAGTACTGTATTCATCAAAAAACATCCATGTATAAGTGGACGCGTGCAGTTCAAGTCCAAGCTGTTCAAGAGCCAATTATATAATGTTATAGGTCAATTGTATCTCAATTAAAAAACCCATTAGACCAAAGAAGTACGGGGAGCTTAGAGAAAACATAACTTTTCAGCTTCCAGGCACTATAGTGACTACTCAGATTTCTTTCAATCTTCAGTGAGTTAAGTGGTCTTAACTGTTTGCGTGTCAGGTTCAAACTGTACCCCCCCGCCGCTGACTGCTCACACAGGTTGATGGACCATTAAATGGTGATAATCCATCAAGGGTGGGAAACCCAAAGTCCAGTACAGACACTCTGATTTTCACATAATTGCTACATTTAGCTCCTGTTCCCCCCATTTTTCTACAGCCCTCCTTAGACATAGCTTTTTTGTCTCTACATTCCAATCTCTCTCCCCTGAATGTTTTTTCTCCTGCTGGGTCACTCTGGAAATATTGTAATAGGTGTTATAACAGCTTTTTTCCATGGTATTTCACCAAAACAAAAAGACATATAGTCCCTGAAAACAACACACAATCAACCTGAATGGAATAGCGTTGGCGTGCACTGGTCTCACTCACCCACACCTTACCCTTACCCCAACGGAAAAGTCAAAATTACTGAATTTAACATAAGCAAGATCAAATGCGGCAGTGTATGTTTAAGGACAACTCTCTTAGGTTCTTAGAATTCATATTAGGAGGCCAGCATCACAACTGTGCAGCACCATAAAGATTAAACAGAGGTGAGGTATGCAGCATTTGAAGCCTCACCCTGTACCATGCAGCTCTGTATCCTAGTTGCCTAATGTGGTGGCTCTCAAGGTGGATGGGGCCACACATTTCATGCCTCTTTCCCTCACCCACAGCCTCCAATCAACACAGATATATTCCGGGTCCTTAATCAAGGAACTGCTCTGAGCTACTTAATCTGAAAAATGCTAAGGCATTTTCATGTACAGGATGTGCACATGTTTACTCTGCATTCCAAGTAACACACATGTATTTTAACAAAAGCTTTCTAAAATCTCTGCATTAACTCAAAGGTTTGTGTTAAGGGTGAGAAGTCCAAACAATAGGACAGGGAAGTCTCCAATGACATCATGCTTTCAAGACAATGGACTCTTTCACCTTTATTGGCCAAAAGCTCCAGATAAACTCAAATGCTAGCAAATTCACCAAAACAAATCACTTTAAGTCAGATAGGTAGTTGTAGAATTTTTCCTCTGAGCATTTTTCAGTTAAAGTCAAGGTGGACAAATTTAATGTAAGTCGTTGAACATTTATTGGGCACCTACTTTGTAGGGCCCTATGGTCCATGCTAGGAATACAAACATGGATAAGGGGCTGCTCCTGCCCTCAGAGATTAATGTGTTGAATTAATCACTCATCTAATTCACTGTCTAAACCTCTAAGTCTTTCCAAAGTTAGCATATTTTTGTAGTTCTTTATTAAAAATTAAAGAACTATACTCCATCACCACCACCAATTTCCTTTAAACTCCCTATTCCAATCAAATTCATAAGCTCACCCACACTTTGAGTGTTAAAGTTAATCCCAAGGGATCATGTGTAGCAAAAACACAGCTGACAATGTGCATGAGTTTACAAGCTCTCGGCCCTAAGTAGTCCCAAAAAGTCAGATTTTTACACCACCCAAACTAGGTAAGCAGTATCTGCTTATCAATTATCAAATAGGGTATTATTCGGATCCTGCTTTCACTTCTCTGTGATCATATCCGAAACACCAGTGGGCCAGGGCCCACTGCATGCAGCCCAGGGGCAGTAGTCCCTTTGTGACAAGCACTTTCTTCACCACCTGCACCAACGATGAGGCCATGAAGATTCTCAAGTGTCTGAGCACTCCCTTACGGCCGACTTCCTACAGCAGAATTTCTTCACCCTTTTCCTTTACTCAGGGCTTAACTTTGCCTTTCTTCTCAGCCACACACCACCCAGTCATCCTATTTGGACCTCAGAACTATTTTCCACTTACACTGCACCAATTCTCTGAAGCTAGGCCTGGTATGGTACAACCTCTCCTGGCGGCTCCATCCTGGCACAGTTCAGACCACCCAGGGAATTGGGAGGCAGTGGTGCTAGCTATTTTGTTCCCCTCCCCACAAAATAACGTTCACGGTTTCAGATTTCAATGGCCATTATTCAGAATTGATATTAACATATGTTACGGGCAACTTAGAACTTCTTTAAAAGATAAAATCTGAGAGAATACAATGCTCTAGACACAAGACAGAAATGCAACAGAAATAAAAACAGAAATACAAAGAAAGATTTTTATACTACCAAAATAACAAAGGCTGAAATGGAGCCCACTCTGTTATAGTAAAGCAGTGGCCCTCAAAGAAAATTGTTTACCAAGTTCTACATGAACAGCACTGGCATGAACAGTTTGCAGTAGTCATTTCCAGCCTGTCACCCTGCTTTAGGTTGGTCATCTAAAGTTACCCAGAGGAGTGAATATATAGAATAATAAACCATCTCAACAAGCCAGTCCAAAATCATTCTAGATACTATGCCATTAACATACCACCCACACTTTGTATATCCCTGCAACTTCCCATTACCGTTCATGAAAGAGGTCTTGAAAAGAATAGCACAGTGTGGTCAACTCTTCTTATAACTCATCTCATAGCATGTTTCCAGCAAAAAAGCACCAGATGAGCTACCAAATGCAATGTCATTAATTTAACATCCTCAAAAATGTTGAGGAAGAAATTGACTCATTTTATTATCAAAAAAAAAAAAAAAAAGTACAGAGTTTCTAACTGCACCAAGCACTGAGCTGATGTTCTCACTAGCAAACTGCATGACCTCAGTGACTTCTAGAAACTTAGACTTGACTGTCAATGCACTGTAGAGACAGAGAGCCCTAAGATGGAGACATTGACCCACTACAAAAATATCTACAGAGGCAACATCAGTCATTCCTCCAAGTATTTAAAATTTTTTTTTCAACGTTTTTATTTATTTTTGGGACAGAGAGAGACAGAGCATGAACGGGGGAGGGGCAGAGAGAGAGGGAGACACAGAACCGGAAACAGGCTCCAGGCTCTGAGCCATCAGCCCAGAGCCCAACGCGGGGCTCGAACTCACGGACCGCGAGATCGTGACCTGGCTGAAGTCGGACGCCTAACTGACTGCGCCACCCAGGCGCCCCAACTCCAAGTATTTTAAAGATGGAACTTGCAAAGGTAGACTATGGGAACTGAGGTAAGAGACAATAAGCTTAAGAAAATTTTCTTTTGCGTGATGGAAAACAAAGGCAGCAGAACTAGACTCCTCTGTGCTTCATATGGGGAGCGTGCAGGGGAATGAGAGAAGACCATGAGCACTTTCCTGATCCAGAGACAAAGGTTTCACTGAGAAAGTGGGACTTCAAGAGACATAAAAATGGTGTGGGCAAGGAATTCAGTTAGGCTGTGGAGAGAAAGATGTTCTAGGTGTCTTCATTCAAAATTCATGTACTTCTTCAAAGCTGCTAAGGTATATTGAAAGATTAAGAGGTGAACCACAATAAGGATCTGAGGGTACACAAATGGAAATAAAGTCTCCAGTACTCCTCCCTACACACTATTAAATCACCCCTCTAACCCATATTCATTCATTGAACAAATATTATTTGAGTTCCTATTCTGTGCGAGGTATGTGCTAAATATTATGGATGATAAAGGAGTCAGATAAGAACCTGCTCTCAGGGAACTTACTAGAAGTGGCAATAATGATAAAATTTATTAAAATAAATTGTCAGGAGACAGAGCTAAGTGCCTTAAGGAGATGAAGTGTTATGAGAGTTCAAGTTCAAAGGGTTCTCAGACAACTCAAATCCCATCTTCTCTGAGAATTATGGCTATCCCCTTTGAATTTCCTCCACATTTTGTTCACTTGACACTTGCCTTTTGCTATCTTATAATAGTAGGTAGGGAAGTTCGTGCTTATAGGTCTTATCTCTCCAAGTAGACTATACAGGTTTCCCCCACTCTCCAAAAGTAGAGCATTTCTATGAAAACATTTGTAAGTCAAAATGGTATCAAGTGAAGAAGCAATTACCATCAACTTATGTGGAAATTTTTTGAACCCAACCCAAAAAACAACCTCTCTTAGGCTCTCTTGACACCTTGGAACATGTTTTGCTAATGGAGGCACAAAACAAATCGAGATAAAGCACAGATGCTCACAAACAGTTCAAAGCTTCTAATGGCTTGATGCTGAGATGCTGAGTATAGCTCCCCAGGATGGAGCCTGGCAGAGCCCCTCTCACTGCTTGGGAAACACACACTACCTACATCAGGGCTCACTGCAGAGCAAACACTGAATGCTATTTTCACATTTCACCCCTTTTCCTAAAAACAAAAATCTACTTTGGATTCCTTCTGGTTAGCAAACACAGGTACATACTAATGTAGGTCATTCAGAAAACACAAGTGGTATAATGAGAACTTTCCAAACATGGGAGGATACCTGTATAAGGTACTTATGACTACATTTTCCTTCTCAGTAATCCCCCAGCCCCAAAACCAAAATACTTAGCATAGTGCTGTGTGCATACTAAGTTCTCAACCAATACTTGTTAAAGGACTAGAGTTTCTTAAACTTTTAACAGTCCCAGATGCAAGATTTATTTTTTTGTGCCTACCTTCTGCTAGATTTTTGACTTCCTAGGGCAGGAATTGTGTCTTACTGGTCTTTGTAAGCCTCCTATGCTCAGACAGTCTGGTACATGTCAACATTCAATAAATGTTTGCTGAATGAATCCATGTTCAATGGCAAACTTTCTAGAAGTATCATAATGACACCTTACATACATATAGGGATTTACGGAGTTTATAAAATAGCTCTAAAATACATGATCTCCTTTAATCCTCTCAACAGTACTGCGGAGTTGCCACCGAGATGACCACTGAACAAATAATATACAATAATGCTCATGGAAGTTTAGTCACCAAGCAGCTAAGAGGCAGAGCTGAAACTTGCAGGTGTGAGAGGCTCTGTATCAAGTCTCCATTCTACGACAGAAATCACTGAATTTCATGGTAGAGTGACTTAGTTTGCCCTTGGACTGCCAGACACAGTTTGGTATGATGATACAGCAGCAATCAGGTGACATGTAAAGTCCCTTTCTTCTTTAATGTCATTCCACAACAACAGGGTCACTTCAACCACTGATCCAAGCCTAGTGGATTTTGGCTGCGTCGAGGGGCTGATCTTGGTTCAAATGACAGACTGAACTACAATGAGCCATCTCAATGAAAGAAAGTCAAATCTATTCAAGTGATTCATGTAAGGAAAGAAAATCTTAAATGATGGGTCAAATGCCAAGTTTTTGTATGATGTGCACAGAACAGTAAGTAGGCAATCTACGTCCAGGATGGAATCCATGTCAAAACTGACCTCAGTGGAACTCAAAAGGTCCACAAATTGTTTGACATGGGCTTTTAGGATATCCCTACCCATGTGCTCTCCAGGCTTCTAAAAAACACCAGTGACTCCCCCAAACTCATCTAGTATAGCAAATAAACTCTGGAGTTTTCACCCCAACTCAAAACTCAGCCATTCTAACCCTTCTTCAGCCATCAATAGACATAAGCTGCTTTTTAATGCGTTCCTTGTACTCGCCTTGTCTCCTGTCAGCAGCCAGAAGTTGGGTTTTTTTTATCAGGAGTAAGATTCAAAGAGCCTGCCCTGCAGCCATCCCATACTGCACTTCTCTGTCAGAATCCTAATGACGGATTCCAAATACTTAAGAGACAGTCTCCAGCTGTAAAAGTGAGGAGTTTCCGGGGGCCTGTCGAGTTCCCTGACCCCAGACCTATTTTTATATTTTGATCTTGGGGACCGTGCCTCGTGACTTTCAGAACCCTCAAGTTATCCCCGGGGTTACAGAGCCCTAGCTTAACCAGTCATAGCAAGACTTAAAACAGGGCAGCCAGGATCAAAGTGGCCAACAAACTAGTGCATTAGCCACCAGACCAGCCCCCGAGAGAACCGCATTAAGCTGCACTGAGCAAGTGGTTAAACTCTTCTCATGGAAAAAAAAAAAAAACAAAAACAAAAAACACTCAAGGCTTTTCACTGCATACATCTGAATAACCATTTAACAGCTACCCCTATTTTGATATAAAATGTAACAACGGTAGTTTCATGTTCTGATTGAAGTAAAGAGAAAACAACACCATGATTTAAATTTTTTTAATTTCAAGCTGCCTGAAGTGCCAAAGTTCAGTGTTATTTGCTCTATGTGTTCTTCCAAATGATATTAAACAGACTTTCCCCTATTCAAACAGGGAGCATGGGTGAGAGACAGAGACAGACAGAGAGAGGGAGGGACGGAGGGAGAAAGGGAGAGAGAGAAAGAGAGAGAGAGAAAGAGAGAGAGAAAGAGTAAGAGAGAAAGAGAGAAAGAAAGAAAGAGAGAAAGAGAGAAAGAAAGAGAAAGAAGGAAAGAAAGAAAGACCCTGATGAGTCTGGATTAAGAGTAACATAGCACAGAGAGGTTCTGTCAATGAACTGACACTTCATTTTTCCCTCCATTGTCTTCCTACCCAAAGAGCAGGAGACTAGCAACTGGGATGATCACATGAAGGCGGGAAAAACACAACTGTCAGGCTCCAAGGACAAAGCCTACTTTTAACAATACCATTCCTTAAATCCAGACATTAGAGCCGAAGGAATGAGAAAAAAGCAACTCACTCATGGATAGCTTACTGAGGATACTGCAGAAGATTATGCTAATCTTCACTTCATTGTCCTCTGCAAAATGTTTTCATATCAAGCCTTTTATCTGGGGAAGAAGAGATGCCCAACCTCTCAACTCAGTAACAGCGAGCACTTTCTGTGTGGTTTCTGCGTAATTAACACCAGCACTAGACCTTTTCATTTGTGCTACTCAAGCTTAGGGCCTTTTGAGGGTGTCCACGGGGGAGCGGCCCTCACCCTTTGCCTGTGGCCCGGGAGCCACAGCTTACGCTTAGATCTGCGTGCCATCTGTTAATGGCAGAGGGAGCAAAACTTGAGCTAACTTTTCCTTGACTGCCAGAGAATGCAAGAGACCAAATCCACCAGCATGAGATGAGCAAATTATTACTAGAACAAAACAAAACAAAACAAAACCTAACCTAGGAATTCAGACCAACTGCTTCATTTTCCGTATCAGATTTGTGCCTCATTATAAAGTAGCTTTCATTCAGGACTTAAATGGCATGAAAGCACTAGCTGAGGTGGGAACTTGAATGGGCCAAGGGAAGCTTATTTATTATTTATTAATTGAGTTATTATTTTTGAAGGATTGTGCTTCAGTATCCACCTCATTTTGTTTCAGAATTATGTCAGAGATGAGCCACATGCCAGCTCCTGGCTACCCAGAGGCTACAGGCAGCCCCCATGGGAACATAAGATTTAAGGATAAATTTTCCTCTCTAATCGATTTCCCTGGCTTTGGTTGGTGCAGGTCAAACTCATATGAATACCATAAAAGCCAATCATCATAATGATGAACGTCATGTGAAAGTGCCAAAAAGAGCCTGTAGCACACGATGTTTTTGTTTGTTGTGATTGTTGGTGTGAGAAATTAGTCATTAGGAGTTTCCCCAGAACATCTAAAATGAAAGATTAATATATATAACAACACATTTTCCTTCAGATGGATGCCACGAGTCTAGAGATGAAGCACTATTGCCATACTTTTTACCTCTTCTCTGAAAAACTTTGACTACACTTACTAGACGCAGCCTACTGTTTTTATTCTGCTTCAAACTCAGCCTAGTTTTTACTCCACTTCAAACTAACTTTGTGATCATGGTGGGAGGTGGGAGGTGGGGGGGTGGGGGGTGGGGAAGTCTGGTTAACTCAAAACCTTCATTGATTTAACAAGGTCACACAAGATGACAGATTCCCAAACTGGGGCCAAAAATCCTTCAGGAATCCCCACCCAAATAGATGTTACTATTCCTGAAATGAAATATTTGCAATGATTTTTTAGCCTAATGGAAACCAAGCTCACACGTAAAGTATTTCATTATCTTCCAAAATGTGGGCACCATAAAGATAATAAAAGAGATCTTGATTGAAGAAAATATGAGAACCACAAAACCAGAGGGTCTTTAAGATCTTTCAGCTTTGTACTTCTCCGATATGAGTGTCCTTTTCTAGCTGAGGTGGTGCTCTTGGTAGCAAGCTCCAGAGTTAGTGCTCCACATGTGTAGCATGTACTCTTTGGCAGTGCTATGTTCTCAACAGATTTTTGTTGAATTAATCCAAACAAGTGAGTTAGCAGGGTTCCAATTAATTGGTATGAACCAGCACTGTTTACCTCTCAAACATACTACCGTTCAAACACACTACCACTCTGAAGAGCTAAAAAAAAAATGAAAAAAAATGCCACTGTCCCTCAATAGTCCTGCTCAGTGAAGAAGACTGCTTTAGGGCAGTGGGTATTCACTGTGGGGACTAGGGAAATGTCTGTGTGCCCACCATCATGGTCAATGCCAGAAGGCTTGCTCTTTAGCCATTTCACACCAAATGTTCTGCCTTTCAAAAATGAGGGTCTCTCCCGCTTTTTTAAAAAAATTTTTTTAATGTTTATTTATTTTTGAGATAGAGACAGAGCATGAACGGGGGAGGGTCAGAGAGAGAGGGAGACACAGAATCTGAAGCATGAAGCAGGCTTCAGCACCGAGCTGTCAGCACGGAGCCCAATGCGGGTCTCTGACTCACAAACTATGAGATCATGACCTGAGCCAAAGTCAGAAGCTCAACTGACTGAGCCACCCAGGCGCTCCTCTCTTGCTTTTCTAAATTTGTTAGTATTTATAACAAACAGTGATCACACTATACACTGTCAAGCAATCACCTTGTAGATTCCTCTTAAAAGATTTGGAGGGAGGGGTGCCTGGGTGGCTCGGTTGGTTAAGTGCCTGACTTTGGCTCAGGTTATGATCTCATGGTTCATGAGTTCAATCCCTGCATCAGGTTCTGTGCTGACACCTCAGTGCCTGGAGCCTGCCTCGGATTCTGTGTCTCCCTCTGTCTCTCTCTCTGCCCCTCCCCTGCTCGTACTCTGTCTCTCTCTCAAAAATAAACATTTTTTTTTTAATTTTAAAAAAAGATTTGGAGGGAAAAAAGTTTTTGAAGGAAAAATAAATGAAAGAAGATAAAGAGCAAGGCTGTGAGAAATAGTCTGAATTCTCTCTCTTCAAAATGCTAAATATTTGTTAGATTGCATTTTGGGTAATCAAAAATGTACACATCCCACTTGTAATTATAATACATCTTTCTTCATTACTGTGTTCAGACATGAATATTACAAATTGTTTTTAAACTCTTAACTTTAGGTAAACCTTAAAGAAGATTTTTCTCTTTGAGATTGTGGTGAAAGATGAGATGACCAAGAACAAAATAAAAGTCTTATAATATATTCTTTGTTCCTTTTATGGAAGTTTATTTTTCTACTTTTTCCATATACATATGCATGCACGCGCGCGCGCACACACACACACACACACACACACACAAAACTCTCTTTAGTATCTAAGGTTATAACTTGACAGTGCTCTAAATAAGAAGGATCAAAAAGGCATTACATGATCATCTAAACTCAACTACAGTAAGTAAGCACGTAAATCTTCACTGTGTAAGACAGAGATCCTCTAAAGTTGGGACACCCCATAACAGCAAAAGCAGATAAATGTAAAAGGCCACCTGCTTCATCCACTAACCATTTGGTAGAATTAAACTATTGCAGTGCAGCTCAATCTTGGAAAAACTGCATAGCTGTGAAAATACCATTTACTGACTACCCAGAGCTTGACTTAGTATAAGCTATTTAGACCACATGAAATCTGCAATGCACGGTTAGATCTTTACAAATTTCATGAAATCTTTTTCGGATATCCAAAAAATCCTGAACTGCTTGAATCTTTTGTATCCTAGCACTGGGGACTGACCCATAATCTCTTTCCCAGCCAGGATACCAAGTCTGGACCCAACCTTGTCACTGATTCCGGCAGCTGCTTCAATTCACCAGAGGGGATGGCAGCAATCCTACTTCTAAAAGAACCCCACAAGGGCTTACGTTCATGATGCCTTGAAGAGAGCCTGAAAGAAAGGTCAAAGGTGAAGAAAAGATAAAGTGCCAAACAAGGAGATCAGTAACATAGGGTCTTCTTGATGAAATCCTAATGTCTGATTCTTCGGGATGCAAGCATCATAATTGCATTTCCAAAAAAGCCTCAGTTTTATCAGCATTTGTGTATGCATGTATGCCTGTGTTTGTGAGCGTGAGTGTGTGTGTGTGTGTGTGTGTGTGTGTGTGTGCAGTGTGGGTTTTGTTTTTAGGTCGGATCACTGTGCATCTAAAAGCCTTATTCAGCTGTCCTTGTCCTGAGTACTTTGTCTTACACAGGCCGCATTACTCTTGTAAACAGAGGCTGCATCAAAGTGAGAGCAGAGAGAGTCACATCAGTGGATTAAGGTCTTCTGCATGATAAAGTAGCTACCTAGGGGGGGATAAACTTAATATGTGAAAGAATGTTATTGAGAGGAATAAAGTACCAAAACTCTGTCATTCTCTTCATAATGTCCTAATCCAATGCCTGACACTGGGGCCTTAGGCCAGGGTTAGTGTTAATCAATGAAATACCCATCTGTGTTCCCTGTCCTTATCGCTATTTAAAACTAGCCTAAACTCAATTATTGTCCCTTAGAGACCAAGATGGGATATTAAGTTGATTGAAAGGAATTGTGTCCCACAAAGAAATCCCAGTGTTAAAATGCAGAGGTGTCAACATTGCTAACTAAATTTCAGCTAAACAGAGATTAGAAGCTAATTCTTGGAACATGAAAAACTTGCAGAGATGACATCTGGTTAAAAATCCTTATTTGAAAACAGATAAATTCTGGTCAACAGAGTAATCAATCCAGAGCAGACTGTGTGTTTTAGAAGAGATTGTGTCTCGTGTAACGTGTATGACATCATCAATATACATTCAAACAAGGATTCAGATCTTGGGGCTGAAGGTGAATAAGAGATCAACATTCTCGAATTCATAATTCCTAACAATCATGATGATCATTACAAGGATATATAACTTCTTCCTTGAATAACTAAAAGGTACTATTCAAAGCTGCCTTATTCATGATGACATTAGAAAGTATTTTTAAAAGGGGAATGAGGGGCGCCTGGGTGGCTCAGTCGATTGAGCCTCCAACTTCGGCTCAGGTCATGATCTCACGGTTTACGGGTTCGAGCCCCGTGTTGGGCTCTATGCTGACAGCTCGGTGCCTGAAGCCTGCTTTGGGTTCTGTGTCTCCCTCTCTCTCTGCCCCTTCCCCATCATGCTCTGTCTCTCTCTCCTTCAAAAATAAACATCAAAAAAAATTCTTTAAAGGAGAACAAGGCGAGGAGGAGAGAGGGCAAGGAGGCATAATCCTATAGCTCAAGGATGCCCATAATGGTCTTACTAACATTTGGATACAAAATGGTAGCTTTTGTCATTCATATTCTTCTCTGCTTTGTTTTCGCCTAGGTTTAATGGCAGCTTGCTTTTAGTTCTCTATAACCAGATCTCGCGGCACACGTATTGAATATCCCTTTCAGAAGCTTAAAACAAAACAAAACAAAACAAAACAAACAATAATGCCACTCTTAAATATGTAACAAAGTCTAAAGCTGAGTGAACATGCTTCTATCATACTTCTTGAGCCTATATACACATTCAAGTGCCAACAGATTCATAGGATACCATATAATAATAATAAAGTTATAATTAAAATCTTCCCTGCTAACTACTAAATGCAAAAGTATCCTCATTCCTTGTTGCAATACTAGCCGTAAGCATACTAATGAATACCAATTAGCAATACTAGTTAAAACAGGCATGATTCTAACACAAGAATGGACTGCCAAGCCAGGAGAATGGAACAGAGGACTCAGGAGTAAATTGTATGTGTGATCCGTGATAGAGGAGAAATCGCAGGTCAGGAGAGGAGAGGAATGTTGGCTCACTGAACAGTGTTTACTGGCCAGCAGGATAAGCTGCCAGTTTGGTCAATACCTCGTACCATGTACCCATATCAATTCCAAGTAAGTTTTAAAAGTTCTGTCATGCTTTAATCAGTCAACAGCAAGAAGAAACAGTATCAAATACCCAAGTTTTGGAGAGAGATCACTCTAAGCTTAAAACAGTGAAAGAAATTACCAAGTAAAAACTATCTGATTTAACTACATATAAATTTTAAGTCATTCAAAGGAACTAAAACTGCAAAGTGAACAGCAAACTAGGGAAATGTTTGTAGCAAATATCACATAAAAAGGCCCAATGTCTCACACGCGGAGACGAAGGACTGTAAACTCCTATAGAACAGGGATATCTTTGTTCAGCTAATCATAACCAGTTTTGCTTGGAATTCTCCCTAGTCAAGGTCAAAACTCATCTAATTGAACATCAGCACCTTGGGCAGATCGAGAATAATTTTTAGAGGCCTTGCTTTTGAATGATTTTTTACACTGCCTCTCTCCACCAGGGGTTCCCGAGGTTGGAGGCTAAATAGTCCATACATCTGTTTTCAATGGTTCAAAACCATTTATCCTCAGCTTTCCATTTAGAACTTTGGTTGATGCCAAGTAGTATCTGCCTCCTTAGTGCGGCCACCAGCAGCCGGCTGATGGGTTAACCCTGTACTTTTTCAGAGGGAGAGGAAGTAAGGAGAGAATTAAAAAGACACTTGGAAATCTCAGCTAACAGCTTTGCGCACAAAGTTTTTAGGAAGCCCAGGCTCGTCTCAATCCCCTGCTGCAGATAAAATTCTTCGCTCATATCTCAAGTGCTCAGGCAGTCAGGAAACCAAGAACAAAAGACTAAATAGGGAAACACGTTCCAACGTGCTGATATTAATATACAAAATAACTTCAACCACCTCACTGTAATTGCAGAGAACAGTACATAATAGTGTCACCCTATTTACATATAACAAATAGGGAAATGGCCTTTGTAAAAGCCAGTTATTCAAGAGCAGCCAGGATGAAGGCGGAATGCCATGTGTCAGAGCCAGAGAGGGAAATGGTTCCGAAGTCAAGAGCATCTGGAATAGCCTCCAAATGTCATACTGGGGGGAAAAAAATGAAAGAAAAAAAGATTGTCATCTTTCAGGGACTGAAGTGGAAGCTGAAGTGCTCTCCCTCAATTAGGCGAAGTGTGGTGCAGCTGATTAACCTGAATGTTACCTTGGTAACCCAAGAAGTACACTGTAAATGAAATATGTGTCAATGATGGGTACCTTTAATCAGACAAGAGCCACACGAGCATTTTGAGCCAGAGAGCCATAAATCTTGGGTTTCTAGCACTTTAATCATTCATGAAATAACAGTCTTTTTTGACAAGAGGCAACCATGGCCACTAGTTATTAAGTAAGCAGTAACAGAACATGTGCTGTAGCAGAAGCACGAAATATCCAAGGTTTGACTCCAGGCATGATAGATGTAAATACAGTGCCTGTGGAATATAGTTATTATAATACTAACTGATATATAAAGCAGAGATTATTAAAGTGCCTCAGTTTTTCAGTGGGGCCTAGGTTTTAAAAGGCTATGCTGCAATAAACATTGCTCTCCTTAAAAACCATCCAAACAAAGAAATAAACATCACTAGTATTTGCTGCATTGACATTCTTTCTCTGCATATTACCCATCCCTGAAAGAGTTTCCATACAAAAGATAAAATCTAAATCCTTCAGTGTGTGTCACTGCGTGCGTTGTGTGTGTTGCAACATTTCCCCTTTAATAGAACCATTATCCTAGTTTTTAAAAATAATTAAATTCTGGGCTCCATTCATTTCTCATACTTCTATTGAATTCTGAAAGTCTCTCTTGGCCATCCACAGTGCTGGGAGCACTGATAAACATTTGAAAACTAAATGAAGCTTTTAAAGCGCTCAAAACTGCCTCCAGGACATGCTTGTGACCATCATCTTGAACTTGACTCTAAAGAGTAAAGACCTAGGGCCATATTTAGAGCTTTAAAGACATGTTTTAAAATTGATGGCAAGTCTTTTAAAACCTGTGATCAGGTGAGGGGGAAAAGGTCAGCCATTCATCCTTTTTTGTGGCTATGCCCTTGCCAAGGCGCACTCCTTCCAAAGATCTCACTCCTTTGGTTTGGTTAGATAGAGAAAGCGATAGACAGATAGATAGACAGACATATACCTCAACTCCCTCTCTCTTTAGAATGTTTATGTTACTCATTTAACCCTTAACTCATTTAGTACCCTAAGGCAGTGTTTCTTAAAGTGTATTCTGGAGAATTCTCTGACCGACATTTATAAGACAGCTTTACCGAAAGGGTTCAGGGCCAAATAAAATATTGAATTAAACAAAACTTAACATGTTTCTTTAGAAAGGACTTTTTGGAACCTTTCGTGCTAATATTTTTTGGCCTCCTGCCAGACACTGAGCTCTGGGTGAGCAACACCAGCCACGGCCCTTGCCATCAGGGAGGAACATTACACATAGCCCACTCAAATGTGTAGGTTAAAATGTCATCCTGAATTTTATCTGGCACTTTATTTTTCAGGGCCTTTCAACATCCTCTGCACAAGAGACCAAGGACGCATAGAGTATTAACACCCCCAGTTCTCCCCACAAATTTACATGTGTTTCTTATCTAAAGAGTGGGACTGCCTTCTCAGCACTTCAGGCTTGAAAACACAATCCTCTTCCCCTTCTCTCTCACCATCAAAGCCAGTTGCTATCAAACCCTTGCAATCTCTGCTCCACCTGCAGACACACACCGCAGTGCTGGTTTATATTCTCAGCCGTCCTCACCTAGTCCAATAATGTTACCACTTACTCCGTCCCTCTTCTCAAGGTCCCTCCTCCCCCAACACAATCACACATATTTCTGCTCTCACACATACCATCTAAGAGATCCTACACGAGTTTTCTTGGCCTCAACAACTAGACTAAAAATTGGGGTTTCCAATCTTAGGTCCTAACCATAATCCTCTCTCCTCTCCCCCTGCTTTTGCCCTCAAAGTTCCAGCTAAGAACTGCAACCTTGCCAAGAGAGAGCCTTGGCCCATGCATGCCATCCTTTTTCCAGCTTACATCCCACAGCTTGGAGGAAGTCTGTCCTGACCCTCCCATCAGAGCTCCTTTCTCTTCATGCAGCACTTCAATTGTATTTGTAGCCTAGCATTTATACAGTCTATACCCTGTATTCAAAGCTTTTTATGTATTTGTCAGTCTCACCTCCTACCTAGTGAGATGCTGAAAAACTGAACGTATCTTTTTACCCCACAGCCTCTGGTACCAGACACATAGTAGGCAATCACTACACTTCTGTTGAACCAACCAGAAACAAACCAGACTAGAGAGACTTTGGTTCAACATAGGATCCATAATAGGGTTTGATCAGCACTCAACAGTCATCAGCTTGAAAACCACTTCTCCAAGGCTGACCTGGCAAGCCCTACTAGGCATATACTGAAAAGTTCAAGGGCTACTGAGGGAACAGTAAGAAGTTTTGGGTGCACTTTAATAACATCACTCCTTAAAGAGTTAATGTGCCAATTTCAGGTGGAACAGATATCTTGAGTTCCCATGTACCTGTCAGAAAACATTGGAGAAAGGGGAAGGAATGTATCAATAGCCAATTGAAACACCATCAGCTCTCAACCACTTCCACTGGCAATGACATATTGCATGGAGGGTCATTGCTTCTCTCTACTTTAATCAGCTATGAACTGAGGGAGTCCAAAGGTTCTACAACAGACAGAAGGATGAGGTCCTAGTGTACGGTGTTCTATATGGCTCTAGAAAAAAGACGTGGAAGAAAAGAAAAAAGTAGAAAGAATGGAAAAATTGTAGGCAAGTTGACTTACTCCAGAGTTTTATCAAACAGATGATCATGCAATTTTTTTACTACACTGACAGCTCCTTGGAAAAAGCAGCACCTTTTTTTTTTTTCCTAAATCTTCTGGTACATTATAGATGGACAATAAATGTTTTTCAAATGGAAATAAAGCAACAACCCATTGATAGTAGCTGATTAACAGTTGTCTGTTCAATAGCTCATTTCCTATTAAGTACTCATCCATCACAAGGATCTCAAAAGAAGCTTTAAACAAAACCTCTCATTTTGAAGTTGCTGTACACCTGGGTAGCGATGAAATCCTCAAGTGTCTACCTGACAGAGTGATATCAGGAAGCAACAGGAAGCAGCCAGAAAGGCAGGTAGCAGATGCCAAAATTAGGAGGCAGTTTACACTCTTCCAGAGAAAGAACTGTAAAAGGAGTGATGGATTGCAGCACAAAGAGAAGCCTTTAACTAGGATTTGCTCGGCATGGCATCCAGTAAGTAGCATCAACTGCATTCAGTGGAGTAAAAAAAAAGTGTCTGTATGCTGAGATGTCAGCTTGTAAAAGTGTCAGTCTCCAAAATAAATCAAGCAGCAAATGGAAAACATATAAATAACTATACCTGATGCCAGCAACACTAAGCAAGGGGGGAAAAACATTTTAAAGGAATTGTCCTTGTTAACCACACAGTGAGTTGGGCTTAGCTCAAGGGTTTTCTAGATTAGCAAATGAAGTTTTCCAGTTTTCTATAAAAGAGATGGTGGTTACAGGGTCTGCTGAAAAAAGCACTGATGGAAAAGGCCAAAATCTGGGACTTTGCCTTAACTCTGTTAATGTAACACAACCTGTGCCTCACAAGAATGTTTACCTTTCAGCTTCCTCCTCATAAAATGGAGACTGAGAACTTTGTTCTCTCCTTTCCTTTGCCACACCTCACCTATTCACACAATTTAGAAGCCTGTGGTGACAATGACACCACAATTATACGCTCAAATTCTGGGGATAGGGCCTGACTGTTACCTAAAGAATAAACTGCATGACTTCAGGGAGGATCAGGAGGGCCCTCCACCCCGCAAACACTTGACCATCTGCTCAACACTGCAGAAAAAGTCCTCTAACAGGAGTCAAAACCTTAACATTCTATGGTAGAAAATGAAAATGTTCCTGAAAGGGACACTACACAAGCCTGAGGAGGTGGCATCAGGATGCAGATGAGACCATTAGCTTTAGGGGCAAGAGATCTGCACTGTTACCCTAATTTAACACTGTTTTAAGTGTGGGGTTTCAAATGAGTCCCCATTTCCTCATCTGTGGGGGAGGAATGGGGTAAGAGGTGAAATATCCACAGGTCAGCTGAAAGCAGTAAATGATAGAAACAGCTTATCTATTGCACAGATAAGAAAACGTTTTTGCCAAGCATGGGTAGGGACAGAGTCTCAGCAATCAAACAGAAATCCTGATTGTCTATAGGGCGGATGAGAGGAGAAATAAATAATCTTACGGTTATTGCAGAATCAGAAGAGTTCTGCTTGTTTCCATATCTGTGCTCCCAGCATCTGGTGCCTTGCCTCCAAAGGTTAGAACTATTCAAGGTCTTCCAGAGTCAATGGGAAGACTTCATCAACTTTAATATATGTAAATTTCTGGATAATGGGCCTCAACTTCTGCCCACATCACTATCCAGCTGGTTGCCTGAGATCTGAGATATTTCCTTAAAACCCACATGGCACCATATTCAAAAGGGGGAGGATAAGGTATTGAGAACCAAGAATGCTAATATCCCACTTCCATTCCCTCTCTCAAGGACTTGCATTTGCTACCAGTTACCTAAGTGCCTACATGACACAAGACCCATTGACATGCCCACCTTGTGATATTAAGTCGTGAAGTTATTTTCCACCTAAGTGATTTAAATCCTGAATTGTCACTGGCATTTGAAAGAAACATTGATGGGGCACCTGAGTGGTTCAGTCTGTTAAGCGTCCAACTATTGATTTTGGCTCAAGTCACGATCTCACAGTTCCTGAGGTCAAGCCCCATGATAGGCTTTGTGCTTCAGTGTGGAGCCTGCTTGGGATTTTCTCTCCTTCTCTCTCTGCCCCTCTCCTGCTCATGCATGCTGGTTCATGCTAGCGCTCTGTCTCCACAGCCTCCTCTCATAAATAAACAAATGAACGTTGAAAAAAGAAAGAAGCATCTAGGATTAAATTTAAATGGCTATTTCTGAACCAATATACCTATATTTACACAGTCCGTATTTAAAAATATACACTTCCACAAAATTATCACCTCCAGTGATATGAACTTATTCTGTCAAATGGCTTCTATTATAGAGTGTTCCCTTCAGGATCCCTTCATTTTAACCTCATTTCTCTTCTTTGGCCTTCTCTTAAAGTAATAAACCAAACAATTTATAATTAGGAAGATTTCTATGTTAGAATATTTGAATTGGTTACAAGGTCACCTGCTGCATCTAAAGTAATTACTTAATGGTGAATAATCCAACTAGCTCAGGCCAACAGATCATTCAATAACATTCCTAATTTTCTAACAAATTGTCTTCTTTCCTACACGTATAGATTTTCTGTCATGCAAATATTCTTCCACTAGCCCCACCTCCATCTCACTATAACGAGCAATACTCTGTAAGTAACAAGAGGCCAGTGTATTACACGTGTTCTATTGCTCTAATAAGTAAAAGGGATTGAGTTGTTTATTAACAGCCCATGTGGTCTGTTAATTTGGCATTTCATCTGGCTCTGTTTGACTGCAGAGACTAAAATGAAGCCTGCGTTCATTTTTCATTTTTCCAGAAATTTAAAATCAACAGGATAATTTCTCAACTACCCAAACTTTCCACTACTAGGAATTTATCCAAAGGATACAGGAGTGCTGATCCACAGGGGCACATGTAGTCCAAGGTTTATACCCCAACTTTGGTACCTGAGATGAAAAAAGACGAAGGCAGATCTTTACTTTGTATTTTCAGTCCATTCAGCATCATGGCCTGGTTTTTTCCACGGCTGAATAATATCGTGATTAGTCCCATGATTATTTACTGTTACAACTCTCACAACCTGCAGATAAATCCTTCACTTAAATTAAAAAAAAAAAAATCAAGGAAAAATTAAGAGTCCCTACATTATAATTTCAGAAACAAAACCTTGATCATAATGTTAACAACCTTAACAGCTTCATGGAAGGAGAGAGATCCTTTTTCTGGGCCTTCTAGAAAGCAGACTCAGCTTGAGGTATTTTCAAAATGTGCTTCATGAAACTTAACATCATGATACTCATTCCTAAAACGTTCAGAAACCTTCCGGTTGCAGCCTGATTCAAATGTAAACTTTACTCTTATGGAGTCTAAATTTTCAAACTGGTTATTCTTCCTTCAATTTTTTTTTTCAATATATTGTTTTCTTTTTACACTCCTTCAAAAATCTTTTATGGCCTTTCTTATGAGGACACGTCTACAGCCATCTACTTTTCTTCATATAATTCCTTAACACTTCTCTCATAAGACCTTTCCAGAACTACTAGAGTACATCCAAAACATGACAAAAGAACAATCTGCCACCTGCAACAAGAATCAATGACCTTTCAAGCCCTTTTCAAATCAAGGATCTGGGATTCTTTGATTCCATTCTTCTGCCTAGACCTTGAACTAGGGTATAACCAGTGGGAACAAAAAAGATGGAAAAAAATCCCTGACAATTAAAGTCACCAATAGAAAACTAAGCATAACCCCCAAAGGGACACTCATCCAAAGAGAACTATCACGTTGTCTTCATGTCTCATGCTCCTATAGTTGTTTTTTTTTTTTTTTTTTTTAAGGGCGGGACTACAAAAACAGCCAGCATTTATACTCCTCTGAACTGCTTTGTATTTGGCATAAATCTTGTAAAGCTCAGTTTCCTAAAATATTTAAGGAGAAAAGTAGAAAATAAATCTTACATCTTTTCTGTAAGCTATTTAATACTTTGGAGCATTGCTAACTGGGTTAGGGGAAATACAAGAGAAGGATCAGAAGGACCATCTGGCACAAGCCAAGGGAGCAAATGTTTGTTGAACATTCACTGTATGACAGACATAAGGTCAGAGCTTCACAGGCATTACCTCATTTATCCTCAAGACAACTCTGTGAGGTGGATACTGTTTTTATCTTCATTTTACCCATGAGTAAATGGAGTTGAAGAAAGAAGCTAGGTGACTTGCTCCACGCCCAACACCAATATAAGTGAAACTGGGATCTAAACCCAAGCCTAACCACTCCAGAAACCATGATTTTAACCACTCTTTAAAACTGAACTCTAAGGTTTACAGCTAATATCTGGAGAACTTATTATGATTCCATTTTAGTTGTTAGGTGATGATAATCACACTCACTGGTGCTCAACCCTTCAGCTTAGACTGGAAGCCAGTAGATATTCTATAAGTTAGAGCATAATGATGATATCTTCCTGTCCAGAATTGCCAAAATAAACCCAACAGAAGCCCAGCTGCCAGAGATATGCCATCAAATAAATCCAACACCAAACGTGATCTTCACGTTCTGCCGGCCATGTGGCCCTGTACATATGGTGGCCTTGCTCCCTAGCAGGAGAAACATAGGGGGAAACTACTCGAATGATGAAAAACAGCAGGCATTTAAATACTTCCGCTCAGACAGCAGGTAGCTTGTTACCTGAAATGCCCAGGATCCATCACTTGGCAAGGAGGGCACAAATACCAGACACTGATTTCAGGAACCCAGCAGGAAAATACCACTGTGTACAAATTCAGGGTGGAGAGAGAGGTTTTCTGTTTCAGATCTGGGTTACCTGTAGCACCCCACTTCCTCCTCCATCTTATACCTCCCTCATAACAGTGAGCTCAGAACTTTTCTCAAAAAAATCTGAACAGGTCCAGGTCACTCTCTCCCCTACCACTTTGGAGAGCTTCAACACAACAGGAACTAAGGGATTCTCAGCAAGCAATACAGTATTGCTGATATACTGACATTATGGAAGCCTACAGGAAGTCCAATTCAGCTCACCAGCTTCACAAGAGACTGAAGGAGGGTATTGTTATGCGTGACTCTGTCTGTTAACTACAAAGTTTGATTAACAAGGAACTTTATCTGATGACTTATGGCTAAGTAACACTGTAACTCAGTTGTTCATCATTCGTTCATTCTCTCTCTCTGACCCCCAACTGCTGCCCTCTTGCAATGGACAAATCAATAAGGTTCTCCTACTTCTACGAAGAACTTTGATAGGATTAGAAACCATGAAGATGCCAGATAACACCGCCAGTTCAGGTTCTGCTTTTGATGGTTTTGCGTTACTTATTTGCAGATTATGTACTTGAATAAAAGCTACTTGAAGACTATGAGTTCAAGTGATCTGTTCTCTATCAGGATTACCAAAAGCATTAAAGAGTAATAAATCAGCAGAGAAAAAAAAAACAAAAGTGGCTCCTGACAAACATCTATGTTCTCCCTCACTGTAGAGATAAATGCAACACTGCTTTGTAATAGAGGCTGAGAAATGTGGTTAGTCTTTTGAGGGAAGGAGGAATGTCACTTATTGTTGTAAAAGGGGTTTATGTTTAGCTGATTTGATTACAAGTAGCAGACATCACATAAAACTCACTCAAGAAAACATTGGGGAGGGGTGCCTCAGTGGCTCAGTCGGTTAAGCATCCGACTTTTGGTTTCAGTTCAGGTCATCTCACAGTTCATGGGTTTGAGCCCTACATCAGGCTCTGCACTGACAGCACAGAGCCTGCTTGGGATTCTCTCTCCTCTCTCTCTGTCCCTCCTCTGCTTGCATTCAAGGAAGGAAGGAAGGAAGGAAGGAAGGAAGGAAGGAAGGAAGGAAGGAAGGGAGGGAGGGAGGAAGGGAGGGAGGGAGGGAGGGAGGGAGGGAGGGAGGGAGGGAAAGAAAAGAAATGAAAAGAAAAAAAAAGAAAGAAGAGAAAAGAAGGGCACCTGGGTGGTTCAGTTGGTTAGCTTCCAACTTCTGCTCAGGTCATGATCTCACTGTTTGTGGGTTCAAGCTCTGCATTAGGCTCTGTGCTGACAGCTCAGAGCCTGGAGCCTACTCTAGATTCTGTGTCTCCCTCTCTCTGCCCCTCTCCTGCTCATGTGCATGCTCTTGCTCTCTGGCTCTCTCTCAAAAATAAACTTAAGCGAAGAGAAGACAAGAGAAGAGAAAGGGGGAAGGGAGGGAAGGGGGAAAGAAAGAGAGAAAGAGGGAGGGAGGGAGGGAAGAAGAATGAATGTTGGGAGGTAATAAGTGAGTTAACATAAGGATATGTGTAAGTAGAGTAACAACAAAGAGATCTTAAAGGAATCCCAGAAATGCAACAGGCTTCACTGGGTAAATCCCATTAACTCTAGGGAACAACTCATTTCACGTGTGAGTCTTCATGATCTGTCTCTGACTTAGGATGAGTGGCAGCTCACTCTCCTGCCCATCAGGCAGCTTCCTTGGCTGTCCTTAGCCTGCACATGGCCCAGCATGAACTTACCCTACCTTACGCTATCTTTTAATGCATGCTGTTTTGTCCAATCTTCTCATGAGCAACTTCTACAAATCCTCAAAAGAATCCAATTGGCCCAGTCCATTTTTCATAGCTAGTCTTGGGTCTCTCCATGACCTTCTCCTGATATCTAGCTAAAATAAATCAGTCTCAATAAAAAAAAAAAAAAAAAAGAAAAGAAAAAAAGAAAGACAAGAGGTAATTATTAGCCAGATAATTGCTTGGGAGTGAGAAGCTGGGAAAAAATAGGAGGTCCTTTGTGCATTCTATTGCCATTGTAAATATACTCTTTATTTGATTTTCTAGTCCTACTTTATCTTTCTTAAGTTGGTGAATTATCTACACAATAAATTCAGAACCAGGTATTTCTTTTGGTCCTACTCTACAACCTGGGACAAATAACTTCAGTGAGCCTATCTGTAAAGTGAGAGAATATTCCTTAGCTGCCTCTTCCTCTTTCATAAAATACAATGAATTGGGATCAGCCCCTAGAAAATCTCAGGTGAGGATCTCTGGAGGTAAAAGGAAATGCTGTTTCCCTCTATCACTTGAGGTGGGGATTTTCTGGGATAACTGCTGTTCACTTTCTCTAAGAACACTGGCAAGGCTTTACATCCAGGTATACACATATTAAAAATCCACTTCCTGACAGCTTCCCAGAATGGGCTCCCAAGATGAGCAATTAGCATGGAAAATTATATGAGCCCCAAATATAACTTCCCATTTTGCTAATTATTCCTCCTTTTTGGCTGTGTAATTTTGATGAGGGCAATCACTTGGAAAACCTATGCATAGGGGATTTTGAAATTTCTGAGTTCAAATAAAATGACATACATAATTAGAACATTAGGTAGTATTTTCCATGAGTATAAAGTGTACTAGAATCTCAGTGATGAGCTCATGAAGATAAAGCTTAAATCCATCCATTGGTTTGAAAATTGCTATCTTGAGCTAGGAAAAGTGCATGCTGATGAAACGCGAATGCTAAATGGTAATAATGATGATAATGCATCTCATTGACTTAGTGCTATAACCTGTTCAAAGCTTAATGCATTGGGACTTAATGCATAGATTCTCTGAAAAGAAAGGAACATGAATAGCTATAGCCCTAGAGTAAACTTGTGTATTTTGATCAACTACTCCATGCTCTTCCTAAACAACACAGTTTTTGTATAGTCACGTGTCTACAAAGGAAAAAGATCATGAAAAGTGTGTGTTGCTACCCAGACTAACTGTTATCCACAAAGAAAGACCATCCCCATTTTTCAAGCTCTAAATACTTTTGCTTCCATAGCAAAGGGTTTAGGATTCTATAAATTACTCAGTTACCTTAACCCACCTATTCTATCTTCATACTTGCTTTAAGTACCTACCCAACAAGTGAAAGCAAGGTAAAGACTAATAAAGGGTTATTTTAAATCATATGGGAAGAAGATTTTAAAATAATGAAATATAGAAGCACCTAGTGGCTCAGGTGGTTAAGCATGCAACTCTTGATTTTGGCTCAGGTCATGATCTCACGCTTTCGGGAGCTCAAGCCCAATGTTGGGCTCTGCACACTGACCATATAGAGCCTGTTTGGAATTCTCCCTTTCTCTCTACCCTCCCCCGCTCACGCTGTTTCAATATAAATAAACTTTAAAAAAAATTAAATAATGAAATATAAATTATTGTCAGGACCAGAGATTTATGGGAAGCTTAGAGTTAGTTGGAAAAAAAAAAAAAGATAGTAATTCAGCAAAAATACTGACTGCTGTATTTACATAAATGGAATGAACTACATAAAAAATATAAAGATACTACAAGTTAAGTTATGACTTTGGGGGCACCTGGGTAACTCAAGTCAGTTGAGCGTCCAACTCTTGGTTTCAGCTCAGGTCGGGGTCATGATCTCATGGTTCATAAGTTCGAGTCCCACATTAGGCTCTGTGCTGACAGCACGGAACCTACTTGGTATTTTTCTCTATCCCTCTCTCTCTGCCCCCCCCCCCAGCTCGCTTTCTCAGTCTCTCAAAATAAATAAATTTAAAATAAAAAATAAAAGTTAATTTATGACTTCAAAGTATGGGTACTCCTTTTAAATACTCCAAACAGTAAGCATTATATTTCTTTGTGTGTGCACACAACACACACACACACACACACTCAGAGTCATAGGCATTCAATATAAACATCTAAAAATCATTTTTATTTCCAACCCATGGATTCACCTACTTGAAAAGTTAAAACATTTTAGACAAAAATAACTTAAAGATAGGCACATAGTTTTCCACATCGACAAAAAATTTGTAAATGTTTCTCTCAGTCACATTTGCATCCTAAGAGCCTCACAGTCTTTAGCAAAGTCAACTAGTTGCACTATGAGAAACTAAATAAAGGAAGATGAGGAGAGAAGGAGGGAGGATACAGAGAGATGAGGAAGTCAAGCAAGGAGAAAGGAAAGTAAGAAGAAAAGGATGGCTTAGGAAATTCTTAGATGCAAGGCTATTTCTATTTTTAACACTAAGTACATGTTCAAATGTTTCTTCACTTGATGTGCTGTATCTTCTGGGTGTTGTCATTCTTAAAACTTAACATTGCCAAAGTCATGATCTGACATCCTAGCCCACTCCTCCCTGCTCATGGCCAAGGCCACAAATGTCCCATACAAAACAGCTACAGCTCTTTTTCAACGACTCAGATTCCTGCGAAGGTCCAACTCTGTCTCTATAATCTGCACCTAGAGGCCTGATGTGCTGGTGTATGTTCTGTCCTGTCACTTCCTCCCTGGATATGCCTCCCCCTCTTGTCCCTTCAGAACAACACTTCTACTAGACAGCATGCTTGGCTTTCACTTGGGTTTCATTCCTGCCTCAAATCTCCCTAAACTTTATGATCTGGAACCTTCATGCCAGGTACCAGACATGTCTACCGGCCTGGATTCTCACTTGTCTATGGGTGGAGTTCCAAGTCCTGGTGTCTCTGAAAACCACTGCTGGCAGAACTGGAATCATTACAAGGTGCTCTATGGTTTCTATTACTCAACTTGTCAAGACCTCCTACACCCAGTTCCACAGTCAGGGGGAGGGAGGTCGTCCCATACAACACAATTCTCAGACATCAGCAGGGCGTCTAAGAATTCAACTCAGTTCTGACACTACCTGGAGATAGTATCCTAGAGATAATATCAGATTCCACAGGTTAAGGACTCAGTCCTACAAGACTGCTCCTCTCCCCTACCTCAGAGGCCAGTTGCAAGCCCTAAACTATTACCTGTGTTTCTAATCTACCTGCTATAGATGGGAAGTTCTGAGAGCCTCCTCCTTAGGTTCTTTTAATTTGTTAAAGCAGCTCACAGACCTCAGGGAAACACATTTACCAGTTTACTAAAGGATACAATAAAGGATTTGAACCAACAGCCAGATGAAGAGATAGAGTATGGGGAAAGGGTGTGGAGCATCCATGCCCTCTCCAAGTGTGCAATTCTCCCCAATCTCCATGTATTCACCAACCCAGAATCCCTTCGAACCTAGTTCTTTTGGGTTTTTATGGTGACTTCATTGCACCGTCATGACTGACAAAGCCATTGACCATTGGTGGATTCAACCTCCAGCCTCTCTCCCCTCCCCAGAGATGGGATTAGACCTCCAAGTTTCAACTCTTTAATCACAGAGTTGATCCTCCTGGCAACCAGCCCCCAGTGTTGGGCAGTGTCGAAAAGTCACCGTCATTAATGTAACAAAAGACACCTTCATTACTTGCCACACTTAGGAAATTGCAAGGGTTTGGGGAGCTGTGAGCCAAGAACTATGGACAAATAACAAATATATATGGGAAATATATTTTCGTCATCTGAATGACCAAATATGGATTTCTCACAAATCACAAAATCGTACCTCCCCACAGTTTCATCATCAGAAAAATAAAAATAACATCCAAGTTCACAAGGATACTCTATTAAATTTTTTAAATTTTGTGAGAAATACTTTATAGATATGTCAAGAACTATATTAATGTTAGTGATTTTCAAAGTTCTGTGGGATTATATCAGACAAGGAAAAAAATAAAAACTTTGCCTTGTGTTAAATTACATCCTATACCAAAACTAGAACTCCTCCTGCCAGAGCTATGACATAAAGCAGTATTATACCTGTCGTGTTCATGATAAGATTAACTATTTCTTGTTCGGTTATTTATCTCATGGCCAACAGAAAAAGGAGTTTTATGTTCACTACTGTAGTTCAACAAGAGGCCAGAGGGAAGTTTTGTAAGAAAAGGACAAATATCAAGAAAAGGGAGACAGTACTATAAATAACATGAAAATGACTCCCCCAGAGTATCTAGGACATGGATGGAACTCTCCCCATAATTCAGTGGCTGTGGAACAAAGAGAGTCCTGGCTCACAGGAGAAATGCATGACGACAAGGACATGAGGCTCCAACGAGGTCCATTGTCCATCACATTAAAATCTATGGTGTGGTCAGTGAGGTCTCCTGGTTTCTTATGTGCTCACAAAAAAAACACCTTACTAAGTGGGCAAGGGATTACTTTTTTATGTTTTAACATCACATGGTAGTTAAAGCCACTCATCAGGAAGCTCCGACAGCATCTCAGACCTAATTTTAGGAAGAGAAGAAACTCAGGAGTCCAGTATTTCGGAGAAAAAAACCTGCATCTGAGAGCACTCAGCACCATCAGTACAGTTATTTCTGAGGTTAAACCAAATAAAACCTTCAGAAATGTGAGTAACTGTCCTGAAATTTCTTTTCCTGTCAGGAGCACTAATACTAAATTAGATTTAGGATTGCAGATGCAAGAAATCACCGTGGGAAGTTTTCCCTCCTTTTTTTTTTCTTTTTCCAAGAAATTCTTCACCATAGACACTTGGATTAGCAGCACTGTCATTTCTATTACTGGGTGCCCAAATTAGTTAAACTATCATAACGTATAGTCTTTACAAGCAAGAATATAGTTTCTATTGTTCAGAGTTAGTTGTCAAAGAGAGAGATGCTAGTGATCATGTAATACTTCCCTGCCTCATTATTTTTCAAGTGAAATCTTACTAGGTCTGTGGTGTGTATTATGATGTCAGTTCACGCCATGATTTATATGTGAGGAGAATGTTTTCTATCTGTGAGACAGGCAATACTTTGCTTTTCAACACTTCCAGGGATTAAAGAATATGCATATGAACAAAAAAATGCACAACCAAAGTTCACACATTCAACAGGCATCAATACAGGTGAGGCACAAAGAAGTTAGGTAGCTTGCCCACAGTCCCTCAGTTAATAAATGGCCACGAAGAGCCTCGGGACCAGTCCTCTCTAGCCTAAAACCCTGTTTCTTTCTGCTACCTCACACTGTTGCCTCCTCAGGAATCTCACAAACTCTAGGGGTAGATAAGACAGAGATGCACATTCACTCAGCATTTATTCATTTGTTCAACAACTATCTACTGCATGCCTACCCAAGTGACCAGCATTGCCTCAAGTATAGGGGAAAGTGGGATGTTGGCCAAAAAGAGGGACGAAGTGTGATATGTAGTCATGGGATGTATTTGGTAGGCTTCCAACAGAAGGTAACAGTTAAGATACTTCCTGAAGGTTCTCTGCCCCTCCCCAGTGTACTCACTTGCAGTCTTTCTCAAAAGAGATAAACATAAAAACAAATATGTCCTGAAGGATAGATCCATGAGTGGGTATGGACCAGGAGAGGAGCTTCATTTTCAGTGAGGTGAATGGTGTGAAGGTGTTTACAGAGAAAGGAAAATAGCATGATATGAATGGAATACAGGCAGTTTAAAATGTTGAAAAATGCAGCTGGGGGCCACAGCCTAGAGAGCTTTAAAGGCCAGAATTAGAAGACTGCATTTTATTTATTAGGCAATGGGAAATCACCGAAGGTGTTTAGCTGAGAAGTTACTTAATCAGACTTGTGTTTTTGAACGATGAATCTGGAAGAAGTGTGTATGTTTGAATTGAATGGCAGCAGGAAAGAGCCCAGTGGCCCTAAAATGATGGCAGTGGTCCAGGGAAGAGATAGGGAACAGTGTTGGGGCAGGGACAGTAAGTGAATAAGGAGGTAGATGGAATGCTTTATATGAATAAGCTCAGAAAATCTATTGCAACAATTTGTAGGCAATTGCCCCTAATGAATAACATCTCTAGAAATACAAGGAAAAATACAAGCATCCTTTTGATGAGTCCATCAACTCTCCAACAGCTCAGCAGTCACTCAACTCATAAAGCTGCCTGGATCTATAAAATACCAACTATCTTGGCTTGGTATCACCTCACAGTCCATCCTTAGACATGACTCATTCTCAGCCACATCACTGTCCCCTCTAACTCTGAGGCAGGAAAGAGAAGAAAGAAGAGACCAAGAAGGGCCAGTTGCAGGACGCCTGGGTGGCTCGACCAGTTAAGTGTCAGACTTTGGCTCAGCTCATGGTTTCTCAGTTTGTGGGTTTGAGCCCTGCTTTGGACTCTGTGCTGACAGCCTGGAGCCTGGAGCCTGCTTTGGATTCTGTATCCCTCTCTCTCTCTCTGCCCCTCCCCCATTTGTGCTCTGTCTCTCTCAAAAATAAGTATTTTAAAAAAATAATAAGGGCCAGTTGCATGTGGACTTCGAGCAGTTTCTCCAGGAGGGATGACTGCACTAAATCATCCACACTCCTTCACATGGATCCCCTCCTGCCCACAGCATGCCCAGAGAGGCGAGCAGACTTTTTTTTTTTTTTTTCCTCTTAGTCATGCAATTCTCTCATGCAATTAAATCATCGCATAAACCTATGGAACACCACTGGGGCTAGGAGCTGGTATATGGTCTTTGTCAGTGTACAGAATTAAAACTGCAGCCACAGAAGAGAGGAAGGCTACTGGGCTCAAATGGAGACAAGACCTATGACTTGGCCCTACAGCCTTAACCAACTTGTGGAAGCTGTGACTCACACCAGACCAAGGCTGGAAAGTTTGGATTCCTGGCCCTCTCTGAAAACTGAAAAATAAACTCTGGGCTGAGTGCTTCTTTGACCCTTGCATTTCTACCCTAAAGAGATGAAGAGAGCAGAGATAGAAATGAAGGCCGCACTTCTCTTTTTAAGAGCCTCTTTCTAGAGCGGGCCAGCAGCAGTGTGCAGAATCTCAGGCAATAAAGGAGTCAGTAGGGACTCTAACACACCAATAGCAAGTTTATGCCGATGAAAAACATGAGCTTACATAATAAAGTTGGGGCAGAAATTGTTGTGAGTGGTGTGAGAAGAAATGTTTTGCTGACTGCTGTTGAAACGGGTAACAGACTTTGCATATTATATCACCATTTTTTGTTGTGTTTCACATGCAGTGTTTTTCTGCTCTTGACTTTGAGGTGTGAGGGGGAGGCTCTAATCATATGGCCTTGTGCAGATGCTCTATTTGCATTTCTATTAATCCAGGCCCTCCTGGAGATGCTGGAGCAGAGACACAGCATGCTTTGTGTTTGAACTTGTGAGAACCCATACCACCGCTTAATAACTTAATACATATGTATAGCCTCCCTCAGACAGCCCACTAGGAGGCAGAAGCAAGAGGAGGTGCTACCAGCTTGCGGGGCTCTACGGAAATGTGTTCTGACAGGAAGGAGCACCTTGCTCAGCAAAGAGTCCCCATGCCTTAATCCCAGCTAGCCAACCCACCTGCCTGCCTGGGGAAGCCTCTTTTTTTTTTTTTTTTTTTTTTTTTTTTTCCCAAGCTTGTACCCAAAGCATTAGTTCTCACACAGTGATCAGAAATATCCAGGTGAGGCTGCCTGGCCCCTCACAGTATTTAACTTGGTAACATGGCAACGGCTGTTCCTTTGTTTCTGGCGGAAGTTAGGGGACGCAAAATTTTAAAAAGCAGGTACCATAGGGAAGCAGCATGGCAGGTATGGTGTTGAAAGAACTGGCCTTACAATCCAGCAGACCTGTTCCTGAACCCCAGCTGCACCTCTGAATAGTTGGATGATCTTAGCAGGTCACTTGACTTTTCTAAGTCTTGGTTTTCTCATCCCAACTAACAGGGTCAACACTTATCTCACAGGGCTGCCATCAAAATTCAAAGAGATGGTACCAGTGAAGCACCTGCCATAGATTGGTTATTTAATAAATTGTAGCTGTTACTATTATATCATTTTGCTGTGATCACCTGGTTTCCCAATTTTGCCAGTTTATTTATCCATGGACTGTTTTTGCAGAGGCAAACTGAAGGAAGGGCAGGATGGGGGAAGGCAAATGGTTTTGCTCAATGAAGGCAAATGGTTTTGTTCAGGATGGGGGAAGGCAATGGTTTTGCCCTGTCAGAGTGATGCCATGAACTCAACTGTTTCTGAGAAAACTCCTCTCTGCCAAGTTTGTGCAGAAATAGACATCATTTTTAAATATATTCAGGGTTTCCTTCTGCTTTTTTGTATTTTATTCTGGGAAAAATCTATGAAGTTGGCAAACATAAATGAAAAATCACTCAAAAGTCGTCTAAGAGCCTTCCCAAAGAAGTCCATCGGAGCAGCCTGTGTGGCCATCCTTACTTGGGCTAAATAGCCCAAGAATTACTTTTGACTGATGAGATTACATAGGATTCTAGAAAGAGATCTCACCACCTGTTAAGATTTCCTCAAGATTATATGAATAAGTAATGTTCCCTCCTTTGCTTTTCTTTTTTCCCCCTGAAATAAACTAGAGCTGTCAGAAGTCACAATTACAGATTTCCCCCATCGAGTTTCTTCAAGTGTTGGTGTCATATGTATAGGGTCTAATACATTGTGTACATTCATCTGATAAAGGACCAAGAGGCAGAACAATGCCTGGCAGAGATGATGCTCTACTTGTGTAAAGTAGCACCTACCTGGGCCCTTTCAGTACCTGCCTCAAACACGGCAGAAAAGAGAGAATTTTAACAAAAATTAACTAGAGGGCTCACAGCACTTGTCCAGGTGACTCTCAACTAAATAAATCAGCATTGCTAATATTAGGAAGGATGAGTCGGGTCAAAGGAAAACATGATTGTCGGTAATTTTTTTAACCTACCAACAAGGATGACTGTGTTCATTTTAGGATTCTGCGTAAGACCTCAAACAAATTAGATGCTAAGTATGAAAAGCACAGTAATTTCTTTCCAAAAGGTAACTTCTTAGAATCCATCCAAAACACAATGACAACTGGCTTGTCCAGAGTATACCACCATCAGTTTTGCCAGATGACTGGTGTGGTAACCAATGTCCAGACCCCTGCCCCAGGCCCCCCACCCCCATTATCCCCACCATGCAATGTTACTTGGAATACCTACATGCACTTTCTAGTTTCCTTTGTTCTACTTCTTCCACAATGCCTGCCTAACTAGATGGTAGATTTTGACCCAGCTCCCCACCTTGATTTGCCCCTGCTTTATTCATACCAACTCTAAGCTTTGGTTACTCACCTCCTTTGATGCCTGTGAACATGATTATCTCATTTCTTCCCCCAATACCAGAGGCAATAAGGGAAGTTGGTAACAAAGAATAATCCTACATTAGGTCCAGTTTTATCCTAAGTCTGAAATTCAGCAACACTTTTCTGATTCCGGTTTCACTCTGACTTCCTGGAGGTTAGCACCTTTGTACTGATAAAAATGAATGTCCTTTGGCATTCCCATGTTCTATCTGCCTCCAGAAGCCTCTATTTTTCCTCTATTCTCTAGCATTGTTATTTCTGCCAAGAGCTTGACTTATGATGTGGTAACTATACCTACATAGCTCCTTTCTTATGTTAAGTTCAAGAATACTAAGAGGAAAACACAGCACTAAGCTTTGGGAAAAGCAACCAAACCAAATGTGGGCTCTAGAGTCAGACTCCCTGGACTCAATTCCCAGCTGTGACATTTGCTATCTGTTTACACTGACCAACTCATTTTCTGTCTTTATGATACAGTGTCTTTTTTCATCAAATGGGGATAAGAGTAGCTACCCCATAAGGTAGTTGTGGTTATGAAATGAGTTAATGCATATAACGCTCTTGCAATATTGCCTATCACATAGTATGTGTTCAATTAATATTTTCTATAATATCATCATCACTATTATTTTATAGACCTATGATTCCTTTCTTCTTCCTCATATTTTAAAATACTGTCACTTTTGTGTATTTCTGAATTTTTTTTTTTTTTTTTTATAATCTAGAGCCACTTATTGTTACCACATTAAGTCCACATGCAGGCCTCATGTCAAACCTTTGCATTTTTTTTTTAATGTTTAGTTATTTTTGAGAGAGACAGAATGAGAGCAGGGGAGGTCAGAGAGAGAGGGAGACACAGAATCTGAAGCAGGCTTCAGGCTCCAAGCTGTCAGCACAGAGCCCAATGTGGGGCTCAAACCCACGAGCCATGAGATCATGACCTGAGCCAAAGTCAGATGCTCAACTGACTGAGCCACCCAGGCGCCCCTACATTTCTTTATAATAAGGTAAAAATTGGATTCTCTGAAGTTTTTCAGAAATGCCTGAATTTTTCTGTGGGATCATCACACACTCACAGACACACGGAAATACTGGTGGTCTTTAGTACACACCAACAAGGGTAAGTTTTCATTCACTAAATATATTGACTAAAAACCCAGCAAACTATTAAATAGAGTTGTGCAAATAAAAGCTGTCAACTAACCAGAATGGATTGTTAACGCTTTAGGTGGGGATTAAGGCAGGAGAGGGCTACGTGTATCTTAATCCAGTAAACGGACCCAGGACAGAAGCTCACTCATAACAAGAATGTGAGCATGGAAATACCAGAGGATACAGTTAGAGCTGAATTAGGGCAAAATATAAACAGAGCAGCAAAGCAGAATGAGGCTGAGGTTCACAGTGGAGAGTCCTGTGACAAAGCCAGATTGACAACATTTTAACACTGGTCATTTCAGAAGGCCTACTGTCTGCTTTTCCTCCAAGCCATGCTTTGGAAAACTTAAATTATTTCTCGGTTATTTGACCAAATCCCAAGGGATCAAAGATTTGTTAGAAAAGAAGGAAAAAAGGAAGGGAAGAGGGAAGGAGGAAGAGAAATTTTCTAGTAAATATCCTCAGTTCAGTACGATTTCCATCCAATCTGCTGTACTTTATGCATATGTAATTATGAAAATAAAATTAATTTTCATAATGTTGGCAATGAATTACGACAAGTTCTTCAAGGAGCGAAGATTAAAATGAGTCACGACATGAAGATTAAAATGTGTTCACCATCCTCTAAGGCCAAAAATGTTCTGAAATGTTTCAGCCACAAAGTTAAAGAGATTTTCTAGCTTACTCTAAGTAATCCAAAATTTCACCAATTAGAATAGGGATGGCAAAAAAAATAAATAAATAAATAAATAAACCTCATTACATAACAACTGTAATATATTGGTAGGAGCTGCCTGGGTTATTGTGTTAAGAAGGATTCTGGGGCCAATCCAAGTTGAGCAGAAATGCATTCTGTGAACAATTAGTTCTAACTGCCATGGGTGGTATTGGTGGCATATACTTTGTGTTTGCATTATTCTGGACGGTGAACAAGACGTTCTCTGAGAATTCTAATGAAAATAAAGATTTTGCTACATGTGTTTCCACTAATGTTAAACAAATAGTTAACATCCACTGTTAGTCAGAGAAACAACAAAATTTTCAGTAAAAAGTTCCAGAGAACTCCTCCATGATACACTTTTCTCATGATTTTCAAGTTTTAACTTGGTTTCAAAAATTTTAAATACTAGTTCAGTTCTTTTGCACATTTACAATATTTTTGGAGTTAACAAATAACCATGACCCCAAATACAGATGTCCCACTAGTCCCAACAATAACCATAAATTTGAAAACACTGTAGCCTCGTCTTCCTGACATCATCATCTAAAGGTGTTTGCAATTTAGGCACATCCTATTTGAGTTAATGAAGGTCCCAAAATTGTAAATGCTGGGCTCCCCAATTATTCTTACTTGCTTATAGGCATCTAATTCCACATCTTAGAGATAAATCATGTTATCATTTAGATTACTGGCCCTTAGCTTTTTGACCTTCCATGCATGTTTAAGTCTTTTTAGTTTGGCTTCTCTCCTTAATTAGGACAAGCAGGCTTGTATTTTGAGAAGTGTCACTGTTTAAAACAATGTGAATTTTACATTACACATTTGCCTTGAAGCATCTGCAATGCACTCATTTTTATAAATCAAAACAAGAATTTAAAACCAACCAACTATTAGGTTCTATAGCCAAAACTATGTTGTTCTTAACCTTGTTGGTATAAAAATTCAAATTCCTTTGTTGGGATTGGTTCATACAATACATTATTCTCCTAAATCTCTTCATTTCTGGGGAGTTCAAAAGGAACAAAAACAAGACTTGCAGAAAAGCACCAAATTAGCAATTAAAGTCTCTAATATAAGACCTAAACTGTAATGCTCCATTCCAAAAGATTAAATATTAAAACTTTGGAACAGTTTATTCAATTCCATAGAACAGAAAGGGCAGCAGAGAAAGTGCAAACTTCAACATTAGTTGCTGAGTTTAGTGTTGCTTACAGTTTTCTTCTTTACTCTCAATCCTGTTACAAATAATGCAAACCTGTTTTTATTAATTTACATTAAGTTCATTTAACACTGATGAAACAGACCAGAAATGTATAATGAGGAACATTTAACAAGCTCCCGAATTAGGGCTAATCATGCTCTGTTTACGAGAGCTTATTTCATTCTTGGAAAATATCCTGGTAGAAAGCTCCATCCTTATTTAACAAGTAAAAAGGAGAGAGTCACCAGCTACCGATAACAAAGAAATGAACAAGCTTAATAATCTCCAATTTGGTTTTCCACTCCACTTAATGATGGAGGCAATTCGAGCTCTGTGGCCAGAGTACATGAGGAAGCATCCACAAGTACTAAAAATTTAATTAAAAGTCAGAAAGCCATTGCAATGAAGACTCAGCAGAAAGCCATTTATTTTTAAAATCTAATATATTCTTCATGACTAAAGGCTAAAGCACATGCTGACTTACACATTTAGCTGTAACTGATTTAAGCTACTTGATGATTTTTTTTCTTTTCTTTTTTTCTTTTTCTTTTTTTTTCCCCCTGCTCACAGGGTGGTGCTCAATTTGCAATGGAGTAAATTGGCAGAATTTAATTTGGTGGATTTTTTTAACTCTGTAAAAAGAATCCTCATTAAAGCTACACAATCAGCTGTATACTTTTTTTTTCATCATTAACTAGCCTAACTGCAGGTAAAAGAGATACAATTATGGATTTATATAAATCCGATTGTCAATTTACAGCTGAAAGACTGGTGAGTTACCTCATTTTAAATAGGTTATTTTTTCCCCTTAACCTTTCTTTGTTTTAATGAGGATTCAGTTTGTCACTGTCTGAGAAGTCTGCTAGCAGGAAGTTTCTTGGAAATTATAAGGAATAAAAAGTAGGAAAAGGAGAAGATACTTGGCTAAATTTCAGATTTGCTCATAGACTCCACATTTGAAATTCATCTCCAGTGCAGTGTATTTATCGTCCATCAGGCTCCATCTTGTAGTGCAGAAAGCCAGAAAAACAAGAACACCTAAAGAAGGCCTTAAGAATGAAGGGGAGTAGCAAGCAACTTCCTCAGATGGAGTAGAATTGCAAAGGACATTACTTAAATTGTGCCTTTCATGCAACCTTGAGATGGATATATTTTTCCCTATTTTTTCATACCTTGTTCAAAAAAATAAGGCTTTCAAGCAACTGGATCCTCCCAAAAGCAAAACTTCTGCTACCCCAAGAGATGTGACTGGGACCTCTCTACCCTACAGCCCAAAGCTTCCTATATGGCTAATACTGCTGTTAAAACCTACATTCACTCAGGCCACCCTGGGTGGCTCAGTTGGTTTAGCATCCGACTTCGGCTCAGGTCATGATCCCATGGTTCATGGGTTCAAGCCCCATGTCGGGCTCTGTGCTGACAGCTCAGAGCCTGGAGCCTGCTTTGGATTCTGTGTTTCCCTCTCTCTCTCTGCCCCTCCCCTGCTTGTGCTCTCTCTCTTTCAAAGATAAACAAACATTAAAAAAAAAAAAAAAAAACCTACATTCCCTCTGGGTAAAAGTAATTGTAGAACTCAGCGACCAACCTTCTGCTCCTTTCTCTGAGATCACTGTTTGGGGGGCTTCTCAAGTCCATGGCATTCTTGGCCCTTTTTCCTCTCTGCTTTCTTCAGTCTAGATTAAATAGCAAATCTGTCCCCTAGTTAGCTAATACTAATCCGCTAGCATTGACTAAATTGGGGTGACCTCCTAGGGCTGGTCATCTCATTTTACCTCTGACACTTCCTACAGAGGAGACAGAAAAGGGGGAATTTTTCTAAAGGGGCAGCATAAACCTCCAGTCTTTCCCCCTCTCACACAAGAACATCATTATATATGGTAGTTATTTTTGTTCGTCAATGGGAACACGGTACATGATTAGGATTAGCTGGTTTTAAAATGTAAGGTCTAGGAAAATAGTTCTAGACCAGCTCTCATCATTTATCTTCAGCTGTTCTATGCTCCCACATTTAGGCACTGGCCCAGGAGAGATGGAAAACCAGATGATCCTATTAACTCCCATTTTTTCTGGTGCCCCTAAATGTGAAGATTGCAGACTTTTTTAGGATGTGAACTCATTTGTTTTACTAGACATCTTTGGGACCAAGGTTTATGAAATTATGATGCATAGGTACATAACTGACCAAAAACTAGCCTTCTGCTTCTGCAAAAATGTTTGATTCCTACTCCATTGTAACTTCCAAATAATCTGAATCCTACTAATATTGGAACCAATAGCTCTCTTCCGTAACTTCTTGCTGCTAATCCCTCCCTGAGGATATGGAGAGCCAAACCACTTCTCATTGAAAATTGGATCCAATTTCCCTTACTAAAAAGCAACCACAATGGTACCTAACTAACAATCCAGGCTTTATCTGAAAATGCCCATATTCAAAGAGTCTCCTACACATGTATGATCTACAGGAGTAGGTTCAGACCAGAAAGATGATCCCTGTGCTATAAACCTGCCTTCAGGACAATAAAATATTTTTCAAACTTTTCATTAAATAACGTAGAGCTTTCAGCAGTTGGTAGCCAGAATGAAGTATGATGGTCTGTTCCTAAGTGCTTGTGAAGCATGAACCTCTCCGCCAAGGAGAAGACTAAGGAATTCCAAAGGAATCTTCAGTACTCATTAATCTTGCAATGCTCTTCATCACAGACATGTTGCCTAACGTCATAGTGACCTCAACTCATCCTATGGCCGCTCTACTGCCATACTCTAATATAAAAATCCCGATGACTTAAGATTCATATCCATAACAACTGCCAAAACTACCAAAGTAGTCTGTAAGGAGACTAAGTATCCATGACAAATGAGACCCAGGGATTTCAGTTCATCATTTTTGTGAAGTGTTCCTCAAAGGCTTAAAAAAATTCAATGATGATAAAATAGGGTTTTCACTAAAACAACACCCATCATCAGAACTGTAGGTTCCTCTTCCTTCCCATTACCAGTTTTATTTCAACACTGCCATCTATATCTTCTTCCCAACACTTTGTTCCATTGTATCCATAGTTACATACGCCAGATTTTTCTGGTTCCTAATATCTAAACTCTCTTTCCAGTGGACAATAATGTAATCAAGCCTCAGGGAGCTACAGAGGACATTTATTCTAGCTCTTAGAGTACAAGAAAGAACATAGACTAAGTATACTAACCAGCCACACACAATATGGAAAGCATTCACTCCAATGGCTGATTTGGTATGATACCTCAGAAGAACTGAGAGCAGTCTTGTCAGCCTATTGTCCAATGCCCACACAAGTAACCCAGGGGCCTTCTGATGGCAGCTTTCTCCATCACTCATGGTCCTTGTTTCCTCAGTTATTCTTCTGCTGGTTAAATCTGAACTAACTTTAGTCCTTAAAAGAAGCCACAGTCATCCATGTACCACAATGCTAAGTCATTCAAAGGTCAAATCTATGTTCTATATTGCTCACACTGGCTGAAGAAGCAGAGACACAAAAGCAGTAACATAGAAGTCACTTGTCTAGAATGGAAGGCCCTAGCATGGGCAATGGGTGGAGGCCAAGACCAGGGGTATGCTCTCCATGTAGCTTGAGTGTCCATGCTTGCTTGAATCCGATTGTTCTTCTTTTCCCTGGGATCATAGTACTCTTTCCCAGATTCTCCTTCTGCTCATGGTCTCTCTTGGTTTTTGTTTTATTTTTTTTTTTTTTAATTTTTTTTCAACGTTTATTTATTTTTGGGACAGAGAGAGACAGAGCATGAACGGGGGAGGGGCAGAGAGAGAGGGAGACACAGAATCGGAAACAGGCTCCAGGCTCTGAGCCATCAGCCCAGGGCCTGACGCGGGGCTCGAACTCACGGACCGTGAGATCGTGACCTGGCTGAAGTCGGATGCTTAACCAACTGCGCCACCCAGGCACCCCTCTTTGTTTTTGTTTTAAATCTTGATAAATATTTTGCATTTTCTACTCTAGAAGGAACAAATAGAACATTGATATTAACAGTTCTATTGTGCTTTCAGAATTTGGTGATTGATTTTAAGTAGCAGGTTTCTAGCCTGACATCCAGATGGATGATGATAGCATCAATTGCGATAAATAATAGGAATGCAAAGGGCAGAAGGGAAGGAAGGAGTTGGGGCATGTTCCATTTGAGGTACCTATGGAAAAATTAGGTGGAAATGTACAGCAGCAAGTTGAATATCCACACCAAAAGTTGGAAATGTAGATTTAGACATTTACAGCAAAAGGGTGGTAATAAAATTGTACGAATGCATGAAATAACCTAGATGGCTTTTATTAAAAATAGTAATAATAAGATCAGTGGGCTAAGGCCAAAACCACTGAGAAACTTCATGAGATAAGATCTAAAGAGGAATCCAGGAGAGAGATTTAAAAGGGACACCTTGTCCAACCTCAACCCGAAGCACATTTTAGGATTAAGACACAAAGTGAAATGTATCTGCCTATATGGGTGTGTGCGCACACGCACCTGTGCATAAGGCTTATATGAGAATGGAGAAAAGTACTTGAAGGATGTACACAAGATTGTGTATGTAGGTATAAACAAGGCTGAGAGAGAAAAGGAAGGGGTAGGAGTAGAGGAAGAGGAAAAAGGCAGTGAAGACAATAAAAAGCAAGTCAGAACAACTTTAAACGATCCCATTTATGTAAAACTCTGTGTGTGCATACATACTTTCACATAAATAAAGTAGGAATAAAAATGAAAAATAATAGAACTGGCTGTGTTTATTCTCTCTCAGGATTGTCCAGGATATACTCCAAAGGAAAAAGCAAACTGCACATTAATGTGCATAGTATGGTCCTACTTAGTACGATTTTTTTGAATTATGCATGAGCATGTATTTACGTATCTGTACGTAAGAAAAAAGGAGTAAAGTGTGGGAGGCCCAAACCAGTCAGCTAACACAGAATCCTTGAAAAGCATGGGGCTGGAAATGGAAGGGGCAGTAATAATTCGTGTTCTCCTTATTCATCTTTACATCATTTCACTTATAACAAGAACAGATTACTTTGTAGTTTAGAAAACATAAAATGAAAAAGTTAAAAAATCAGAGCAGTGGTCGCCTGAAATTTAAATTCAGCTGCAGTTGCCAGCTCCTCATTAGTGAAGACCACCACATCTTTTCTTTTGAATGCCCTATTACTCACTGTTGAGCCAGAGGCTAAATTTTGTTAATGGTTCCTGTGGCTACTTTTTTGGAAAACCTACTCAGTATCACCTTAACTCCTTTTATGCCTTATCTTTTTAGGCATCTTTTTTTCTTTATTTTCAAATGCAGCCCATTTTATATAACAACTCTTAAACACATTTGGCACCTTAACTATTTATTCCTCTTTGAGTTTTTCAATATGCGTGAGAAAGTCCTGTCTATATTATCTTTGGAAAAGTAAATGAGTCCATTATTAGAATTAACCTTGGTTAAATTAACCAATGTGGCTAATATGTTCTCAAATTCTAAGTGATGCAATTATTTTTATACATTATGTTTATAGATTATATATTTTTATATATGTTTTCCAAAAATGTAATTTTTAAAAAAATTTTAGAAAGAGATGTGAGCAGGGGAGGAAGGGTAGAGAGGGGGAGAGAAAGAGAGAGAGAGACAATGCCAAGCAGGCTCCACACTCAGCACGGAGCCCGACATGGGGCTCAATCCCAAGACCTGGGATCATGTCCTGAGCTGAAATCAAGAGTTGAGTGTTCATCCAACTGAGCCATCCAGGTGCCCCTCCAAATCTATAATTTAGATTAAAGAAATATGGGAGCTAAAAAAAAATTGGGGGACTATTTGTACTTTAATGATTATTAGAAATTAACAACTACCCTTGGAAATTTCCAGGATCAGGTTCCCCGAAGGGAATTCCATATAAATACTGAGAGAACACTGCCACAGAGAACAACACATTCACATATCCTTTGGCAAACTGCTTGGACTGATGTCAAAAGTAAGATTTAACAAATGATTTCAATTACATGGTGAAGACAAACATAAAATCTGCCTGAATGGGTCATGTCTTTTCCCTCTTCTGCAATGAATGACATCATCTTGTTTATTTATTCCACTAGAAGTTCATTCAAGGTGAAACTGGCTTTTATCAAGGATAGAGCCAAGACTTTCAGATTTCACACACAACTCTGAAAAGTGGCCAAGAACTACTGCCCTCTCCTAGGATCTCAACAGGGATTTAAGTCAGCAGAGTATCAATTCAGCTCAAGAAAATTTTGATGCCTGGTTCCAGCTCAGGAAATTAAGGAAATATCAATTAAGCTCCAGTTTTAAACAGGGCCATTATTGAAAAACTAAAATATATGTATCAGTTTGGTTCATAGTTTGATAGAATTCACTGACTAGGTTCAAACTGAATTCCAGAAGATGCAGAAGTGTTTAAAAGTTTGACATAGGTACCAGAAAAAAAAATGCAGGTTATTACTAACATTCTAGTTTTTTAAGAGATTTTCCTTCTGCTGGACAGTATGGTTAGGATTTTGTTTTTCTAAGCAATAAAGTATACTTAGTGTACCTTTACCTTGCGAAGAAGGATTTCACTGACACCAACCCGAATCTTCTTTCTATAGAAGATGACACTAGAAAGCAAAGGATGACCCCAATGTGGACCAACCAGAAATTCCTTTTTGGATGATCTGGGTGCGGAGAGCTAGACATCTGACAAGGCAAAATGAAGTGGAAAGGGGACATGGTCAAGATGCACCTGTCATATGAAAAGAGTTCAAGACTTCGTGACAGGCTGTACCCTGGCATTGGTTTAATAAGAAGACACAGTACGCAATCATTTAAGCATGCAAAAACTTTGGTTCATATGTCTCCTGAAATTCTAGAACTTTTCTTCCTTTATTAATATCAAGGACTCCTTGACAGGATCTCCCATCAGTCCCGGATAGCCCACGTTTCAGAAATCTACATCATGCCCCTAATTCCTGAAGACTTGGGTTTTTTGTTCTCTTCCTCTTACTTTAATTGTGCAGAAGTAAATGCAACATAAGCAATGTAAAAATCAAGTCTTGCTAGTTAAATATAAGAACACAGAGCAAAATATCTGAGAAAGGTTACACCTCTTTAAAGATGCAAATTGATAATGGAGCTCAATATCAAAACAACAGAGTGCTGTTAATTTTTTAAAAAGGTGCAAATTGCTAATCTTACTTAAGGCTTTTTTTTTGAATTGCTTATTAAGAGTCCTAGCACACACACACAAAAATTAAACAAAATAAACTCTTAAAAACAGAAGGAAAGAGGGCTAACCATGAGCTGCACTATATCCTTTGCTTCATTTTTGGACTTGGTTTCAATAACAGTTGTTGAAGTTTGGAGACTTTATATTATTTATCCCATGGTCAGTCTTGAAGTCCCCACACTTGGTTTATCCATTATCTATTTCCACAACAGTGTTGCATAACAACCACCAAACCTCAGTGATATATAACAAACATTATTTAGCTTCCAAGTTTGGGGTTCAGCTAATCTCAGCTGATTATGACTGGCCTCGCTCATCATCTGCAGGTTAATTGTGGGTTGACTAGAAAGCTCTGTTGATGTTAGCTTAGCCTGCGCACATATCTGGGGTCACTTCTGTTGACTGAGTACTGACTGGGGTGACAGGGCAACCAGTCTCTGCTCCATGTATTTCACCCTCCAGCAGGCTAGCCCATGCATGTTCTCATGGCCATGACAGCGGAGCAACACTTGAAGCACAAATGTGTAGGCATTTTCAAACATCTGCAAGTATCACATAGATGAACAGTTGTTTTGTAGTCATGCTGTGGAGGTGAGATGGACACTGCCTCTCCACCTTCCCCAGTTAATAGGTTGGATGTCAAGACTGATGATATTTCACACACCAAGATAATTTGAAAGAAAGCTTATCATTCATACAAGAGACTTCTTGGGGGAACAGAGTAGACACAAGACAATCTGGAATAGCATAAGAGGAGAAAGAAGGTTGCACTTTTACATTGGCTGGCTGACAGGTGGGAATGGAGAAGGATTTGTCATGCAGGTTAAGGAGTTCAAACTTCCCATCGATGCGAAAAGCTCAGGAGGCGCATATGTATTTTCTTGTAAAAGCCAGATGTACATTGGTAGAGAAGTGAAGGGTGGAAGTCTAAATGTGTCAATGGTCAAACATCAAAATTAGAGTCAAACTAATTACATTCCACTGGCCAAAGAAAGTCATGTGGCAACTCAGAATCTAAAGGCAGAGAAATCAACTCCAATGAGAGGAATTACAATGCCATATGCTCAAAGTGCATAGATACAGCAAGGATGCAAAAGTCAGACTACTAATGCAATCAATCTAATGCAGCTGATGAAGACTCAAGACAAGGGCATCATTGCCTCCACAAAAATATTCAGATACTTATGATGAAACAATGTGTTATGCACTCAAGACACTGGAGAAGTGCAGGGAGAATCATAAACCCCTAGAGTTAATGAATTTTATGTGACCTTGAAAAAGAAAAAAAAAAACATGTAATCTAAAAAATGTCAACTGAATTAACAGATTGAGTTGTAGAGTACAGGAAGTGCTGCTAGACCTCAAATTTGATGTCTGTCATTTAAATCACCATGTTAGGTCATTTCCTAACTCAGGGTAATTATCTCTTAGTGAATCCTCCTGAGGAAAAAGAATCCTAACCTGGTCAGAAGACTCCATAAAATTTATCAGTTTGACATCCTTCCCTACTCCATTATTTGAATGTGAGAAACCTACAACAATTTTAATGTTGACCTAAGTAAAATACAGCAAGAAGGGAAAGCCTGCTGACCAGACTTCTCAAGTCTCTCCCTCCACATGTAATAATTTAATATAAAATAATGTACTTTTCAGGTTATCCACCATTCTGCATTATTTCTCCCTCCACCCAATCAACAATTACAGGGGACTTGGTCTATATAATGATCAAGTGAAATTCTCTCTAGCTTTCCCTCAACACCACCACCACTACCCACATACACATTATGGGGACACTGTTTCCCATCATCTGCCTCCTTCAGAAGCTTTAGAGTAGAACCAGTGATTATCTTGAGAACCACCAGTGCTGGACAGACAAGTCAGCCCAATCCAAGAAAGAAAACAGAAGTACCACGATTTAGAACACCTTCTCCAAGAAGCTGAAGAGGCTTCAAATTTTAGATTCTTTAGGAAAGATCCTACTACAAAAGGATCCTACTACAAAAGGCAACACTAGGAGATAAAAAAAAGGATGGAACTTAAGACAATTTGAAATCCTAGGGAGTAAATATGCCAATGAAAGCAAACGTTTCCTAATGTCCACTGCCTTTCACCTTCCACATCCAATCAGTCACCAATTCTGTCCATTTGACTTCTGTAATGTCAAACAAATCTATTCACTGCTATCCATCCCCTTACCCTACACATAATCCAGATACTTAAATCCACCCATGGCTCCCCAGTACTTACAGGATTCCTTTACTCCATCATACAGAATGTAAGACTCTCCACCAAACTGTCTCTTTCCCATCTCTCTAGTCTCATTACTTGCCACTATATCCCTGCATCTCCCATCTGCATTTCCCTGGACCCACCACATGCATTTAAGGCTTCATGTTTCCATAATTCATCTCTCACCCAGTAATACCCTTCATGGTTTCAAACAACTTCCAATAAGCCTCCAAATCATTCTTTATGTCCCAGTCCAAATGCCTCTTGCATAGTGAATTTTTCCCACATCTTTCAGACACTATTATTTCAGATCTCTGCATGTTCATAATGCTTTCCACCTAATTCTGTTTTAGCCCCATCATAACTGTATCATAATAATTGTTGATCTATTTATTTCTTGTTAGACTATGAGATCTTTGAAAGCAGGGATGATCTCCATCTCGTTATATCTGTCAATGTATCTGCAACAACTTGTCTCTTCTGTGCCCTTACCACCATATCTGATACCTACTAGACATTAACTTAATCCATGTCTGATAAATTAATCAATACATAAATTCATTATTTCTTCCTGACAGACCTCTTCTCTCCCTCAGACCAGTAGAGTCGTGTTCCAATGGCGGTCACTTGGACAAATTCAACATGGAACTTTCCGTCAGCAACTACCTACAAACTTGTGAGAGGTAGAAACTAAAAGATCAAGACACCAAAAGAAGCATAACGAAAGACACATGGAAAAGTCAAACAGAGTGAGAGAAACGTAGAATTTGCAGAACCAGAAGAGATAAATAACAGATTAAAAAGAGTTTGGATAGGCAAGAAGAAAAATAAAGGTAAGAATTATGACCATAAAGGAGAGCCACACCATGGGAAGTAAAGAGATTTGAAAAAACATAGGGAAAGGAAGGAGGACAAAACTAAGGAAACCCATAAGATCCAGTTCAAAGGAAAGTGAAAAGACTTACTTAAGAAGTATAGTGTTAAAAAGTAAATGAACTAGACATTTTTTAAGTGTTAAACTCTACCCAAAACAGTATGATGGGAAATCTTCACACAATGAAACTTACAACAAGTGAAGAAAAGGCTTAACAAGTCTTTTGCTTGTGTTTAGATGGTATAAAATACTAACTCATAATTAAAGCACTTTACCAACACTCATTAAAGTAGGTAGGTCAACATTATTGGCTGGTTTTAAGAGCAAACAACCCCTGGAGTTAGAAAGATACCTCCACAGGATCGCACAATGAGTTTTCTTCCAAAAGAGAATTGTAGATTACACAGAGACAGTTACAGAAAGAATAGATTTAGGATAAAACTCCAAGGGCATAAAGAAAAGGAAAATATAAATGAGCAAAGGCCCGATAAGGCATGTGCAAGTTTATTAATTGGTTCCTGAAAAAATGGCCAGGGTTTTAAACATACCACCTGTGTCCATCAAGTTATATCCTAGGATACCGAGAGCCAAGCCCATGATAGAGAGCTCCATTTGGCAACAAACTTAAGTTCCTTCAGTTTCCTGATTTACAGGTAAGGGCAGAGATACGATGAGAACCCAAAAGAGTGTTCTGGCAGGGTCAGGAATCCAACCCAGGTTCAAGTTGATAACACTTCTAATAGCTTGTCTCTTCCTTGCTGATATCCCCCCTGTAAATTAAGTCCTCTATATACATGAGAGGGCTTTCCAGCAATGTCACTGAAAACTCTGTGACATCTGAGTCATCTGGGTCCCCAATGTACTTCTTCCAGAGCTCTTATGTCTGTACCGTAATCACGGGTCTACCATGTTTTCCCCTACTAGGGTGTGCATACCTTGAGTTCAGGGTTGGTGGTGTCCTCCTCACCTCTTCCCACAAAGCACCCATCAAAATGCCCATCGTGTTGTAAATGATAAATAAATTAGGTGAAATAATGGATGAATAAATGAATGAGAACATTACAAATACTGCTTGATCTTTAAACCAAGCCCCCTGAGGGCTTGGGACAACTCTCTGGGCACCTAGCTACAATTTGAAATATTCACCACTAGATGGCACTATTTTAATGAGGTAGTAGAGGCTTTATTCTGACATCCTTACTATCTGTTACCAGTGTATGCTCTAAAGAAAGAGTAACAACCATTACTCCCAAAGTTAAATTTTCTAACCCCGAAATTGCTCTTAAATTTCCATAGTACTCGAATGTTTGCCTTGTCCCAAGAATGCTTTCCAATATATTCTCACTTTCCCCCAATCCCATTGTCATGACCACATAAATAACCATTAGGAAGTTGGCTCCTTTCAATACCTCCTCCATAAGACTGGAAAACTTCCCTTGTGAGGATTTTTGAGTAATATACAGGGCCTCTAAAATCATATCCATGGGACAAAGGCAGCCCCAGACAATAACCACATTAAGCAGGTGCCTGTCCCATCATATTTGCAGTCTGTCAAAGTTTAGACTCCAAGGTCATAGTCACCACTGCCAATAAGAACAAAGCTCAGTAGCAGTAACAGGCAGTCAACACTGAGTGGGTCTCAACACACTGTCAGCAGGCTCTAGGAGATAGAGAACCCAGAATGCACCCTGATAAAAGTGGAGTAGTAAAGTGGCAGGCAAGAAGGAGGATGATTTCCCTCAGCTCCCCCACCCCCCCAGTAGTGATGGTTACTCCTAGGGGCCAAAGCATTAATTCCCCTTCATTGGGTATCAAAAAAACCATTTTCCTTGCACAAAGATAAAAATCAATTAGGGACGTTGCCTTAACCACATATATAAATAAGGTTACTACTATAAAAACGTAGACTTGCTACCCTGTCTTTATTCATTTTTCCTAAGCCTGATGCTGGGAAAGGAGGTCTATTTATTTTGGATAGCTTCATCAAGAAGGTCTTCCAGGTCATGCTGATCTTTGGACTCTCAGAATATCTTCTACAGGTAGCTGCTTTCAGGTTCAAGCTTGCCCCCTATGGCTTCTTCGTCTGCCCTTCTATACATCACTGCCCATAGCACTATTTAGTGCCTTGCACTGTTGAAAACAAATTGTCCCACCCACTCAACCGAACTCTGGGAGGTCAAAGATCATGCCATTTCTATCTTTTTAATCCATTTTCATTGCCTAGCACAAAGTCCTGTGGAATAAGTATCAGGAAGATGAAGTGGCCTGAGTTTGAGGTAGAACTCAGCAATACACTCACCTTCACTAGAGATGACAACATGGCTGAACATCTTAAGCAGCATCCAAATCTAGGTCACCTAAACCTGACATATTTAGATCACACACAACATATCCTATCCCCATTCCCCTAAATTTGTTTCTCCTCTTGGCATTCCCCTTTCAACCAATGGCACCATGGTTCTTCCAATAATCCAAACTCAAAACCTCAATGTTTGCCTTGTTCTCCTTTCTTGTCTCATCCTTGGTGGTATCCATGGTCTTCCCTTGTGTCTCCATAGCCATTAACTCAGGCACCCACTGCCCTCCAGCTTTGTAACCTGTCTCTCCACTATATTATAAGACTTTTGAGGATAAAGGTCCTTTATTTACTAATTTTCATATTTTCCTTGGGGCCTTTCATAATAGGGTACTTTATTCAGTAACTTGAGAATATAAGTTAAATGCAGTCAATAAAGCAATAAGTAAGAAAGGACATGTACTTATATACATAGAGAGAGAGAGTATGATGAAGATCAGGAAAGTTTAAGTAAAAAGTGAAAGCTTGAGCTTGAACTAGCCTATACCTACTACAAGCTTTCCAAAGGTATTTTTCATTTAGAAAAAAGATTTTTGTTTTCTTGTATTACAAAATGCAATACTATACGGAGTACTACATAGATTACTTTCTCTCAACTGTAAAACCATTGAAAAGAAAAATAGATTTGGGCACAGAGGAGATACACAGTTTAGTATTCAACTATTGTTAGAAGTGAAAGAATACCTATGTTCCATACCTTCCCTTGCCTCCTGCCCAAGAGACTTACTAATCTGATTTATGATTTCAGAAAACATGGTAAAGGATGGATGCACCATGCCTTCCAGGATTACATGTGTATTTTAGTAGAAGATGTCAATGCATCTCTCTGCAAGGGTAATGCATTCTGAAACTTTCAGTACCTCAGGCAGCTGGCTCACAAGCGCTATTCCCTGCCCATCTGATGACATCACACAAGCTCCTGCTTTGTCATCAGCAGACACTTTATCTACTGCACACATCGGAGTGTCTCAGGCCATAGAATAATAATACTGGCCTCCCCCTTCCCTTAAAGGAGGACTGTCAGGAATCTCAGGGAAACAAAAATGGTCAAGAGCACAGGCTCTGTAGAAAGATCTGACCATTGTTATATTGTTGTTGCAGCTGTTGTTACTGCCATTAATTATATTCTGTACTTTTAGTATTCAGGATTTTCCTGGGCTATACTAATACTTATATCCAAGATGTCAGGGGTATCATCACCACTACAAAAAAAAAAAAAAAACAAAAATAAAAAACAAAAAACCTGACTCTGAGTTCTAGGGCATACCAACCTGAAATTGAAATAGTAACTGGAATACTTGCTAGTGAACAAAGCCTGAGGTCTCCCTAAAAATTCAATTAACTACCCATATCTCTTACAGTCCCTATGACACCAACCCACTATCCACAGCTAGTGTTCACTGGGCTATGTATTATACGCCAGATACTATGCAAAGATCTCTACACACATGACCACATCTAATCTTCACAAAAACCTTGAGGAGTATATTATGTTAGTACCCCATTTCCAGAAGAGGAAATTGAGAATCAGAGGGTAATCCTGCCTCAGGTCACAAGGCCAACACAGAGAAAATCTGACTCATTTTACCCTTCTTTCCTCCAACTTCCTACAAAGACGAGTCCTATTTTGTTTTCAGTTTGTTTTTAAATCCCTACCTTGATATTAGACAGTATTATATCAGTAAATTGATTTCTGACACTCAAGAAGAAATCACTCATTTAAGTGCTTGGGTACAATTCTATATCCATCAGCTAAACTTTGCCAATATTCCTACACTATGAGAAAACTGAATATATTGATAGAATAAAAAAATACTCAATAGGTAACTTAAGACCAAGGTAGTCACTTTACAAATGAGAGAAATTAAGCCCACAGGTAAAATAGGTCTTGCTCAAAGTAACAAAGCAGGAAGGAATTATAACATGGAGCACTCACTTCTCTTCCCAAAGTGCTCAACTCACCCACTGAGACTAACTCTGAAGAGCATGAAATTATTGTGAATAATGGAGTCTTCCTTACAGATAGCATAGCGGTTGTACTCCCCTGTGTATTATGATGTTTAAGCTTAAATTTTTTTAAAAACCTTTCTGACAAGGGAAAGACTGCCTCTTTTAGGGCTAGCCAATTGTTCCAGGTAGCAAAGAACCAAGCCAGGAGCTTGCCTTTGGATGCAAACTAAGCAGTCCAAAACAAAAGTCCTCTATCTAGACTACATACCTCAAAAGGCAATCATCCCAGGGTCAGGTAACAAGCAATAAGAGACCACCCCTAATGCCCTATTGTACAGTAGCCAATCCTGAATTCTTTACCCTGCCCTACCTGGCCTTCCCTTGGTAATCCCAATAAACCTGTTTCTGCTCCTATTTCTGCTTCCTGGTGTTCCTCTGTGGCCCTGGGTGGCAAGCCATGCCACTTGTTTCTAGAAAAATCATGCATTTTATTAAACTCTTCTTTCAGTGGCATTGACCTCTCCATTTCATCACTCAGTCGCCTTCATAAATTAAGACCCGGCCACAGAACACTGGTGAAAGGCAAAGGCTCTGGAATCAGACCCAACACACTTAACTCGACTCCCATCACTAAATGACCTGGACAGCTAGTGAGGTCTTAGAAGAGCTCTGGTGATTGAGTGAGACTTCACCAGGCTGACAGGGCAAGAAAGAGCATTCTAGGCAGAGGACACATTCAAGGCATAATCACAAAGGCATGAAAGAGCATAGAGTACTCAAAGAGGCATAAAAGGAAGATATTGCTAAGTCATAATGACCACATCACAATTTGGGAAGCATGAGGAAGCTGGAAAGCTAAACAGAGGCCAATGATATGTCAGGCTAAGGGCTTGCACTTTATTCTACAGGTGATGAGGAACAAGGGACAGGTTGTAAGCAGGGCAGAGATAGGATCAGATAGGACTTTTAGATACTTCTGGTTATCTATCACCTTCTGTTGCTTTCCACCTATCTGCAATGGCCTTACATCTCCTCTTCAAGTCAAATTCCAGATTAATGCAAGGTCCTGCTCCTAATTCATCACCGTTGGAAAGCCTTGTCTGGCTATCCCATCCCGTGGCACTCCCCTCTTTCTCTGCAAGACTTCCTCAGCAAGTCTGCTCAGATCTGTCATGACTCACTAGTTACTACTTGAATAGTCCTCCAGAGACAAGTATCTGTGAAGCCCTAAATGATGGATTCTTTCAGGGTAGGACCCTGTACTCTGCTTTGGGGTCCCCTTTCCATAGCCCACACCCTGACACTGCTCTCCATTGTCAGCTTGTTGTCAAGCTGAGGGGCCCCCTGCAGGTGTCAGAGAATTAATAGATTACTTATCCTGCACACACTCCACGTGTTCAAAAAACAGGAAATATTTCTTCTGAAATCCTGTACTTCTCCAGAATACAAGGATTCCCAGGGAAACTAGGCCACCTGATTCTTAGTTCTCCAGGGGCCTTGTTTCCACTAGCAGAAACACAAGAAGCTGCTATAAGGGCAAAGCTATTCAATTAGCTCTAGTTGAAGCTTCCTCTTTCCCCACAGGTGTAAATTGGGTGCCTTGCATGTTGTTTTGAACTTGACTCAACCTAAGAAGGTATTTATTTCCAGACTGTCTCTGGCTCCAAAGAGGAAGGCAAAGACACATTCAGGGCCTGCAGTTTACCCTGCATGCCCCAATCCTCTACCTGGGGAAAATCATGTACAGGGAGGGTTTCACTAAGCAAGTTACAGGTCAATTCTTCTTCCTAGGCCTGCAGAGAAGAGTATAACAGCAGTTTCTGAGGTATTTTTAAAGTGGTTAAGAATGTAAACAGCATATGACTGCTAGGCACTAAAGTGAGTTTCTCTCAGGAAAAAGCAAAGTAATTGTAAAATCAGCATTATAGAAGCCTACACTTTTCAAAAGAAGTCTGATCTAAGGATGCATCAAATCTTCTGGCAAAACTCTTGCCCAAATAGAACAGAAACAAGCATGTTTTCTCTAGTTGTTGCTTCGAAAAAACGTAAGCTACATTCATACCACTGTCCTTCAATGGCTCCCCTTTCATATTCAGTATATAATGTGCTTCATGATCTGCCCCCGTGCCCTGGCTAGTTTCATCTCCCGCCACCCCCCAACATACCCCCTCTACCTCTCCCAAACTGGTCTCTGCATTTCTTCAAATGGGCCATATTCTAGCACATCTCCATTCCTTTTCCTACGCTACTTTTGCTTTATTTAGAGCTTGTTTCCACACATCCTTATTTCCACAGTTTTCTGGTTCTCCTATTCTCAAGTACAATAACCAAACTTCATTAGTGTCTCAAGTACTCCTGGCATTACATTAGGCTCCAGTATAATAAATATGAGACGTGCCTCCAAACTCCGGCTCAGGCAGCATCCTCTCCAGAAACCATCTTCATCTCTTTTTCTTCAGGAGCCAAGGAGGATTCCTTCCTCTTCAGCACTTTATTACAGGGCTTATCAGACTCCACTGTAACCAGTTATTTATTGATTAGGTCTCCTGCCAGGATGTGAGGTTCTTCAAGTCGCAAACAGTGTCTTCCATTTCTGTCCCCATAAGCCCCATCCCTAAAACATGATGACACTTAGCATGTGCTCAATAAATGCCTATCTAGTGAATCAAAAAATGGATGACTACAGAGATAGACTTTACATGGCAAGAAACACACCTGTGTCTGTGCAGATCAACTTGCAGGCATGTACTTAAATTCCCAGCCACATTTTAACTGATTGTGGTTCAAAAAGTTACTAAACCTCTACCTTCATCTATTTAACAAATAGAACAATGACCTAGTATGACTAAGCTTATGCCCTCATACAACTTATATTCTGGGGGGGGGGGGGGGGGGAGACAAAAAACAAAGAAACAGGCAAGTAAAACAAATGTAAATTCTAACAAGCACTATAAAGAAAGCAAGATATAAAGATGGAAAATGACAGAGAAAGGGAAGATCTTTCTGAGATGATGACCCCAAAGTGGGACGGACTAGCAGCTGAGGAACTAGCCAAGAGAAAACAGGGGCACAGAATTGCAGGGAGTTAGAAAAGTGTATGCAGAAGCCCTGAGGTAGGAAAAAATGGGCATCTTCAAGGCCTAAAGGACTATCAATGGAGCACGGTAAAGGAGAGGAAGAGCAGACAGTGGGTTAGAAAGGCCTGCAAAGGAAAGGCCAATGTGACCTTGCATGCAGGGGAAGGTAAGGAATTTGGAGTTTTTCCCCCAGATATGATAGGAAAAACATGGAAGGACCTTAGCAAGAAAATTACCTCATCAGATTTGTATTTAAGAAGATCACCTTTTCTGGGGCACCTCGGTGGCTTAGTCAGATAAACGTCTGACTTTGGCTCATGTCACAATCCCACTTGTTTGTTGCTTCAAGCCCCAAATCAGGCTCTGTGCTGACAGCTCAGAACCTGAAGCCTGCTTCAGATTCTCCTTCTCTCTCTGCCTCTCCTCACTCCCACTGTCTCTCTCAAAATTAATGTAAAAAAAAAGATTTGAAAAAAAAAAGATCATCTTTTCTGATAAATGGAGGGCAGAATGGATCATATTTAGAAATAAGCACATCACTCAACTATTCCTACTTTTTTCTAGGAAAAGCCTGGTATTTTCCAATCTCCAACTTAGCAACACAAAGTGGCCAAGGTAGATTTATTCCTCTTCCAGACCAAATGTGAGTCCTACTGATAACATCAAGGTAAAGGTAAGGCAAGGGGAAACTGTCAGAAGCCTGGTAGAGATTAAGCAACTAGAGCAAGTGCTCTCCTTCCCACCAGAACTGAGACTACACTCCTTAACCTAGAAATACCAGGCACTGGCCTGCATAACCCCTTCTGCTCCTTGGGAAGCACCAGGAGGGATCCATGGAAGCCCCAACCACAGGAGATAAACCAACATTACCAAATTGCACCATAAATGCTCTATAAACTACAGTATCATTGGAATCACAGTCTAACCAAAGTAAGCCACGATCTGTTTGCTAAACTTAAACAGGGTGACTGCCTACTAAAATGTAGGTTCAAGAGTTACCTAACTTAATATCAAGTATGTTCAAGATACAATTTTTAAAAAGGCATCACACCAAAATCCATGAAAATCACAAATTGAAGGAAGAAAAAAAAATTAACTGACACCAATACCACCACCAATCAGATATTGGAATTGAGTGACAAAGATTTCACCATCATAAAAATACTTCAATAGCAAGTACAACTTCTCTTAGAACAAGTCAAAAAATACCAAATCTCAGCAAAGGAACAGAAATTATAAATAAAAGCCAAATAGAAATTATAAGAATGAAGAATGTAGCAGAAAATTTTAAATCTCTTAGAGGTCTTAATTGTACAGTGGCTATCACAGAATATGGAGTCAGTAAACTTGAGAATATATTCATAGATTTTACCCAATCTGAAAAGAAAATAGAACCGGGGGGTGTGAGGGGTTGGGGGAGAAAGCCTCAGGGACCTATGAGACACTAACAAGTGACCCAACGTGCATATCACCAAAGTCTCAAAAGGACAGGAAAAGAGAGTGGTACTAAAATTGTATTCAAAGATATAATGTCTGAAAAGTTCCCAAATTTGGCAAAAAAAAAAAAAAAACCACAAAAAACAAAAAACCCCACATAAACCTACACCTCTAAGAAGGTGAAAATAAACAAAAATCCACAGCAACACACATCGTAATTAAACTTTTGAAAACCAAAGAAAAAATCTTGAAGGCAGCTAGACAGAAATGACTTATTACTTATAAGGGAATACCAATGCAAATTACAGCAGATTTCTCATCAGAAGCCATGAAGACCAGAAGAAAGTGGCATATTTTTTAAGTGCAGAAAGCGAAGAACCATCAATTGTGAATTCTACATCTAGCAAAACTAGATGTATCTTTCGAGAATAAAAGGGAAATCAAGACATTGTAAGATAAAAGGTAAATTAACAGTATTTGTCACTAGCAGTCCCACCCTTAAAGAATGGCAAAAGAGGGTACCCCTGAATAAACATTACTCTGGTCATGCTGAACCAAGATTAAAGGCAAGACACATTATGTATTCTAAGAACATAAAAATATTCAGCACATGAAAAGATAAAATCCCAAGATCTGGCATCAAACCAAAAATTATTAGGCATTCAAAGAGCAAGAAAAACCTGGCACATGATGAGAAGAAGTCAATGAAAACCAGCCAAGAAAGGACACAAATAATACAATTAGTAGACAAGAACATTAAAAACAGTTATTATAATTGCAGTTCATGTGTTCAGGAAGCTAGAAGAAAGATTGAGCATGTTAACTAGAAATATGGAAAATATTTTTTAAAAACCTCTAGTAAATTTTTACAAGTAGAAACTACAGAGGTGCCTAGGTGGCTCAGATGATTAAATGTCCAACTTCAGCTCAGATCATGATCTCACAGTCTGTGGGTTTGAGCCCTGTGTCAGGCTCTGTACAGATGGCTCAGAGCCTGGAGCCTGCTTTGAATTCTGTAACCCTCACTCTCGGCCACTCCCCCATTTGTGCTCGCTCTCAAAAATAAATATTTTTAAAAACACATTAAAAACAAACAAATAAATAAATAATAAAATAAAAACTACAGTCTGAGATGAAAAGTGTACAAGGTAAGAATAAATTACAAGTTGGGGGGGAAAAAATGAGTAATCTTGAAGACATACAATAGAAATTACCCCAAAACAGCATAAAAAGACAAAAAAAGACAAGTCCAAGTGACCTAATTTATGAATAATTAGTCTCTAAAGAAAACGAAACAGAAATATTTGAGAAATAATGGTTAAATATTTTGTAAGTTAATGAAAATTATACACCCAAAGACTAAAGAAGGTCAACTGAGTCCAAGAAACTTGGATAAAGTTACACAAAGACATACTAACATCAAACTGTTGAAAACCAACAAAAAGAAATGACAAATTACAGAAATAACCATAGCATTGACAGCAGACTTCTCATCAGAAACAATGGAAGCCAAAAGATAATGGAGCAACATCTTCAGTCTTGAAAGTAAAAATACCTTTAAACCCAGAATTCTATACTAAGAAAAAATCTGGGGGCGCCTGGGTGGCTCAGTCGGTTGAGCGTCCGACTTCAGCTCAGGTCATGATCTCACAGTCTGTGAGTTCGAGCCCCGCGTCGGGCTCTGTGCTGACAGCTCAGAGCCTAGGACCTACTTCAGATTTTGTGTCTCCCTCTCTCTCTGACCCTCCCCCGTTCATGCTCTGTCTCTGTCTCAAAAATAAATAAACGTTAAAAAAATTTAAAAAGAAAAAAAAGAAAAAATCTGTTTCAAAAATGAACATGAAATAATGACATTTTCAGATCTATAAAAACTAAACCAATTTATTAGCAGATCTGCACTGCAGTAACTATTAAAGGAAGTCAATCAAACAAAAGAAAAAAGGTAATGGACAGAAATCTAGACAAATCTACACAAAGCAATGAAGAACACAAGAAGTGGTAAATAAGTCTGGGTAAATATAATAGTATTTTATCTTTTTACTCACTTAAAATATAAATGACATTTTAAAACAAAAATAGTAACACTGCATTATAGCATTCATAACAAATACAGTAATAAGATGTAGAACAATGATAGTCTAGATGCCAGGAGAATTGAATTAGAAGTATACTGCTCCATGGTTCTTTTCTTTTAAATATTTGTTTGTTTTTGAGAGAGATAAAGAGCAAGGGAGGGACAGAGAGAGAGAGGGCAGATGATCTGCAGCAGGCTCTGTGCTGACAGCAGAGAACCGGACAAAGGGCTAGAACCCACAAACTGTGAGGTCATGACCTGAGCCGAGGTCAGACATTTAACTGACTGAGCACCCCCAGGCTCCCCTCTATGGTTCTTATAAGACACATGTAGTTGATTACTTAAAAACAGACTGTGATAAATTAAAGGTGGATACCATAAATCCTAAATAAACACTGAAGTAAAACATCAAAAAATTATAGCTCAATTGTCAATAAAGGGAATAAAGTTACTTTAAAAAATAGTTGATCTAAACAAAAGCAGAGAAGAGTTGATATGGAACAAAGAAGAGGTAGCAAGATGGTAGATTGTAACGCAACCATATCCTCAACATAGAATCCACTTGAAGGGATGGATTCTCACTGACCAAACTGGGGACAATGTGGGCCTTAAAAATATTAGTGAACTATAACCTGTTAAAATATGTAAAAACCAGGAGTCCATATGAATAAAGCAAGTGAATAAACTAAGTCTGATGAGGAATGAAGTATTTACTTAGTTTCAAAGTGTGTCTCTTCCAAAATACCTATAATTACAAAGCTAAAAAGAGCAACTTTATAAAGAGCCTGGAATTTAGGGGACTGTATCTTCTACATATGTTTCATTATTCATTGTTTACCTCTTCTTAACTATCTTCAAGAGTGGAGCAGTTTTAGTGATACATCAGAAATAGTCGCGTGAAGTCCTTTGGTTTCCAAGCCTTTATAAAATTGTTTTTAAACGAAAATCTTACTTAGAAACATAGGGTTTAACAATTAAATGCAGTATTTTTTTTCAGAGAAGAATACTGCAAAACCTTATTTTTTTAACATGTTCTTACATCAATAGATATAATGAAGATGTTTTACTGAACTAAAATACCGAAATTGGCCGACTATGTAGTGTAAGGCATAAACTTTCATGTGCTGCCTTGGTATCTTAGAGCCTGATGGCTCCGAAGGCTTAAGCTCCCCTGCCCTCACCAAGTAGATCCTTCCCACAGTGTAAAGGCTCCCCACTCAACTAGTTTCCCTGTGAGCAGGACCAGCTGCTCTCCACCTGCTCAACCCTACTGCTTTTGCTTCCCAGCCAGCCTGCAAAATTATTCAAACAAGCCCATCATATCACCTTGCAGGAACCAGGAGTCCCCTCATCCTCTTGTTACTACAGAGCCTGCCTACCACAGCCCCTACTTGTTCAGTCTGCTTCCAAGTGCAACCCAACACTGTATCACTTCTTATTTAAAAAAAAAATCCCAGAGGAATCAAAACATAGCAAAAATAAAAGCTGTGAAATCACTAGAATAAACATAGGCAGCTTTACATATAAACTTCAATTGGAAAGATCTGGGTAAACAAGACATAAAAACTAGAAACAAAAAATGAAAAACTGTCCACATAGACACAAATATCTGTACAAAAAAATGCTTAAGTAAAGCCAAAAGATAAAATACTTGGAAAAATATATGTGATATGAATGCCAAAAGCTTATTTCCTAATTTTAAAAGACATTAAATCAATTTTTAAAAACTACAACAGACAATAGTCAAAGGCCATAAATAGTTCATAATAAAACTAAGACAAAGGTCTTATAAACATATGAAACATTGTTCAACTTCTTAAATTCAAAGAAATGTAAATCAAAACGAGATGTCATTTTTCACCTATCTGGAAAAAATTTTAAAAAAACAATACCCAGAGTTGGCAATACTGTGTGGAAATAAAAACTTATTCAAGTTCCTTTGGAACTTCCACTAAATCTTTACTCAAGTATAAATTTACATAATATTTTTAGATAGTAATTTGGCCATACCTGTTAAACTTCTAAACATCCATATACTTTAACCCAGCCATTGCCTTATTGGAAATTTTTTTTTATGAATATGTATACTCAAAATATATGCCAAGATACAGATACATCTTTATAAATGCTGGTCATTATAAAACGAGGCAATGATCTAAATGCCCATCAACAGGAACCAAGTTAATATACTCTGGTACATTCATGGAATGGAATTCCATGCAGCCAATAAAAATAATGAGATTGGTCTAGAAGTGGTTAAGTAGAAAAAGCTCCTGTATATATTATTACATTTTAAAAGTTAGGTAGACAGTGATATGCACAGTATGACCCCATTTGTGTCAATTGCACATATTAAGAAGTATACATGTAGTATGTACCCATATACGTACATATAACATACACCCTATATATATATTTCTACACATATAGGTATATACATAAAACTTTTCTGTAAGTGTATTTACAAAAGAATGAGGAGAGAGGAGATATTTTCTTTTCTTTTTTTAAGCTCATGTATTTATTTTTGGGGGGAGGGGTAGAGAAAGAGGGAGAGAGAGAATCCCAAGCAGGCTCCTCACTGTCTGTGCAGAACTGGACACAGGGCTTGATCCCACAAACTGAGATCATGACTTGAGCCAAAATCAAGAGTCAGACACCTAACTGACTCAGTCACCCAGGCACCCCTATTTTATTTTCATTGTATGCCTTTCTGTAAGGTCAATTTATTAGTTGCATGGAGGAAAAATGTATTTTTATATATACACGTGTGTGTGTGTGTGTGTGTGTATAAATTTAAGTGTGATTAACTTACATAAGATACTTGGCACAAAGTAGAAATACCCAATAAATGTTCATTTTATTCCCCATAACACGAACAGCTAATAATTCTCTAGAATCCACCCAACTCTTTTTAATTTGAGCTCATAGCTTTTGTCAATAAAGAATAATTCAGGATCTTAAAGTGGAAAATTTCTAGACAGAGACAACACAGATCATCCTAACTTTATTTTTCCTTTACTAAAAAAAGCTATTTAAAATTCCAATTTTTTAAAGGAGACATAAAACAGGCACAAGTCAGGTAGAGGGGCAAAGGTAAAGAGAGATTCCCAAACAGGCCCTACACCCAGCACAGAGCCCAAACGTGGGGCTCAAACTCATGTACCCTGAGATCATGACCTGAGCCAAAAATCAAGAGCCAGATGCTTAACCAACTGAGCTACTCTGATGTCCCTAAAATTTCAACTTTTGATCACTTAATTTTTTTTCTTCTAAAATCCTAAATGCTGGCATTGTTGTTGTGGTTTTTGTTTCCAATTAGCTTCCCTTACCCCCAGTCTTGATACAAAGAAGAAAACCCATGAGTAATCTCTTGATTATCAAAAATAGAAATTTTTACCCCAAAGGGTACATATTTTGTTGATGGTTTTCTACATTACCTCTGTTCATTCCTCAAAAAAGAAGCAAGCTTTGAGTCATGAGCAGCAATAGCTAACGTTATTAAATAAACAAACAAACATCATCTTATCTAAGAGAACACTGAGGTACTACCTGGGCTTTCAGCAGCACTCATTTCCTGGACCAGCCTCCTCCCAGCACTAGAGGTGTTAGTGCCAGGATCCAGGCCAAATTCCAAACCAGAACCCCACCTCCAAGTGCTCTTATCATTTTTTAATTGTAGTTCTGTAGTTCATTACTGCCTGCCACTTAGTACTCCTGCATGTTGCTAAACAGCTGCCATGTTGTTTCCCTAGAGATACGTTCCTGAATATCCTTACCTATTTCACAAGGCTGTTGCAAAGCTTAATTAATTAGTGTTTCCTGAATGCCTTGAGTTTCCAGATGAAAAGTGCTAAGTTGAAGTGTAGAGTCTTGTTAAATCTCCAGTTTCATCCTGGAGATCGAAGTATCTCACCTGGGCTTGACTCCTGACAGGGCACATTCCACTCCCCTGTGCCTTGTGTAGCCATCAACTCAATCCAGCCTTCTGAGAGATGAGAGGTTATTCAAGACATCACACAAGGCTACAGGCCAAAACCACATTCTTCTTCTTCAACTAGTCTAAGTGTGATTAAGGTAGGACTGAATTTTCTCATAGAAAACCACAAAATAACCTTGTCAGATTCCAGAATGGACCTAAAACTCTTTTTTGGCATCTGGGCCAAAAAGGTCAAGAAAGCCGCAGAACAGAAAGTTGAAAAGAAAAAATAAAGTGCCACTGCCAACTTGTGATAAAAAAAGAGAAAGGCTATTAAAAACATGAAAGATTTCAGATAAGCAAAAGAAATGAAGAGGCATTTCAAAGAATAAGATATCCAAAAGGCCAAAAACCAATAAAGAGCTATGTAGAATCACAAGGGAACAGAAAAATGCAAATTAAAATATTAAAATATTCCCCACCTGATGGTGAAAACCTTACCATTCCGTGTTTGCAAGGATGCAGAGTCAAGCGAAATGTTAAAAACTGTTGGTAACCAAATAAATTGGCACAATCACTTGAGAGCAATTTAATAAAGCTGAACATAGGACCACCCTATGACCCATCATTCTACTTCTTGTTAAAGAAACTTTTGCACATGTGCACATAGAAAAATTAAAAGCATTCATGGCAGCCTCATTCTGTAATTACCAAAAAAAAAAAAAAGTGAAACAACTCAATGTTCATCAGGAATAGACTAAAAAATACGGTATGGTATCATTAAGTAAGGCAATACTCCATAACTGTGAAGATTAAGGAACTAGGTGATCCCCTCAATATGGATAAATTTCATAAACACAATGTTGGGTGAAAAAAGACAATTGCTACAAATCCATAAAGATAACTTTATGGGAGTATAAAAATGTGCAGAAGCATACCATGTTGTTTAGGTATACACAGTTATGAAATAAAGTTTCAAGAAAACACATACCAATGATAAACTCCACCTACAGGAAAGGGGGTGGTGGAGGACATCAGGAATTTAGGGAAAGCACAGAGGGTTTCAACACAGTGGTGGATAGACAGGGGTTAACTATACTATGCTTGATACATTTTTATCTTCGCACCTTTTATATGCATGCAGTATTTCTTAATAAAGACTATTCATCAATAACCTTTATATGTTTATACGACCAAAGATCTTCATAACAATTTAATGTTTAAGAAGGGACACAAAGAAACTTAAAAGTCAAGATATGGTGAGTCCACAGAAAAGACCTTGAAGAAAAGGAAGTTCAAAGTGTAGCACATCAAGTCCACACTTCATGATGTCTGTAGGGACGCACCTGCGCTGCATGCAACCTTGCCTTAGTATGCCGGCATTACCTTCTAAATAGCACTGGCAGAGCACATGTTCTTGAAATCTGTTATTGCATAGACAATCTTACAGCTACATTAAAGTTATATTTGGAAATTTCAGTGTTTATTTTGAGAGAGAGAGAGAGAGAGAATGCAATTGAGTGCACAAGTGGAGAAGGGACAGAGACAGAGTCAGAGAGAGAGAATCCCAAGCAGGCTTCGCATTGTCAGCACAGAGCCCAATGTGGGGCTGAACTCACAAATCACGAGATCATGACCTGAACCAAAGCTGGATGCCTAACCCACTGAGCCACCCAAGCCCCCTCCAGTGTTTATTTTAAATGATTTATTAATGTTTTTAACGTTTGTATTTATTTTATCTGTGTCTGTGTGGGAGAGGGGGAGGGGGAATATGAGTGGGGGGGGGGGAGAGGGAGAATATGAGTGGCAGAGGGGCAGAGAGAGAGGGAGACACAGAATCTGAAGCAGGCTCCAGGCTCTGAGCTGTCAGCACACAGCCCAACAAAGGTCTTGAGCCAACAAGCTGTGAAATCATGACCTGAGCCAAAGTCAAACCCTTAACCGACTGAGCCACCCAGGCACTCCTCAGCATTTCTTTTTTAAAAAGAAAAGAAAAACACAAATTTCCCCAGCCCTTATAACAGTGATTTGCCAATATCTTATGGGAGTCGATATAAAATGTCATGTAGAATTCAAATATCTACACATAAAATTGATCATTTACAATGGGAGGATACACTCCTACCTTTCCTCCCCTTCTCTGTGGCAGTGTCCAAGCACCTCTACAGGGTTCTAGGACTTAACACAATACAACTGGAATATCATTGCTCTAAAATGGCACTTTCTGAAGTATGTTTCACAGAAACATCACTACTGAGAAATGTTCTGTATTAGTTGGATATCATGGTCATACATGTTTGAGATGTGCTACACACTCTATTCTTCTTGGATGTTCACCATGCCTATTAAAGACTCAGACAAGTCCTGTATACAAAGAAACTGCCTTGACTTTGTTTTACCCAGTATTTCTCAAACTTAGGTGATCACAGAACACTCCTCCTTGCAAAAGATCTGTTATTACTATTCCACGGAACACCAAGCACTTTTAGAAACACTTGGTTTAGACCATGAAACCAATGTATCTTTCAAAATCCTATCTTCTGAAATTTTGTTCATTTTCAGTATAATAAACCTGCGGTTTCTAACAAGGTTTTTACATTGCCCCAGTCCTTATTTTTTCAAATGCATTTTTTCAAGTACTTTCCCTATTAAAAACATACACATTGCAATGCCTCCAGCAAGACTTTTCTTTCTCAAGATCGTTTTCACTATGTAGGGATCTGTGTGTATGGGTGATACCATATTAATTTTAGGACTTTTTTTTTCTTTTTTAGATTTTTTAATGTTCATTTATTTTTGAGAAAGAGAGAGAGAGAGAGAGAAAGAGAGAGAGAGAAAGAGAGAGAGAGAGAGAGATGGAGCATGAGTGGGGGAGGTTACAGGGAGAGAGGGAGACACAGAATCTGAAGCAGCTCCAGGCTCTGAGCTGCCAGCACAGAGTCCAATGTGGGGCACGAACTCTCCAACCATGAGATCATGATCTGAAGTCAGACGTCCAACCATCCTAGCCACTTAGGCACCCCTTTTTTTTCCTATTTCTGTAAAAAATGTCATTGGGATTTGATAGGGATTGTACCAAATCTGTAGATCACTTTGGGTAATATGGACATTTTAACAATATTAAGTCTTCCTATCCTAGGACATGGGATGTTTTTCCACTTATTTGTAACTTCTTTAATTTCCTTCATCAATCTTTCATAGTTCTCCATGTGCAAGTGTTTGACTTCCTTCATTGAGTTTATGACTAAGTACTTTATTCTTCTTGATTCTATTGCAACAGGGACTGTTTTTAGTTTCTTTAGTTTTTAGTTTCTTATTAGTGAATATAAACGCAACTGATTTTTATATATTGATCTTGTATCCTGCAACTTTACTGAATCCATTTATCAGTTTAAATAGATTTTTTGTGTGTGGCACATTTAAGGTCTTCTGCATATATTATGCCATCTACAAATAGATAAATTTACTTCTTCCCTTTCTATTCTGATGTTTTCTATGCATCACACTTCCAGATTTTAAAATATATTACAAAAGTACAGTTGTTAAAACAATACGGTAACAGCATAAGAACAGACATACAGACCAGTGGAACAGAATAGAGAGTCCAAAAATAATTCACACATTTACCGTCAATTGATCTTCCACAGGCTACCAAGAATACACAATGGGACAAAGACAGTCTCTGAATAACCCAATTCAAAAATGGCCAAAGAACTTGAATAGACATTTCTCCAAAGATGACATCCAAATGGTCAACAGGCATATGAAACATGCTCAACATTTCTAATCACTGGGGAAATCAAAACCACAATGAATTATCACTTCACACCTGTTAGGATAGCTGTTACAAACAAAACCCAAAACAAAACAACAATTGTTGGCAAATATGTGGCAAAATTGGAGCACTCTTACACAGTTGATAGAAATGTAAAATGGCACAGCTGCTAAGGCAACAGTATGGAGGCTCCTCAGACAAATTAAAAAATAGAACTACCATATGACCCAGCAAACTCACTTCTGGGTATGTATCCAAAAGAACTGAAATCAGGATCTCAAAGAGAGAGCTGTGTTTCTACATTCACTGCAGCATTATTCACAAAAGCCAAGGAATGGAAACAACTTTAACATCCACTGATGAATAAACGGATCAAGAAAATGTGGCATCAACATACAATGGAATACCATTCTGACCTTAAAAAAGAAGATAATCCTGCCATATGTGATACCATGGACAAACTTGATAGTGATTATGCTAAATGAGGCAAGACAATCACAGCAGGCCCAATACTGCATGATTTGACTTATAGGAGATATCAAAAATAATCAAACTCAGAGTGCAATGGTGGTTGGGAGGGGTTGGGGGAGGGGGAAACGGCTGCTCAGTAAGTATAAAGTGTCAGTTACACCAGTTCTAGAAATCTTCTGTACAACAGTGTGCAGTGGTTAGCACTACTGTATTACACATTAAAAAAATTTTTAAGACAGCTCTCATGTTGAATGTTCTTACAATTTTTAAGTAAAAAAATAAACTTTCACATTGCATGTTGGTTATCTATTTATTTGTTCAATACACAGATAGTGAGTGCTTACCCATAATAGGCATTTTAAATGCAAGGATGCCTAAGACCCACATTTTATCTTTAAAGAATTAAAGAACTGTGTTGCTTTTTTTTTTTTTAAAGGCAGGCATGCAGTTGACAAAATAAAGCAATTTCTTTAAGCAGATATTTAACTTAAGTGAATTTGATATTTATGCAATATATCAAGTCCCTAAAAGTTTTCAAGCTCATTTCTGATGGTATGTTTAATGGTATGAGTGCATCTATGGCTGAAGTAGATACTTAATACTTGCTGAATTAACGAATGAACCAGCACACAAACTGTATGGAGCAAACACATTTAGAGACCAGTAGAGAACTGAGCCAGAGAGATTAGCAGCACTGGAAAGGTCTAGCAAAGCTGTGCTAAGGGCAATATCCACAAAACATTTTAATGAAGTACAGGTTAAGTTTCCATCCTAGCTATTTGTTTTAATTGCCTACCTCTTTAAAAAATAGGGCTTATTTTTCAAAATTAAAATTCCCATTAAAATGCTAGAGTTGGGGCGCCTGGGTGGCGCAGTCGGTTGAGCGTCCGACTTCAGCCAGGTCACGATCTCGCGGTCCGTGAGTTCGAGCCCCGCGTCAGGCTCTGGGCTGATGGCTCAGCGCCTGGAGCCTGTTTCCGATTCTGTGTCTCCCTCTCTCTCTGCCCCTCCCCCGTTCATGCTCTGTCTTCTGTCCCAAAAATAAATAAAAACGTTGAAAAAAAAATTAAAAAAAAAATAAAATGCTGGAGTTTACCAAATCCAAAGAGGGGGCTTGGGTATTTTCTGGAAATGTTTTCATTCGTCTCTTTTACTTGCAAGATGTATTGCCAAAATTGCAGAACACTGATTTAGGAATTTATAAGAAACTAAGGTGTGACAGTAAGATAATTATAAAATTTTCCTTTGAAATAAGGGACTTTCCCTCATTTTTGAAACAAGAGATTTAATTCAAGCAAGTACATAACCCAATCTCCCTCAACTAACCCAAAACAGTCTTCAGATGTGTGAATAAATAGCCCTCATCTGACTGCCTGCCTTTCATGAATAAATGTCAAGTGAGCAGATGTGGAAGCCTTCTCTTAGGGCTTTTAAAGGATGAACATGAGCCTGGGTAGCTCAATCCATTAAGCATCCGACTCTTAATTTCAGCTCAGGTCATGGCTCGTGTTGACAGTGTCGAGTCTGCTTGGGATTCTCTCTCTCCTCCTCTCTCTGCCCCTCCCCCACCTGCACGTGCACACATGCATGCATTCTCCTTCAAAATGAATAAACATAAAAAAATAAAAGGATGAACATTTAACACTACTAGGTGACATTAATGATCTCAGTAGTCCAAACATTCTAGGCTCTTGGGAAATTGTGGAGTTCTCTTTTGATATTTTTTTAATTGTTTACTTTTGGGAGAGGGTAAGTTGGGGAAGGGCAGAGAGAAGGTGACAGAGGATCCAAAGCGGGCTCTGTGCTGACAGACTGACAGCAGCGAGCTGGATGTGGGGCTCAAACTCACAAAAGGGTGAGATCATGACCTGAGCTGAAGTCAGTCACTCAGCCAACTGAGCCACCCAGGTGCCCCTTGATATTTTCTTAATAATAGTGGAGCAAAGTCTACTGAAAACAACTGTCTAACTTACGTTGGCAACTGAAAAATAAGGTATTGAAGACCTAAGATATCTTTCTGTGCTTTTCTAGCTTGCCAACATTATCTGAGCCTTTTTGATATACTACATACAAACCTCTTCCTTCAGTACATACACTCATTTGGTGTATTTCTATGCTTGTAAATCTTGAGCCACTCAATTCATTCAATCAAGATCAGTATACAAGTAGTGAGGAAAGTCCAAAGAAATATATAATTAGTTATTTGCCCTTGGAGAGCTTACAGTCTCACTGGAGACACAAGAGATCAAACACTTCTAGTTTAACAACATGGCAACCAAGTGATATAAGAAAATAAATGGAGAAAAAGAAAAAAAAAAAAAACAGTAAGGGCCAAAATTCTAGGGTAGGAAAATGGGTGATACAAGTATTCAATTGTCTACAAGTTTAGGCAAAGGTAAGGCTGCAGGAAGATGAGCTGGTCACGGAAATTTCACATGAAGGAAACCTGACCAACCTGACAGGGACAAAAGGATTAGAGAAGTTAAAAAGAGGTGTAACAACCTAACTTTAGACAGAAAAGTTGGTGAAAAAAGGTTCATAGAAAGCTGGATCTAATACAAAACATCCAAGATCAACTGACTAAACCAGAAAGTTTACTTATAAAAACCCAAGCAAAAAAGAAAACCAAAGTGTATCAGAAACACTGCTCAGCACCTGAGCACAGCTTCCTTTGTGAAAGTCACACACATCCTTAAATCCCTAAATATCAAGCATTTGTTAATATGCATTTACTTTTTTAAAAGAAATGGGTGGAAGAACTGTGGAATCTGAACAAAAGTTCTATTACATTCCAAAACATTCACATTGTGGAATTCCTTTGTACTTCACCCATACGGGCCCGGTGGAAAAAGTCTTTTTTTTTTTTCTAGGCCTATTTCCTAATTTTACCAAAGACAGTGGGATAGGAATATGTGAAGAAATTCGATCCGAAGCACATCATTCTTCAGGTGAATCCATATTTACGAGAATGTCTGTATCAAAAATAAAAATATAGAAATGACTTCCTAGACACATTTATTGAGTTAGGCTTTACCAGACAACAATTTCTCCAACTTTTTCATCATGCTCTTCCACAGCATCGTTCTGAATGAAGTCTTCTGCCAAATTCTTAAATTGTCAATGTAGTATATAGGTTATAGAAAATGAACCAATTTATATTTATTTTGTAGTATCCAGTGATATTGTATTAGGTACAGTCTGGGACTACTGAAAAAGTACTTAATTTGAGGAAGCTAAGACAACATTTGAAAAAATTAACAATCAATTGCATTTACATAATTGAATGCTATAGTTGGTATGATTCAGACTAGACAGGCAGACAGCAGAAATAATGATGAGAGTGTCAATAGTTAGAAAGAAGGACTTTCCATGTTCTTGAGTTGTACAGTCGAGGACAAAGGAAAAAAAAGAATGTTCATGTCATGTAGATATGATAGCAAGAAGACAAGTCCATATATGGAAGAGAGGTTATGTGCTAGGAAAAAATGAAACAGAAAAGAATAAGCAGAGTAAAGCTGTAGTGTAGAACATGAGTTGTCCAACTCCAGCCAGCAGTCTATTTTTCTAAGTTAGGTTTTATTGGAACAAAGCCAGACTCCTTTGTTTACAAATAGTCTATGGTTGGTTTTTTTTTTTTTTTAATGCTTATTTTGAGAGAGGGAGAGCACAAGCAGGAAAGGGGTAGAGAGAGAGGGAGAAAGAGAGAAACTCAAGCAGGCTCCACACTGCCAGCACAGAGCCCAATGCAGGGCTCGAACCCACCAACCGGGAGATCATGACCTGACCTGAAACCAAGAGTTGGACATTTAACTGAATAAGCCACCCAGGCGTCTCTCTACAGTTGCTTTCGTACAACAGTAGAGATAAATAGTTGTGATAGTAACTCTAAGACTCATAAAGCTTGAAGTATTGATTTTCTGGCCCTTCTCAGGCAAGTCTGCCAGTCTCTGGTGTAGCACATGTAAGTATTTAGGAAGACAGAAGAAAACAAACACGGGGTTCCAAAACTCCTGCAGGTAAGTTAGGTTTCCTTATACTGCCCAGCCACACAAATAATAGATCCCATTATGGGTTGTCTTACAAAGGACAGATTATAGATGACTTTGAAAACTAGGCAGAAAGACTCATAGCTGATGTAGTAGGTGATGTAGTAAGACAGGAAAAAGATCAATCTAGAAGACCAACTGAGAATGAGGGCAAAAAGGAAACCTGAAGGAAAGGCACCAGTTACAATATTGCATACAACCAAGTAGTGGTTCTCATTTAAAAATGATTTTCAAAAGATGACTCAAGTCATGGTGATAGCATGAGAAGGGTAGTAGAAGGGACAGCACATCAGACTAGGAGAAATACAGTCGGGATCTACTTCCAGCTCTGGATCTTTGGCATAGAGACACTTGATAGGTCTCTACTTACTCATTTATAATGCTAGGAAGTAGGTGAAAACATTAATACGTACTTTTTTTTTTTTTTTTTTTTTTTAAGGATCTACTGGTGCCCAGCACTGAGCAAAAGCAATTCACAAATTTATCTCTAATCTTCACAAAGGGCACTTTTTTTTTTTGTATTAGTTATTTATTTATTTAGAGAGATTACATGAGAGCAAGGGAGGGGCAGAGAGTGAGGCAGAGAGAATCCCAAGCAGGCTCCACCCTGTCAGTGCAGAGTTCAATGCCAGGCTCAAACTCACAAACCACAAGACCATAAGATAATGACTTGGGCCAAAATCAAGAGTCAGATGCTTAACCACCCAGGTGCCCCTTCACAAAGGGCTTTAAGATAAGCATTGCCAAGCCCATTTCACTGATGAAGGAGCTGAAACTCAGAAAGGTTTAGTCAATTCCTGATAGGACATAACAAGTAAAGCAACAATAATTTGGAAATTTAGAATTGGTCTCTGCATGCACAGGGAATCATGTAGCACAAATATTCATTACCATATAAAGGTTAATCACTACTTCATTCTGGGGAGTCCTGTATCATCTTCCTGTAAAGCATTTAGGTAATCAAGACTTCCCTTCCCTCTGCCCCTCCAAAACAATGTATTATGCTTGCCAAATATCCACATGCTCCTTTATATTGCCAGATGCCCTTGTATTAACTTGTCTGTGTTTTAAGCCAGGAAGATGTGGGTAGAAGTGATATAGGCCACTTCTATACTTACATCCTAAAAACAAAGTGACAGACATATATAGTGCTTTATAGTTTCCAATGGACAGGCTTTCATATATAAATGATCTCATTTGACTCTCACAGCAAATAACAACTGGAGTTATTACTATCAGAAACATGATTACAGATAATGGATTTTAGTCACAAGAACATTAATTTGATTATCCAGTAGGTAAGAGGACGATTCTGAAGGCACTATGTCTTTCATTTCTTTGTCCCAGCACCCATCCAGGCCTGAAGCCATCTGGTGCATATCTGTTGACTGTAATAATTTTTGTGTATAAACATGGCTCCAACTGGACACACACAGGCAGTTCTTGTCAAAAGAATTATCTCAGAAATCATTTAAAAGTTAGCAGCTTTTCGTAGCTCAATCACATTTTATCATTTTTCCTCCCTTAATAGAAGTTCTTCCACTTATAACCAATGTCAGCTTTAGTTCATTTTACATAGCACAGCGTAATTTCTCTTTCTATTCTGATCCCAACCCTTTACTTCCCACCCTGCTTAGTAATGACTTCATAGAGTGAACCAGCCTCCTACTCCCACCCCATACTGGACAAATCTGAGCCAACATCCTTTATAGACCCCTTCTCCTGGGATGGTTTAGGAGGATCCTGGGATCCCTCCTCTGAATCCATGTTGATATCTCAGAATGTTAAGGAAACTTAGTTGGATTCTATTCTGGATACCATTAAACTGCGGGACTCTCTTGCTTATTCTCTGAACTGGCTCTCCGCCCCCCCCCCCCCCCACCACTTCCAATGGAATTTAGTGACAAAATGGCTTCTGCTACCAGCCAGCCTTGTGTGATAACAAAAATGAAAATGAATGGTGATGGAAAAAAAAAATCAAAAGCTTTGCTCTCTGAGATATAATTTAGTGTCTGGCAGGAATAATTCAAGAAAATTGTGTCCACTTCCTGATCACATAACTAAACAAACAATGAGGGGGGATATCCTGCTGAGAGACATTTTCACATTAAAAGGTGCTAAAAATGGGCTAGATCTCCTCACAGCCCTGCTGGAGGCCTCCGTTCAATTTTTAGTCATTTCCTCTCTGTCCCCAGCCTGGTAGCAACTGTCGAGGCAGAGGGAAAAGGCTGCACCTCCATGCTGATCCACTTAGCAATTCCAGCCATGATTGGGCAAGGAAGGAGTCACATCTGTTCTAGCCATTTCCAGACGGTTGTGGAGAGGGAAGCAGAGAAAGACAAGAGGAAAAGAGAAAAGATTAGAAATCTTCTTAGGACTCTTCTTAGGTCAAGATCTAAAATGAGTCAAACTCATTCTCTGTGGTTCTACATCAGAGGATCCATGTGGATTAGGCCTTCACCGTTGACCAGATGCTACAGAAAAGATAGAAATTAAAATGCTGAGATATCAGCATTAGACAGAGCCTCTCTTGCAAAGCTATCAGTGCTGAGACTTATGAACAAACATTTTATGAAAATGCCCAAGTCAGAGACCATGGTTAATAGCTTTCTGTAAGTATTTATGCAGGCAGAACTTCCTCTAGAATATCATGTCCTCTACATCAACACCGTTCGCACAGGAACGATTCAACAAATAGTTTGAGCACCTCCTCCAGACCAGGCATTATACCAGAGTTGGGTATGTAAAGACGGAGGACCCTTGCCCTTTGGATTCAAAGCCTGGGGCAGAGTTTCCCAACCATGGCACTATTGACATACGGAGCAGAGTAATTTTTTGTTGTGACCCTATCCTGTGTAATGCAGGATGGTTAGCACTTCTGCAGCATCCCTGGCCTCTACATACTACATGATAGCACAAATGAGGCTGAGTGACTGGCAAGATTTGACATAGCAAAATGTGTCCAGACATTGCCAAATGTGCCTTGAAGGGTGGTGGGCAAGATTTCACACCAACTCACACCAACTAGCCTAAAGAGACAAGGCTTTGTAATCAAATCATCACAATACAATGAGAAGGGTTACTTTGTAGGAAGTACTGTGAGAGCACTTGGAAGGGAGCACTTTGAGTGGAGGAAGGCGAAGATGAATGCCTCTATTGTGTTAAGCACACTCCAGTGGGCAAGTACAGAAAAGAACAAACACAGAACAAACACTGGTAATAACAGACAACAAATAGCACTAACTGAGCACTTTCTATGTGTACACACTGTTGTAAGCATTTTGCAGATTCATTTACTCATTTCCTCCTCACAACAGTCTTAGGGGGGTAGATTCTATCATTATCCTCATTTTAAAATAAGCAGGCATAGAGGCACCTAGGTGGCTCAGTTGATTGAGCATCCAAATCTTGATTTCAGCTCAGGCTGTGATCCCAGGGTAGTGGGATGGAGCCCTGTGTTGGGCTCTGTGCTGAGCGTGGAACCTGCTTAAGATTCTCATTCATTCATTCATTCATTCATTCATTCATTCTCTCTCTCTCTCTGCCTCCCTCCCTCCCTCTGCCCCTGTCCCCAACTCACACACTAAGAATAAAAAAAAAATTAAGTAAGCAGGCATAGAGAGATTAAGTAACTTGTCTAAGTCACAGAGCCAGTGACTCATGGAAGGGAGATTCAAAACCCAGGCAGCATAGCTCAATCATAGTGCTAAAATAATTTAAAAATTTAAAAAGGCAGTCTGGCCTCAGCAAACATGTTTTTAAACAAAATAGGTAAGACGACAAAAGAGACCTGAACATACAAAAAGGAGAAGCACGCCAGGAGTGAGAAGACAGGGGGAGAAAGCAGTTTGTATTATAAACATCAAACTTGTTAAGAGACTAGAGTTAATTATTCCTGCCACAAAAAAGAAATGGTAATTACGTGATACAATAGAGGTGTTAGCTAACACTACGGTGCTAATCATATTACAATATAAAAATCAAATCAACGTGTTGTACACCTGAAACTTACCCAATATTATATGTCAAATATATTTCAATTTAGGAAAGAAGGAAGGAAAGGAAGGAAAGGAAGGAAAGGAAGGAAAGGAAGGAAAGGAAGGAAAGGAAGGAAAGGAAGGAAAGGAAGGAAAGGAAGGAAAGAAAGGAAAGAAAGGAAAGAAAGGAAAGAAAGGAAAGAAAGGAAAGAAAGGAAAGAAAGGAAAGAAAGGAAGGAAGGAAAGAAAGGAAGGAAGGAAAGAAAGGAAGGAAGGAAAGAAAGAAAGGAAGGAAGGAAAGGAAGGAAGGAAGGAAAGATGGAAGGGAGGGAGGGAGGGAGGGAGGGAGGAAGGGAGGAAGGAAGAAAGGAAGGAAGGAAAGCATGAAGCAAAAAGAGGCAATGCTTAACTACTTTGGGAATCTGTATCTTAGAGACAACATGACTACAAGGAAATTAGGCACAGGTGACAATTTGCATGCAAATTGCACTTGCAAGATTTGGGGAATCTAATATAGTTTGAACAGAATATTTAACCTCAAAACCAAGATAATTCTACTTAGTATAGCCCAATTTTCTGTATTTCTCAAGATGGGGTACCCACAGGGTACACAGCAGGGTACTAAGGGGGATATCAAGCTTCAGGATAAATATAGCTTATTTTTGGAGTGTTCATGGTTTCCAAAGTTTACTCTTTTACAAAAATAGAACAGGCATATTGTAAATTTTGCACTCATCGTTAAGATAAACTCAAGGTTTCAGGAAAATTCAAGCTTGGAATGCCACTGCAAGCTCTTCCCCCACACCTCCGCCTCCGGGGGTATGCATGCATTCTCAGTCTCTAATTTGAGGGAAAGAAGCCAAGAATCTCATCCTAAAGCATGATGAGCATTTTTGGTTGGTTGGGTAGGTTTCTTAGCTTTTGCAAGTTAAAAGAGGTGGGCCAGGGTCTTATTTTCAGTTTAAAACCAAGCCAGCCCAGATGGACTGTGCCATCATGAACAGGCTTAGGGTAAAATACGTGGCAGTCTGTGTGACCAGCTAATGGTGCAAGTTCAGTAGAGTATCCTAAATCAATTTAGAGCCAGTGGCTTGGGATCAGCATTCTAAGAAGAAATCAGAACTGAGGCACCTGGGTGGTTCAGTCAGTTAAGCATTCAACTTCGGCTCAGGTCATGATTTCACAGCTTGTGAGTTCCAGCCTCATGTCAGGCTCTGTGCTGGCAGCTCAGACCCTGGAGCCTGCTTCATATTGTGTCTCTGTCTCTCTCTGTGCCCTTCCGCCACTTGTGCTGGTCTCTCTCCCTCTCTCTCTCAAAAATGAACATTAAAAAAAAATTTAAAAAAAGCAATCAGAACCCAGTCTTGAACACAGACTGCCCCATCAGTGTCCTGCCTTAATTACAAAGCTCAAGATCAGCCAGGCCTGCTGCCAATGCTCATCTCAGGCCTTTATATTTGTTCTTCCCTCTGCCCCATAAGCTCTTCCCCAGGGAGTCTTCTGATTCTCACCCTCACCTCCTTCAGGTCACTACGCAAGACCACCTCCTTCAGTGAGGCCTTCCTTGACCGCCCTACTTAAAATCAGAAATCCCCGCTTCTGTTTAATCTTTGTCCATAACACACCTACTACCACCTAATAGTCTACATACAGTACTTGTTAATTTTCTTTTATTGTATATCATCCACCACTTCCAGAATGTTAGCTCCCTAAAGATAGGAATTTTTGTGTGCTTTATTCCCCACTGATATTCTTTAGCACCTAGAAAATAGCAATAAATATTTAAAGGAGTGAATCAATCATTTAATCTTCACAGAAATTACATCTTTTAATGCCTCTCTTAGGTGTGAATCCTGCCATCAGTGTTGTTTAGATAATGACAATAAATAACCTTAGTCCAAGAGTCTTAGCTCGGGCTGCTATTAACACAATACCATATACTGAGTGGCTTAAACAACAGAAACTCACTTCTCAGAGTAATGGAAGGTAAAAATCTGAGATGGCAACATCAACATAGTACAGATTCTGGGGAGAACCCTCTCCTGAGTTGCAAAGACCCATGTTCTTGCTGTGTCTTCACATGCAAGAAAGAAAGAAGTTGGATCTCTTGCCCTTCTGTTGAGGACACTGAGCCTATCATGGAGGCTCCACCCTCATGACCTGGTGGCTACCTCTCAAAGCCCCCACCTCCTAATACCATCCTACTGGAGATTAGGGTTTCAACGTAGGAATCCTGGGAGGACACAAACATGCATCTGTAACACCAAGTATGCAATCACATATGTTGGCACCCTTTCTAAAATTGATACTATCACTCCTTTACTAGATGAGGAGATTGAGACTCAGACAGTAAATAACTTGCTCAAGGACACAGAATGAAGCACTAAACTCAGGTCTATCTAGCTCCAAAGTTATGTGCTTATAAGCTCAATGAATATTTTGATGACAAAAATAATTATTAGTAGTACTATTATTATCACACTCTTCATTAGGAAAAATGATTTCCCATCCATTAACTCACTGGATAGTCACAACAGCCCCAAGAAGAAGTTAGCAAAGCTGTCATACTCCCACTCCTTACAAATGTGAAAACGGAGAGTCTGAAATATTGAACAACTTATCCAAGGTCACATACCTAGAAGATGGAGACTGAGGGGACACTATGAAAACTCACTGCTGCCATCAACAGCTTTGGCCAAAGTCATCCATTTATACACCCAAATGACATGACTCCAAGTCTAGCAATCCTGCACAAAGTCAGGCTAAGTTACGGGATTTTTCGTACCTATTAATTTTTTCCATTACATATAAATACTTACATCCAAGCTGCAGATCCAGTCTCCAAACCTGCGAGACTGGACAGTTCCATACTTGAGTAAATAGGACAAAGGCAAGGAACTTAGCCCCAATATAAAATGCTTCATGGAAGGGGGCGGTAATGTGTCCTAGCTCCAGGGGGTGGCAGCAGTGACAAGAAGAACAAAGTCTTCAAAGTTGGACACAGACACTCTTTCTAGAGCAGTCTGTGGGATAAGTTAAGGATTATTCTATACAAGCTCAGTTCTATTGGTGAGATAGGGCAAACATTTTATACGAGTAAAATCCTGAAGGATTTTTTAACACATGAGAAAGCAGACACTAAGAAAGACTAAAGCTAGGGGTGCCTGGGCAGCTCACTTGATAAGTGTCTGACTCTGGATTTTGGCTCAGATCATGATCTCATGGTTTGTGGGATTGAGCCCCACACTGGGCTCTGCACTGACAGCAAGGAGTCTTCTTGGGATTCTCTATCTCCCTCTCTCTCTGCCTTTCCCCAGCTTGCACATACAGATGCACACTCGCCCTCACAAAATAAATAAATTTTAAAAATAAAAATAAAGACTAAGGCTAGATTTATTGATAGTACAGACCTTTGGGGACTAAGGTATTGCTCTTGGATATTGTCCGTTGGAAAGCTATTTGGGGAAGGATGCATTATCCCACTCTCAAACTATCTACTGGGAGTAGATTCCACATCCCAGACCACACTGTATTTTGATTGTTTACATGTGTTCTCTGATCCCCACCCCCACCTCACTTACATGTAAATTCCTTGAAGGCAACCACTGGGCTATGTTTCTCTTTGTATCTCAAGTACTCAGCACAATTTCTGCTGCGCATGACAATTATTTGTCAAATAAAATTAAGTAAGATCTCATCATGGCATTTGTGTAGGGGCCTAAGCTCCTGCTACTAGCCAACTGAGAACTTCTATATAAACAAATATTGCTCTATTTTTTATTCCCAGTATTAGCAAGGAGCCTGGTACATTGTAAGCTTTCCAAAAATTTTTGCAATGAATGTTTGGATAGATGAATGGATGTTACTAGAGTTCAAAATTCATCTCCTTAATGGAGTGCAACATTTTAAAAAGATAAGGGACACTTAGCTCCCAGATCTTGGTTTCTAATACTACTTTTTAATACAACAAACCAGAGATTCTTGGATAAATGATTCCAGGTTGAGTATGGGGCTGGCTGGGACAGAGAATATGCAAGATGAGTCTGGAACATCTTACAATGTGGGAAAGTAAGGAAGTACTCAAAAAAAAAAAAAAAAAAAAATGGAGTTTGCCAAAGCGACACAGGAGCCAATGATAAAGCTCCCAAAAGCTAAAACACTTTAAGCAACCCAACAAATAAAGTAGCACTGGATTATAACCCAAAGCATAAAATGAATAATGATATAAATGACTGAATAAAGAAGTTAGAAAAAAAGGGGTGCCTTGGTGGCTCAGCTGGTTAAGTATTTGACTCTTGATTTCAGCTCATGTCATGATCTCATAGTTTGTAAGACTGAGCCCTAAATCAGACTCCACGCAGTCTGCTTGGGATTCTCTCTCCCTTTCTCTCTTTGCCCCCATGCACTCTCTCTGTCTCTGTCTCTCTTCCAAAATAAATAAGCAAACATTAAAAAAAAAAAAATTACAAATTCTGGGGCACCTAGGTGGCTCAGTCGCTTCAGTGTCTAACTCTTGACTTCAGCTCAGGTCATATCTCCCAGTTCATGGGTTTGAGCCCCATGTTGGGCTCCACACTGACAGTGCGGAGCCAGCTTGGAATTCTAGCTCTCCCTCTCTCTCGGCCCCTTCCCTGCACATGTGCTCGCTCTCTCGCTCTCGCTCTCAAAATAAGTAAATAAATGAATAAATAAGTTGGACAAAAGAAGAATACTCCAGGCATAAGAATTCTCAGTCATGTGGGGTGCCCAGCTGGTCTCAGTCATGTGGGGTGCCCAGCTGGCTCAGTCAGTACAGCATGCGACTCTTCCTCTCAGGGGTTGATTTCGAGCCCCACATTGGTGTAGAGGTTACTTAAAATCTTTTTTAAAAAGAAGAATTTTAAGTAATTTATATAGATATCTGCACCCTCCTAGTGGTGGAAGATAACTCCCCACATCTTAAGTGTGGGCTGGGCACAGTGACTTCCTTCCAAAAGGAACAGTATGCAAAGGGGGGGGGGGGGAAGGGTGGGTTGGGAGGAGAGAGTCACTTTACAACAGAGAAAGGACACACACACCGTCACTCAGGTGATCAAGGCTAACAACCATAGTGACACCACTTTGATAACATACACTTGATAGGATGTGATGAGAATGGCACTTTACCTCTGTGTTTCTCCCCAAATTCCATAACCCCCATCTAATGATAGGAACTTAAGACAAATGAAAGGATTTTCCCTCAAAAATCCAACCACTACAAAGTGTCAAGGCCTGAGGTGCCTGGGTGGCTCAGTAGGTTAAGCGTCCGACTTCGGCTCAGGTCACGATCTCACTGTCCGTGGGTTCGAGCCCCGTGTCGGGCTCTGTGCTGACTGCTCAGAGCCTGGAGCCTGTTTCAGATTCTGTGTCTCCCTCTCTCTCTGACTCTCCCCCATTCATGCTCTGTCTCTGTCTCAAAAATAAATAAATGTTAAAAAAAAATTTAAATAAAATAAAAATAAATAAAAGTGTCAAGGCCATCAAATCAAGAAACTTATATCCAGGAGGACAAATAAATGTAATGTGGTATCCTGGATTAGATCCTGGAACAGACAACAGGGAAAATCCAAGAAAATCTGAGCAAGCTATAGTCTTGGGGCACCTGGGTGTCTCAGTTGGTTAAATGTCTGACATCAGCTCAGGTCATGATTTCACAGTTCATGAGTTTGAGCCACACATCAAGCTCATTGCTATCAGCACAGAGCTTGCTTTGAATTTCCTGTCCCCCTCTCTGTCCCTCCCACACGCATTCTCGCTTTCTATAAATAAATAAATAAATAAATAAATAAAATGAACAAACTTAAAAAAACTGAAAATAATTTTTAAAATGTGTCAATACTGGTTAATTGTGACAAAGGTACTATATTAATGGAAGACGTTAACAATGAGGGAAATTGGGTAGGATGTATATGGGAACTTTCTGTACTATCTCCACAACTCGAACAATTCTAAAAATCAAAAGCTTATTTTTTTAAAAAGTATAGGAAAAAAAATACAGCATACTTAAAATGATACCCTGGTGCTCCTTCACAAGAGATTTTGGTAAACTCTATCTACAAAAAATGAGTTACTTAAGGACTTAATTTCTGCAATAACACTTCTAAAATAAAGTTCTCTTATCAGAGCAGTTAGATGGCCACTACTGCCTACTATGTTCATCATTTCTAGGTCCTCAAATAATATTGTTTCCTTTCCCCATAGTGAGCTATTGTAACCTACCACAAAGTTATGCTTTGTAAGGCTTCATCTATTAAGTCACTTTTCTATGACTGAGGTGGTTACTGAAATTCTTCCTACTTGGGATTTTCCCCCATAGTCAAGGAAGACCTCCTAGTAAGTACTCTAGCCTCTGCTGGCCTGTGTTACCATTCCCTTCTCTTCCAATGACTGCCTCCCTCTCCCCTCCAAGCTCCACAATCACTGTTCGCCTCTCTGAATACACCCTGAGAAACCAAAATAATAGTTGAGCCTGGGGGTTGGCCAGTCATGGGAAGGAGGGCTGGACAGGTGCAGAAACCCAGCTGCTGGGCCTACCTCAGACTTGGCCTTTTCTTTCATTGATCTGAGTCATTTCCTCTGCCCCCTCTTTATCCAATTGAGATGAAAATTTGCCTTTCTATTTGAGTCGCAGTGCTCCTTTGGTGTCTAAAGTCTACCTTTATCCTTTTGGATTCGTCACTGATTCTGAAGGGAAAGATAAAGTTAAGCCCATGGAGCCTGCCTAAGGCCTCAAACTACTCAGCATGGCGGGAGGCCACAGTAAAGCCCTTTCTCCCTCTTCTCCTCGAAGTAAGCCTGTCCATCAACAATTACCCGCCATTTGTACAGCCAGTGGCGTGAACACCTTCCCAAACCCCCAAACTGAAAAGCAGCCCCCTGAGAAACCTAGGTATTTGCAAGCACCGTCCAAGAGTCAAATTAATGAAATGGAAGCAGGTATCAATGAACCATATTTGAATGTATTCCTCAAGCAACACTCATTAACATGTGAAGCCCATTTATTTAAGACCAGCCATTTCTCAAACTGAGAATTCCTGTTTTATTTCACTTTGATGCAACTCTAAATTAGATTGTAAACAAGGACCTGTGAGGAAACCGAATCAAACGCAACTTTCATAATTATTAGAAGCGTTCACTCTCATTAACAAGGGGTAATTGTTTCTGTTTTGTAAATTGATCTCAGATGAAAGGAGTTAGTTAATAATTTATACTGTACTATGGAAAGGGGGCTGTGAAAAGACTCTACGGAAGGATTTGAATTAAACAGCCTTTCACCCTTTTAATATCTCACAAGAGATTCTTCTGCACTGGTTCATTTAATTTAGTGGACACCGCAGTGTGGCCCATTGATTGTGGACAAAACTTCTGAAGGGCCTGGTGTGCACCCCTGTTAAAACGTGGGAAGAGAGTAAAGTTGGATGTGAATTAATTTGATTCTGTACATAATTCTTTTTCAATGGGATTCTGTGTCCCATTGCAAAGGCATGAAAAAAGGAGACACTGAGTTTGATTGCTCAATATTCATCTACATTTTCCTCTCTATGGGCACAATATGCTTGGCTTAATTAACTTTTCTCAAAGGTGAAGCAGTGCGCACCATCTGCTGTGAGACAATCACATTTGTATGCCTCTCAGAATAATCCCTTTACTACTGAAAACAGCTATCATATAGTAGCCAAAACCAAAACTTTCAAACATTTTTGGCCTGGGAGCGAAAGACCAAATCCATTCTGGTCCAGAAGCACAGGACTGGGAGACAGCGTGGAGCACAGGCAACGGTTGTTAGTTTGTTACAGGCCAGCTCCTTGCTCACGAGTGATTTTGAGTTTGCCTGGTCTTCCCTACGCCACCAAATTAAAAATTCTACATGCTTCATTTAAAGCCCAGCTCAAGAACAACTGCACAGCGGGAGCATCCTCCTTTTCTCCTACCTCTTAATTTCAAACCTACAGAAGAATAGGAAAGTGCACCATGAAAAGAATCATCAAGTCACTCAAAATCCCAATGCAAAATATTGAGGCAAAGTTTAGCCATTTAATTTTTTAATCAAGCCTCAAGGACCACACAGTGTTATCAAGGGCCTGCTGAACTTGCTCGAAAGCTGGGTCATTATTTGATCTTTGTGGCTGGTAATCTGATTATCTCATTGTGGAGGTAAACTTCAGACCCAATCTTGTTAGCAGCTGGCGAAGTTGGATTACTACAGCTACTGAACTGGAAAATGAACTGGGCAGTCCAGCTTTAGCCTGGCTCTCTTTGAGCCCACAGTTGGCTACTTCAGGGTATATACTTGTGTGTCTGAATCAGCACTTGATTCTAGAATCTCACACTGCAGTGTAAACATATTCTCTAATGATAACATCAAGCCAGGACTCTGATACACAAGCACGCTGTCACATATACACACCTATATTCCAGCCAGCGTGCACACACACCCGCACCCACACAATCAGCTCCAAGGGATCCAACACAGGTAATGTCTGTTCAGAAAAGTAGATGGCCCAAGATATTTAATGAAGGAAATTAATGAGCAGCATTCTTGGCTTTGAGATTCACACTCAACAGAGTTGCTAAAATATGCAAATACTCACAAGAGTTGTGTGGTCCCTGCTTAAGACACTCACAGTTTTGCTTGTGGTCTCACTGAGGCATTGACTGCTTTTACAGTGAATGCCCAGCCCCGTCAAAGCCCAGAAAGTCTTGAAACATAGCTTGAAAGAGTTCAAAGGATCTAAAAGACAAAAAAGGACTAAGCTGGGATTTTTATGTACACTGAAAAGAAGAATAAAATATAAGTTCCTTAATGCAGGCTGTTATGGCAATGTTACCCATATCAAAGCGTTCTGGTGCTACGGAAGAGTGCTGAAAATTTTCTTGCACACCATATGCAAAAGAGAAATAGGAACAATTTAGGCCGGCGGTGATTTTGTGACATGAAACATTGAATGCTCTTTTTTGACACACTATTGAGTGAACAAGGAATTCAAAGAGTTTGAACTCGAACAAGTTTTCTGCCTCAATAAGCCATAATCAGCCCCAAAGAACTGAGTGCTCCTCAGAGTAGTGGCCTGCTCTCAGGCTGCCCATGGTGGGGTTTGCTGGCTATTATAACATGCATCAAAGCAAGAGCTCTTATGTTGGCTTTCCTCTTATCAATTCCGCTAAAACCTCAAGTCTTTGGTGCAATTTCTGAAACCAGAAAGCCGATCGGCGGCATTCCCAAATATCAACATCTCCCACAATCATCACAGAACCACATTAGTATACGGAGCAAGTTAGACAGGGAGGCAACTAAAAAAGAAGGCATCTTTGCTGGGTGTGTGATATCACAGACATTATTTAGTAGCACGTACAATGGTCCTTGATTTATTTCCAAAGTCTAGTGAATGAGGCAATCTTGCTCTATGATTCGAGTAGAGGCAACAAAGTGGATTTTTACAAGAGATTGCTTGCTTGGAAAAGAATAGCCTTTTTTCTTTTTTCTTTTTCTGGTTTTTTTTTTTTTTTTTTTTGACTTGGAAAAGAATAGCCAGATTTAAAAATACCTCTTTGCATTTTAATTTCCTTTAAGTATTTTCAGGAAGTTGAATTCATTTTTACGGTTTCTCTACCAAAGTTGAAATTTTAATTTTATACAGAAAACGTGCAGAAAATCTGCACATTTACCAAAAAATTCTGCCATTTATATAATGATTGTTTTTTAGCATCTAACAAATTTCAGTAGCATGATACAGAAACGTGGAAATATATCATTAATGATAAAAGACTGTCAAAGAGGAGTGCTGAAGACCAAGATCTATTTTTCAGCATGTTCAGTGATAATGGAGTTTATCACTACCAAACTGTCATAATCACAATGTAATAAACCACGCTGATGAAACTATAGGCAAAATAACAATCTGGTCTGTTTCTAAACAAATTTGCTATGCTGTTTTACAGGACTGATTGCGCCTCTGTTTCAAAGCAGTGACAAATTTTTAGAATAATAACATCAATTTCTTAGCCTGACAACGACAGGGGCTATAGGATCTGTTTTAGCAGCGCAATATAACAAATTTGTAGCAAGGAAACTAAAGTGTAATTTTTTAAAAAATCCTAATTTTCAATGAGAATTTCAGCCAAGATATAAATGCCCAAATCAAATCTGTAACTAGTACTTGCTATATAGTAAGCTCTTTGCACACATTGCTAGGAGAAATGTTCTTCTCATCTTCAAACAAAAAGCAATCCTCTGTTTGGGGTTGTTCAGCAAGCCCCCAAATTACAGTGGATGGTTTTCTGAGAAAGATGGGGGAGGACGGATAAATTCTTAGGCCTAAATTTAGATCTACATTTGCAACGAACACCTTTTAATTAAGCATGACATTTGACACAATCAATTTTGAAGTTACCTACACACCTTCACACCTATGAAAATTGTTGTAAATTCTCAGTGCAACTTAACATACAGCATCTAACATGCACAGCAGTCTACCTGTGATAGACACATCCATACAAGAAGCATTTGTTTTTTAAGAATGTGGATGTGGTTTATTTTCTGAATTGTCTTTTTTTACCTTTTTATAAAATGATCTAAATCGTTTTATGTTAGCACATAGGTACATCGTCAATTTTCCTAAATCCTTTTGACCATATCTTGCACACATTTTTGTCATCCAATGCTACAATAAAACTGATCTACCCACTAGAAGAGATAAAATAAAAATAAATGTCAAAAGACATTTATGGGATTTGTCAGAAGTCATCAAATGTAATGCTCCTCCTATAAAAACACATAATTTAGTATTATAAGTTTAAGAACATAAATAGAAAAACAAGTTTTGTATTTAAATTGTCAATATCTTCATCAAGAAACATGCATTTAAAACAAAATATACAATGCAAATTGGTGCAGCCACTCTGGAAAACAGTGTGGAGGTTCCTCAGAATATTAAAAATAGACCTACCCTATGACCCAGCAATAGCACTGCTAGGAATTTACCCAAGGGATACAGGAGTACTGATGCATAGGGGCACTTGTACCCCAATGTTCATAGCAGCACTCTCAACAATAGCCAAATTATGGAAAGAGCCAAAATGTCCATCAACTGACGAATAGATAAAGAAACTGTGGTTTATATACACAATGGAATACTACGTGGCAATGAGAAAGAATGAAATATGGCCTTTTGTAGCAACATGGATGGAACTGGAGAGTGTGATGCTAAGTGAAATAAGTCATACAGAGAAAGACAGATACCATATGTTTTCACTCCTATGTGGATCCTGAGAAACCTAACAGAAGTCCATGGGGGGAGGGGAAGAAAAATAAATAAAAAAAAATAAAACCTTTTAAAAAAAAAAAGAAAATGGGGCGCCTGGGTGGCGCAGTCGGTTAAGCGTCCGACTTCAGCCAGGTCACGATCTCGCGGTCCGTGAGTTCAAGCCCCGCGTCGGGCTCTGGGCTGATGGCTCAGAGCCTAGAGCCTGTTTCCGATTCTGTGTCTCCCTCTCTCTCTGCCCCTCCCCCGTTCATGCTCTGTCTCTCTCTGTCCCAAAAATAAATAAACGTTGAAAAAAAAAAAAAAAAAAAAAAAGAAAATGGATCAATTTTTTTGCATTTAAGGATATGCACCCATTTTTAAGTCAATATAATAGTTCCCCTCCATTTCTTTGCCTGTGTACAAAGTAAAATAAATTTAATTAATGAAATTAATACAAGTAAGTGTTGCTCTTCAGGTACTCACCTTAGGAAGTCACTTTCATTCCAACAATTCTGCCATTGCTTAGAGGATATTCTTACACTACTTTTTGAGAAATGCTTTAGAGATGGCTTCCAAACACCCAAGAAAACAGAGATTACTGTTGCTTAGTAGTCAAGAAGCCAAATCTTTTATTTTAAAGAACTAAAATTGTTTTATCTACTTTGACTACCTTTCCAAATTATTCACCCAATTTGGTCATGAATGACTCAATGGTTTCCATAACACCAAATCCTCTTGCATAGAATGACACTGTACCACATTCGACAATTTCATAGTAACATTCCACACTTTCTGACAGCAATTCCCGAACAAGAGCAATGAATTTGTTTGAATGATAACAAGTACAGGATTATGCAGGTTACAACTATGACAAGGGTCACATTTCCTTATGATCATCCTTCTCATGTATACGTGGGTATTTAGGAAGATAACGTTTTATCAAGCATCAAAAAACTCAATAAATGGTTGCTATTATATCATTATATTGTATACTGAAGGACTTGTAGCACTGGTGACTATCACCTCTCTATGGGATTGAAAAGGCCAAATAATAATGAACAGACCTCAGTGAACTGTCCATGTAGATGAATTCAGTTTGGGTTTTTTTATATTACAATATAAAGGAGCTAACTTTTCTCTTTGACTGGAAGACTCCCTCTGACCTGTTCACTGATTAGTCTGTTGACTGCAGGTGCAATTCCCCACAACTCTGTCATATCATTTAAAGCTTTCCTTCAGTACAAGTATCTTGTGTTTCCTTGATACCTACAGCATGTAGTCTTTAACTCCTCTGTACTATATAGTCTGAGTCACTTGTTTGGAAATAGTGCTACCAAGTTGGATTGTATTACTTTTGACAAAAGTCATTCCAAAACTAATGATTGTGGGTATAATGTGTTTCTCAGTGAGTTAGTGAGTAGATACTGTGGTATCAACTTCATGGCTCCATGAAATCTCTTCTTCAGGGCTGATTTACCCATCTCCCAGCTATTGGGGGGATTTAAGTCTATGGTAATGATCCCAGTAAGCAATGCTAACACACTGCTAGGATAGCTCCTGGAAGCTTGGAAAATCAGTGGCTCATACCTAGTAAACTAGAAATTACAGAATTACTGTAATTTGGGAAAATGGAATTTAAAAGATCATACAAGTTGGTATGCTAGAATGGATATACGACTTAAGAAAATCCCCCAACCAACTATGTTCATTAAAGGGACCAGAGTACATTCCATTTACCAAACTTATGGATATGGAATGTGCTAGGAAAAGAGAGACCAGCATTACTGAGCAGCTCAGTGGTGCACTCTGTAGGCCAAGGCTGGTGGCAGAAGATACTGCTATAGAACAGAGATTCTAGAATCCTGGAATAAAAGAAGTCAAGTTGTAACACAGAACCAACCAAAGCAAAGTGGGCCCAATTATTGTGATGAATGGTAACACAGGAGTGACAGCCAGGAACCACAACCTCCAGAGAGATACAGAGATGGTTATTGGAACACAGTGTTCACAAGGGCAAAAAAAGGTGGGCAGGCAACAAAGGATTTCCTAAATTTATACACTCAAAGATAGATAATTAGGGAACCAAGAGCAGCCACCCAAGTCAAGTCACAATTTCTCACCTGACCGAGCCAGTTCTCAAATCCAGAACCTCTTTTAGACAAAAGACAGGCCAAGTCCCTAGGAGAATGAATCCTGCAACACTGCCTCAGATGTATTCAATAGTACTTCTCCAGTCCTTCCCTAAAGAAATGTATGGCTGTTTACTTGAATAACCATGCAATAGAAGAGGGGAAATATTCAGACCTTCTGAGAACTGTTGGACACAGGGTCTGAGAAGACATGGCTATCTGGGGACCCAAAGCACCATCATGGCTTTCTTTTTAGAGTGAGGCCATAAGGAAGCACTTTAATAATATGAAGTTGTAGCCAAGCTCTGGCTCACGTTGGGTCTACTCAATCCATTGATCACTACTTCAACCCAGTGGTGATCATTTCCTAGTCTCCAAATATGTAATTGGACTGGACATACTTTGTAATTGGCAGAACCCACATTTGACTCCTTGACCCGTGAGGTAAGAGCTATTGTAAGGCAGAAAACCAGGCAAAAGCCTTAGAAATTTCCTTCTACTCCTAGCCTACTCCTAGGACAGTAAATAAAAAATGACATCATATCCTGATGAGCATGGCAAGATTAATACAATGCTAAAGATTTAAAGCATGTAAGGGTGATGGTTCCTCCTATATGTCCACTTAACTCACCAATCTGGCCCCTAAAAAAATCCAACAGATCATGGTGCATGAGAGCAGAGTACTATAAACCAAGCAGTAGCCATAATTGCAGCTGCTGTGCCAAATGTGGTATCTTTACCAGCACAGAAAAACACAGCCTCAGGCCCTTGGTATGAGGCCACTGATACGGGGAATGTATTCCTTTCCATTCCTATAAAAAGATCAGAAGTAGTTTACATTCTCATGGGACTGACAATATACATTTACCGTCTTCCCCTAGGACTATGTTAACTCTCCATCCCCATGTAATAATCTAGTCCAAAGGGACCTCCATTGTCTAGACCAGTAGTTCTGGACCATGGGAAATTTTGCTCCAAAGAAAACATCTGGTAATGTAAGAAAACATTTTTGTGTGTCACAGCTAAGGGAGGCAAGAAGTCAGGCTACTGGCATCTTGTGGGTTGAGGCAAGGGACACTGCTAAACATCTTAAAATGCACAGGACAGCCCTCCCACAAGATACTACACAGCTGAGGAATCTGGGGCAAAGATATGCCATCTGCAGCAGAGATGCACACACCACTTCAAAAGCAACTCCTACCATTTAACAGGGATCTGATAGGGGCATCAAGTAACCATGCAGCCAAAGCTTCCCATCATGAGCTAAGGACAAAAGTCATTGGGTTGAGAAGGCACAGCAACAATCCAAAATGAGATGGAAGCCATGCTTTCAGCATTGGGAATGAATACAACCAGAAATCACAAGTAGGCTGCATGAACAGGTGAGTCATGTCCTGCCTGTTGTCCACCACTATTGCACTGACATCTCCCACTCACTTTTCAACCACAGCTGTGTGGAATGGGGAAGGGTTACTTAAGAGTAGCTGATGGTGGGAAAAGAATGTAGAGTTTGGTTCATGGATGGATTTTGGTACATACTCTCAGTGTGTGGTAAAAGCCAAAAATAGACTTCTGTTGTACAACATCCCACTCAGGAGTGATCGTGACAGAAAGCAAGGAGGTAAAATCCTCCCAATGGACAGAGCTCCAGGTAGTGTATTTTGTCATCCATCTCCTGTGAAAAGAGTAGTAGCCCAGGGTAAGAACTATACATAGACCTATGGGCAGCAGATAATGTCCTAGCTGTCTTTTCAGAGGGGCTTGGGGGTGGGGGGGAATGGATTGGAGGATTAAGAACAAGGCAGTCTAAGGACAAGGCATGCAGAAGGATACATAAGAGTGAGCACAAAACGTGAAAATCTTTCTATTTCATGTTCACTATCACCAGAAGGCATTCACCGTGGAAGAGTTACTAAATAACCAGAGACAGTAGGACTTAGCCAGTTGATGTCCTGAAACCCCTGTCATTTCCTGTAACAGTGCTAGCATAGTTCATTAATGAAGTAAACAGGGCAGCAGGGATGCAGGATATGGATGGGTCTAATAGTATGGGCTTCCACTTACCATGGTTGATCTAGTTACCACCCCTGCTCAATGTTCAACCTGGCAGCAACTGAGATCCATGCTAAGTCCCTAACATGGCACCATTCCTTGAGCCCAAATAGCCCCTTTGTGACAAGACAGATAGCTGCGAAGTCTTGAATCCTTGAAGGAGTAGAGATTTACCTTATATGGGATCATCCCTGGAAACAACACGGAATCATGGCCTAAGCCAGTACTAATATCCAAGGACTCAGACGGTGCTTAATTCACCAACATGAGATCCCACAAAATACTCCATCAAACCAAGGGACCTGCTTTATAGCAAAGGTGTAGCTGTAGACACATAACCATGGCATCCACATACCACACCATCCAGAGCCTCTGACCCTATAGGCAGTGGAATGGCCCCTTAAAGATGCAACTAACTGAAGGGATTCCTCTTCCATCTATTATGTAGAAAGCTAGAAAGAGCATCACTACTACCTGGACAACAACAAATCCAGATAAAGCACAAAATCTTAATTTTTCTTGCATCCACCAGAGCTAAAAGTCACATGGCAGCCAAGAAGCCAGAAATATAAAGAAAAGCCTTTCTAAGGTGACAAACACACAAACGCTGACTCACTTGTGGTAGAGCATAGGAGAAGAGACTCGAGGTACCAAGAAAGGATCTAAGAATTACTCAACTAAAATTTTGAACAAATTGTTAGACTGAGTGTACCATAGTATCAGAGTGTAGTGTTACTGATGTCTGCAGAAACAAAGAGAGCTCACTTGGCCCTTCTCCTCTGACCTACCGTTGTACATAAAATAGATTCAGGGCAGACTGTCAGAGAAAGTTTCCTATGGTGGTGCAGGATGACAAGACAAGAAGAGCTGCCACAGCAATACAAGCCTGAAGCCCTGCCCCACCCTGCTTCTCTATGGACAAAGCTTTAATCTGCTGAGAAAAGCAGCCTCCAAGACTCAAGGGTACAAGGCCTGCCTAAGACTAAGGCTGTGGCACCTGGGTGGCTCAGTTGGTTGAAGGTCCAACTTGAGCTCAGGTCATGATCTTGCAGTTTGAGAGTTCAAGTCCTGTTATCAGGCTCTGTGCTGTCAGCTGAGAGCCTGCTTCAGATCCTCTGTCTCCTTCTCTCTGCCCCCTCTATGCTTGTGCGTGCGCTCTCTCTCAAAAATAAATAAACATCTTTTTTTTTAAAAAAAAAAAAAAAAGGACTAAGGCCAAGTCAGTATATTAGAGAACTTTCCCAGCTCTCACCACCAAGCTACCAAGTCTCACTTGTAACTTCAATACCACTGACTTTGACAGTAATTAAACAAAAAACAGAAACTCAGTAAAGATACAAGAGATATGAGCCATACTATTAACCAGCTTGACATAACTGACACCCAACACCACCAGAATACACATTCTTTGACGTGCTCATGGGTCATTCACCAAACAATATTCCAGGATATAAATCATGCCCTCCTCCAAAGTTGAAATAATTGGAATGACATGAACTATGTTCTCTGGCAATGGCAGAATTAAACTAGAAATCAAAACCAGAAATATACCTAAAAAATTCTAACAAATATTTAGAAATTAAACATAGCAAGAACAAGGCATAAAGAGAAAGGTATAGTATTAAATTCTTTCATTAGAGAAAAAGAGGGTCTCAAATCAATGATCTAAGCTTTCATTATAAGAAACAAAAAGAAGCGCAAATTAAACACAAGGCGAGCAGGAGAAAAGCAATAATAGGGACAAGAGGAGAAATCAATAATTTCAAAAATAGAAATAAAATCAGTGAAACAAAAAGTTATTTCCTTGAAAAGATAGATAAAATTGGTAAAACTCCAGCCAGACTGATTCAGAAAAAAGGAGAGAAGATGCAAATTACCAACATCAGAAACAGAAGAGGAGATATCACCACAGATCATACAGTCATAGATAAGTGAATATTACAATCTTAGGGCCATTTATTTGACAAAATAGATAAAATGGACAAAACCTCTACAAGACACAAACTACCAAAGCTTACTCAAGAGGAAGGTAATTTGAGTTTTGCCGTACCTACTAAAGAAAATAAATTTGTAATTAAAACTTCCTACTAAGAAATCCATAGGCCCAGATAGCTTTACTAGCAAAATTACTCAAACTTTTAACAATATGTCAATTCCAGATACCCTCTGCTTAAAAAATAGAAATGAGCACTTCCTGTCTCATTTTATAAGCTACCCATAACCCTGACAACGAAGGGTTACAACATCACAATACAACATTACAACAAACCATTATCTTTCATGAATATAGATACAAAGATCTTCACTAAACATCAGCTAATTAAATCTAGTGTACATTTGTAAAAATTATATAGCATGACCAAATAGAGTTTATCCCAGGAATGTAAGACTAAACATTTGAAAACATCAATGTAATTCATCATATCAAAAGACTGAGGAAAAAATTGTTATGATCGTCTTAATAGCAGCAGGAAAAAAATCCGATAAAAATCAACATCCATTCACCATAAAACCCCTCGGCAAACTAGAAACATAAGAGAAATGCCTCACTCCATAAAGGGCTTCTACAAAACACCTGTGGCTTACGTCATCCACAATGTTAAAGACTAAATGTTTTCAGCAGTGCACCTGGAGGTCCCGTGGATCTGTCTCTTGCTTCCACAGTGCTTGGGCACAGCAGTCCCGGGGACGCCGTCTTCCAGCCTCCCACCACCCTGCAACCCCCTCTCCAGTCCCAACCTTGGGAACCATCGTGGCCCCCTGTGCCTCCCGGACCGGCCCACCCCGTGTTTTGCGCTCGGCTCCTCACAGCGGATCAAGCACGAGCCCCCCGGGCCGGTCGGAAAGCCTCCCCTCGAGGGGCCGCCGCCCAGCCGCCCACCGCCTGGTCAACACGCAGCCGCGGGCTCGCGCACCCACCTCTCTCCCGCTCCTCTTTCCGCCGCCAGGAGGTGGCTCCGGAGCGCGGCCCGCTTCTCGAGAGCCGGTGGAGGTGAAGCCAGAAGGCCTCTCCTGAACAGGCAGAGCCACGGCGGCGGCCGGCCTCTTCCGGGACGAGCAGAGGCACAAGCCGTCCCAAGAAGAGCGGGGGAAAGCCCTGGACGCCACGCGAACCACCAAGAGCCTAGAGCGGACCCTGAACCCGGCCCTTTATCTGCGCGCCCGGTTCCAACGGCGCAGGCGCCCATCTCCGGGGCCTCCTGCAGAACCGCCGCGGGGTCAGCAGGTGAAGCTCATCCAGAAGATGGAGACCACCTGACTCACCTGGGAGGCCGGCGGCCCCGGGCCGGGCTGGGCGGGCACCGCTGCCAAGCGCCCAGCCTCCGGCACCACGAGGAGCCTCCGGAGCCCGGCAGGCTTTGAGGGGCCCCTCTGGCACCCCGGCCCTGGTGTCAGGGCCTCTGGCTGAGGCTCTCCCTGCGGCCCCTAGGCAGGTTTTTGACCACCGCGGAGCCCTCGCCCAGGCCTGGACCAGGTGGAAACAGTAAAGTTTTTGTACCCCCTCCCAAGTAAAGAAGAAAAAGGACAAGAAGAAAGATTAAATGTTTTCCCCCTAAAATCAGCTACAAGGCAGAGATGTGTCTGCTCTTACCATTTGTGGTTGACATTGAAATGTAGAACATAGCCAGTTAGAGAAAGCAAGAAAAAGAAATAAAAGCCATACCACTTAGAAAGGAAGAAATAAAACCACACACACTCTCTCTGCAGATATCAACGCTAATTTAAGGAGAAAATCGTAAAGAATCTTCAAAAAAGCAAATAAGACTAATAGGTCAGTTTAGCAAGATCACAATATATACAAACAACGAGCAACTGAGAATTGAATTTTTAAAAAGTACCATTTACATTATCAGCAAAAACATTAAATACTTGGGTATAAATTTGACGAACTATGTACAGACGTTGAAAAGTACAAGACCTAAATGAATAGATACACATATTTAATGATCAGAATATTCAATATTCTTAAATTTGTTTTTCAACATTTATTTATTTATTTTTTTTTATTTATTTATTTTTTTTTTTGAAAGAGAGAGTGGCAGAGCGTGAGCAGAGGAAGGGCAGAAAGAGAGGGAGACAGAATCTGAAGCAGGCTCCAGGCTCTGAGTTGTCAGCACAGAACTTGACACGGGGCTGGAACTCACAGCCTTGAGATCACGACCTGAGCTAAAGTCAGACTGTTAACCGGCTGAGCCACCCAGATGCCCGGAAGATAAAATATTCTTAATATGTCATTTCCTACCAAATAGATTTATAGATTCAACACAGTTCAGATCAAGATCCCAGAAGGTTGTAGAAATCTTTAAGCTGATTCTAAAATATATATGAGGGGGTGTCTGGGGGGCTCAGTCGGTTAAGCATCCAACTTTTGATTTCAGCTCAGGTCATGATCTCACAGTTTCTGAGTTGGAGCCCCTTGTGAGGCTCTGCACTGACAGCGAGGAGCCTGCTCGGGATTCCCTCTCCCTCTCTGCCCCTCCCCTACGTGTGCATGTGTACACGTGCGCTTACTCTTTCTCAAAAACAAATAAACATTAAAAGAAAAGCTTAAATAAAATATATATTAAGAAATATAGAAGCCCCCCTCTCTCAATTTCGGACAGCTGTGAAGGACAATCTGGTTTCAGAGCTCCTGGTAAAGTGAGCTGAGGCCTCAATGGCGGGTGTACTGTGCAGCAGTTTCTCCTTTGGCCCAAGCCCGCTTCCCTCACTTCCTTATGGGCGTGTCTACTGAGATCACGCCCCTGTAGACCTTCTATGCACAAACAAGTCTCCACCTCCCAGTCAGTATCCAGGGAACCTAATCTAATTCAATAGGTTTGAATGAGTTTCTTTTTCTTTTTTTTTTTTAACGTTTATTTATTTTTGAGACAGAGAGAGACAGAGCATGAACGGGGGAGGGGCAGAGAGAGAGGGAGACACAGAATCGGAAGCAGGCTCCAGGCTCTGAGCCGTCAGCCTAGAGCCTGACGCGGGGCTCGAACTCCTGGACCGCGAGATCGTGACCTCAGCCGAAGTCGGACGTGTAACCGACTAAGCCACCCAGGCGCCCCTGAATGAGTTTCTATAAATGAAAATGTTGAACACGTAAGGGATGATTTGCTGTGTTTAAAAAAAAAAAAAATCAGCCCAATGTGACATAGAAAATGTGTCAAGTCAATTTAGGAATATTATCTATGATTTTAGTCATTATTCCTAAAGAAGCCTATAAAAAAATGTATGTATGCACTATATGATTACATTTATATAATCTTGAAATGACAAAATTATAGAAATGGAGAGCAGTTGAGTGGTCGCCAGGAGTTAAAGAAAGGGGGTCAGCGGTAGGGAAGTAGATGATGTCATAAAAGGGCAACATGAAGGATCCTTATAGTGATGGAAATGTTTGGTATCTTGACTGTATCAATGTCAATATCTTGGTTGTGATATTGTAATTGACAGTTTTGCAAGATGTTACTATTGAGGGGAACTGGTTAAAGGGAACATGGGATCTCTTTGTATTATTTCTCACAGCTGTGTGTGAATCTACAATGATGTCAAAACTAAAAGTTTAATTAAGAAAAAATAAATACAGGGGCGCCTGGGTGGCTCAGTAGGCTGAGCGTCAGACTTCAGCTCAGACCATGATCTCATGGTTCGTGAGTTCGAGCCCTGCATCAGGCTCTGTGCTGACAGCCCAGAGCCTGGAGCCTGCTTCGTTTTCTGTGTCTTCCTCTCTCTCTGCCCTTCCCCTGCTCACACTCTGTCTCTCCCTCTGTCTCAAAAATAAATAAACATTTTAAAAAATTTTTTTAAAAAGGAAAAGACAAATACGTATGTGTCTATGGAAAACATTAATGGACAGCTTTTAAAAAACTGAGCTTGAGTGAGGTTATTCCAGCATAATTCCAAGACAGGATAGAGTAAAAGATAATATGAACCTTTTGCAGATTATAATTTACTAGTTTAATTGCTTTCATTTGGAGGCTCACGGAATCTTCCTTTACTCATAGAAGTGGTATGACCCGAACACAGATTTTAAGAGGGCTTTATAAATCTAAGTAGGAATAAACCAGGGTCATTTTATGTATGCATTTTGAATTTTTTATGTCTTTGAAAAAATCTATAACCAATATATATTTATAACCACCTTATAAATGTTAATTTTTAAAACCAAGTTTCTGAGATTTGTGCCTGCTTCTGAAAAGACCTCTAAACTAACAGAAATGGAATTAAAGCAGACACTGACCAATTTCCATACTTAATCCTTGACTTCTGAGAGTAAGCATATCACGATTTTAAAAGATGGTTATCAAGGGTGGTGGGGAGAAAGAGAGACAGAGATATCTAATTGAAAGGAATTTAAATTGTACTCATTTCAAAATTTCCTATACATTAACAGATAAAAGGACCATTTACTGTTGATTGTTAGATAACATTGCTTATACGGGGGTTTTTTTGTTTGTTTTTTTTGTTTGTTTGTTTTTGTTTTTTTGTTTTTTTTTTTTTTTTTGGTGTTTTGGTTTGGTTTTGTTTAGAGAGAGAACATGCAGAGCCCAGTGTGGGGCTTGATCTTACCACCAACTGTAAGACCATGACCTGAGCCAAAATGGAGAGTCGGATCCTCAACTGACTGAGCCACCTGGACACCTCACTATGTTTTAAAGTTATAGGTAATTTTTGCCACTAATTTGTATTACAAGAATTTTAAAATAATTGTTTCAACCAATATCAAAAAGTATTAACTTTTTAAATGATAAAATTTAACAGCTAATATAGGATACATCCATACACTAGAATAGTCTGCAGCAGTTAGAAATAACTTCACCTTTCTGTGAATAATTGAAAGGATCTCTGAGATATCTTAAGTGAAAATAGCTAGGCCAAGAAAAGAATAATGTGAGTGGTAAATGTAAAAATTAAAAATAAAATAATACATATACACAGAGCATAACTGTGGGAAAATATACAAGAAACCAATAAACAGCAGATACCTCCTAAACAGGAGCAGAGGTGGGAAGTAGATGTGTTTTTCACTGCATACCTTCTTGGATCTTCAAATTTTGTAGCAGGTACACATATTACTTTGAATAGGAGTTTTAACAATATTTATCATTAAAATAAAGTTTTTTTAAATATTTAACATGTGAATAAATGTAAATAAATTATCGATTTAAAATTAGTACCATCAGAATCATATAAATAAGCATGGATTTTGAAGTAGAATTCCTAGTAGCTATAATCTGCCATTTACTGGATATTGTGGCCTTGGGCAAGTTATTTAATTGTTTTATCTTCAGACTTTTGTAAAGTGGGTATTCTAATGTGCATCATTAAGGTTTATTCAGTGGATTAAATGTAATCCATAAAAATAGCCCTACAGAAGGCACACAACTGGGGCGCCTGGGTGGCTCAGTTGGCAAGCGACCGACTCTTGGTTTCAGCTCAGGTCATGATCTCTTGGTCGAGTCCTGTGTCAGGCTCTATGCTGAGCAGGGATCCTGCTTGAGATTCTCTCTCTCTCTCTCTCTCTCTCTCTCTCTCTCTCTCTTTCTCTCTCTCTCTCCCTCTACCCCCCCCTCCCCCGGCCCCTCTCCCCTGCTCACACATACTCTGTCTCTCTAAAATAAAAAAAAAAATTTTTTTTATTTTTTAAAGGCACAGTAGCAGCTACTTCCCTCTCTCATTATCCTACTCATAATCCCTACTCTCATTATCTACACTGTTGTGGCCCCGGGATGCTGAAAAACTAGAAAAATTTCTCGGCAGTTATAGTCTTATATGTGATAATGTTTCTGGAGGTCAATAGAACATGAGAACCCCAGTGGTGTTCCCTATTCTTTCTCTACATCCTCCATGCGGTCAAGGCCAGCAGTGAAGCACCTCAACCTCAAAGCTTCATTAAAATTCTAGAGTAGATACTTAATGATATTGTCTTAGTTTGGGTTCCATCAAAAACAGTCTGAGACAAGACCATAGGTACAAATGATTTCTTGGAAGGTGATTCCAAGGTGAGGGAACCAGGAGAGGAAGAGAAGAAAGACGGAAAACACAAAATAAGGCTGTATTACCAGCCTCCCTACTATAAGCAACAAAGATTCGATCAAGTCAGGACCACGTGAGAAACACACAATGATCACCCCGCCCCAAATTGTCTACCCAAAAGACAGGAGGCTGGAGCCTTTATCCACTGTGTTTCATCCCCCACTGGTTGAGGGTTGAGCTTGGGGGCCTTAACATCCCCACACTTTGGGGCCTGCGTGGGGAATTGAACAGACTCTTGCGGCATCAAAGAAAGCCCTAGGGAAGAGAATGGAAAGAAACACAGTGCACACATGGAGCATGGTATCGTCAGCACAAGGTGAGTATGAACTTGAATGGAACTGTCCACTGGAGTTGCAGCTGTAAACAGAGGTGGGCTGAGGAGATATGACATAGGGTGCCAGAGGCATTTGCTACATACGTCATCCAGAAAAATTTTGGCCAAGTTACAGCTGCTAAAAGAACAAACATGCCACAATTGTCATAATTTTCTTTCTTGTCTTCCTTCTCGAGTATGGCAGTAACAATTACATGCTTAAAGCTTGTGGCAAAGCTTCAGTGATCCAAATGCTGGGAACGTACTCGTGCATATTTCTTTGACAGGCCAGAGCTGCTGAGCCGCCATGACATTGACTTCTGTATGTTTACTACTTTCAACAGCTCTTACGCTATGCTCACTTTTCTAAAAAAATGGGCTGAATATTCTTATTTCAGATGGCTGATAAATGACATGTTTACCTCTTCTCCCTCCCCAAAATGCAAAAATTACAGAATAAATACATTTTTTAAAAATCCACTGCAGTGCCAGAAGCAGAGGAGAGGTGCCACCTACAAATCAAAACAAGGAGAAATTTCTGGAGACTGGAAAGTCAACAAGAAAAAGGCTGACAGAGACAACAGCATTAGGCTTCTTCTCTGCTCTTTGACCTTATTTTCCCTGCCACAGGAACAGCTGCGAACACAGTCACCTCCGTTTCAAAAACGAAAATAAACAGAGACCATATCTGAATAAGGACAAAATGCATCTGAAAGAATAAAAAGGTAAATCAAAGGAAACGCTGAAAGATTTTAGAAATGAAGGAAGCTGTGCTACCAGACACTAAAATGAACAATAAGAGTGTGGCACATAACTAAGTGCTCTTGAATTTCCAGCAATGCACCCAAGCATATACATAGATGGCTGTTCACATCAGTGCGGAAAGAGCAGTGATTTAATAAATGGTGCTGGGGTCACTGGTTAGCTATGTAAGAGGGGGAAAAGTTGATCTTTACATTGTTATTCACAAAAATAAATCATTTTCATGTAGACTGGGAATCAAAACTTTTAAACAAAATCATGTAAATTTTAAATGTGTACAGTCTAGCAGTGATGGGAGAAAAGGGAACTTTCTGGCATAAAAGCAAGACATGATCATCAAAACACCAATGATATGCCATTTTTACCAAGGAAATATGGCCCTCAGTCATTGCGATAAAAAGAAAAAATTGAGGGGCGCCTGGGTGGCGCAGTCGGTTAAGCGTCCGACTTCAGCCAGGTCACGATCTCGCGGTCCGTGAGTTCGAGCCCCACGTCGGGCTCTGGGCTGATGGCTCAGAGCCTGGAGCCTGTTTCCGATTCTGTGTCTCCCTCTCTCTCTGCCCCTCCCCCGTTCATGCTCTGTCTCTCTCTGTCTCAAAAATAAATAAACGTTAAAAAAAAAAAAAGAAAGAAAAAAGAAAAAATTGATACAAACTCTCTGGATGGCATTTTGATGGTAGATATCCAAAGTCTTAAAAATACATATGCCTTTTAATCAAGAGAAATAATTAAGAATGTGAGAATATAATTGGCTGTAAGAATATTCATCATCACAATACTCTCAGGGAAAGACTGACAACTATCTAAGGTGCACTAGTGGTGAATTAGTGAAACAACAGGATCACAACAACAGGATCAAAATAAAGACATGTTGGTAAAAGAAACAGAAACAGATTTTGAAAGAATATATACTATCTTTCATAATGTGGACCATCTGCTCTGTTCACAAGTATATATGCCAAGTGTCTAGTACACGGTAGGCTCTCATTAAATATGTCAAGTGCATGACTGGTGAAATGTAATTATATATATTATAAACACAACTAGCCACACAGAAACATTAATTACAAAGACTGTACAATACAGTACAGTTGTTTAATGTACAATTGTACATTAAACAATATGTTTAATGTTAAACATACTTAAGATAAACTTAATAATAAATGAAAATATCTATGTCATACAGTTAAACAAAAGGCAGAAGACAAATTATAAACATAGTGAAAATGGTTAGAAAAACAGACTAGGGGGCCTGGGTGGCTCAGTCAGTTGAGTGTCCGACTTTGGCTCAGGTCATAATCTCATGGTTCGTGAGTTTGAGCCCCACGTTGGGCTCTGGGCTGACAGCTCAGAGCCTGGAGCCTGCTTCGGATTTTGTGTCTCCCTCTCTCTCTGCCCTTCCCGCACTCGTGCCCTATCTCTCAAAAGTAAATAAACATTAAAAAAAAAAGAAAAAGAAAAACAGACCAGAGACTGATTTCTGTGAATAGAATTATCATTGATTTTGTTTTTCTTCTTTCTCTCTTTCTACATTTACCAAATTTGTTGCCAATGAACATTTTGTAATGGGAAAGAAAATCTTTTAAATCAGTTGCATGTTCCAGAATACTAATTTAAAATGATATTTTAGAAGAATACTCGAGCTGAGAAAGTGTTCACAGTATACTATTAAATTAAAACAATACACTAGAGGGGCGCCTGGGTGGCGCATTCGGTTAAGCGTCTGACTTCAGCCAGGTTATGATCTCGCGGTCCGTGAGTTCGAGCCCCGCGTCAGGCTCTGGGCTGATGGCTCAGAGCCTGGAGCCTGTTTCCGATTCTGTGTCTCCCTCTCTCTGCCCCTCCCCCGTTCATGCTCTGTCTCTCTCTGTCCCAAAAAAAATAAATAAACGTTGAAAAAAAAATTAAAACAATACACTAGAAATACTACAGTCAGTGTGATTCCAATTATATGTATATACATATACAGGTACAGAGGAAAGGAACAATAATTAAAATCCTAAAGGCTTGATTTCTGGGGAATAAAATTTTTTTCACTTCTTCCTTGTAATCTGTATTTTCCAAATTTTCTACAAAAAGAAAACCTCTCTTTTGTAATCAGGAGGATGGGCAGCAGGAAGGAGGAGGAAGAGGTGTTTTTGCTTTTCAGAAATGAAAAATATGTGGATGGGTTGAAGGTCAAGCCATCAATCCTTAACAGATTCTTTTAGCTTTGTGGGAATCCATTCTCAATGATAAACTTATTTTTCCCTCAAGTACATATTTTCTACAACTGTTCATGCTTATGCCTCTGAACACTATTAAAATATTAATGTATTCTTCTCATGTTGTCCTCTCATGTTGCCCACTTTCTATCTGAGCAATAAATCTATACTTTTCTAAACTCTGAAAGAGCATGGAAACTTGCCTAAGGTGACACAATTACTTACTGGTGGCAATAGGCCTAGACCACAGTAGCCCTGGCTCCTAGTCCAGGATTGTCCTCTTGGGAAACAAGTCTCTAAAATTCATTCAACAATTTTGAAATATTTGTCCTTGACATACTCTTCTTCAAGTAGCAACAAGGAAAGTTTGACCACTTCGATTATGGGCCCAATTCCAAACAGCCTCCAAAGACTCCTGTCTTTTGGAGGAAGAAGACACACTAAGATCATTAAACACCAGTGTGCCCACAATACTAGGTACCTAAGGAATGTTTAATCACTACTTTTTATTTGGTTGTTATCCTGCTTCATCAGTGGGTAGAAAGCCTACAAGATGAACTGCGGAACCAGGAAAGTCTAGCTTAGGCCACCACCTAGAGTCTCCTTATCCATGTTGAAAGTCCCTTGGAATTCTGTAAAGCTTCCACAAGCACCAGGACACCGACACACTTAGGGAGAAACAGCAACCATTCACACATATGTAAGAAATACACACACTTCACACACATAGCGTTATGTCAACACCCCTCCCCCACGAAAAACAAAAAACAAAACAAAACAGATTTCAACAATCTGTCAAATCCATAAATGGCATGCCATCTAATAACTTGTAATAGGTTGTAAAACACGTCAGTCTTTCAAATGGTAAATTTCCATCAACTATTAATGAAATGGCATCGCTCTCTTTTTAAAAATTCCTCAAGTCTAGCATTTGAAATCTCAGCCAACTCAGAACCCTTTAAACATCAAATCCAACTTCTCATTCACAGTAAACACCATGTTCAGAAAGCATCATTAGCCCTAAGTTAGTTAATGAAATATTTGCTGCTATTTCTTCCCATCATAATAAGAAATGCTACTCAACAGGGGATGATTAAAAAACCCATATGCCCCATAAACCTCATGAATATAGCTCTCTCAGTTGCTTTAAGTATCAATCACAAAAAGAAAACTAATACTGTGGCTTAATATTCTTTTTACTTTGCTAAAAACCTCTCAACCACCACATACACACACACACACCAAAAAAAGGCAGTAAAATCTAATTAACTTCTTTGCAAGTTAGTGCACAATTTATATCCTAGTACGTGTATACAGGCCATTTTAATTTCCAACCAAAGGAAGTAAGAACAGAGGCCTTTGGGTCTCCCTTGCTGTGCCTTCTACTACCATAACCCTAATCATGTTACAAAAAAGAAAATTAGCAATACCCCAAACTAAAGATTTCCATTGTAAGCTTTTTAATCCATCATTAATTTTCTCTTTACTCATAAGACAGAATTTCACATTCTGGAATTTAAGAGTGCTAAGATAAGTAACCTTTTATGCTTACAGGAAGCAGATTAACTTTTGAGGAAATTACTGTTTCTTCTTAGAAAGACAAAATAGTATATCAAGGAAAAAAATACTAATTGATGGCTTTCTAAATAAAGCATGATCATTGAGCAATACTAAATTGGTTGTCTTGTGTGCCAAATTAATCTCTTCATTATATGGAACCAGGCTGGCTATTTTATGTTTCAATCCATCTTTAAGAGCAGCATTTGATTAATCAAGTTAATGATGACAGTTTTTAGCCAGTGACAAATGATACATTTATTCGGGCCCTTTTTCAGATGATACAAGCTATTGTGAGCAAAAGAAAAAGAAGCATCAATTTGGAAGATTAGATTAGTATGCCTAGTTTAAACTCTTCACTTACTCTAGCAAATGAGATTAGAAGTAAAGACTGGGTTCATGAGTAAATCTCTATCGTAAAAAATAATTATCATCAAATATAAGGCATACAAACTCTTTCAGATTATTTTATGTTAAGGACATATAAAATGCTGCATATTGGGGATAATTCAAAGTTGGTGGATTTAGAGGCACCTGGGTGGCTCAGTCGGTTAAGTGTCCGACTTCAGCTCAGGTCATGATCTTGCAGTTCTTGAGTTCAAGCCCCGCATCGGGCTCTGGTGCTGACAGCTCAGAGTCTGGAGCCTCCTTCAGATTCTGTGTCTCCCTCTCTCTCTGCCCCTCCCTCACTCATTCTGTCTCTCTATCCTTCAAAAATAAATAAACATTAAAAAAAAATTAAAGTTGGTGGATTTCAAAAACAATGAGACCAAACAATTTCAGTTAAGCTACCAGCAAGGTAATTTTAACTAAAATCAGAATTGTTTAAGACGAGTCCTCTTGAAAGTAAGTCCTAATACAGAATGAGAGCAAGGCTCATGTGCTTCCTTTATTAAAGGTAACTATGTAAGTAGTCTGAATAGTCCAATTTATCCATTTATGGCAAAAGCTCTAATACAAGGACTACAGCCCAACTCCCAGGCCAAATCCAGCCTGCCTCCAGTTTTTGTAAATAAAGTTTTATTGGAACAGTCACCACAGTTCATTTATGTATCATGTATATCTGGTTTCACACTAACAAGGCAGAGTTGAATCATTGCAACAGACACCATATGGCCCACAAAAGTCTAAATTATCTACTACATGGCCCTTTACAGAAACTTTGCTAACCCCTGCTCAAATATACTGGTTTTCAGATCTTTAGCAGTAGAACCCTTTCCAATGAAATCTTAAAAGACAATAAAATATCTGAAAGCAATATTTTTAGTATACATTAATTTTATAAATTAAAATGTACAATATTTACTTAATATGAAGTCAATCAATGAGAACAGCCAGCAGTTTTGTTGAACACAAAATTAGAAATTGGGAGTGGCATGAAAAGATGTTCAATATCAGTCAATATCAGGGAAATACAAATCAAAGCCACACTGAGATACCACCTCACACCTGTCAGAGTGGCTAAAATGAACAACTCAGGAAACAACAGATGCTGGAGAGGATGTGGAGAAATGGGAACCCTCTTGCACTGTTGGTGGGAATGCAAACTCGTGCAGCTGCTCTGGAAAACAGTGTGGAGGTTCCTCAAAAAATTAAAAATAAAGCTACCCTTTGACCCAGCAATAGCAATACTAGGAACTTACCCAAGGGATACAGGAGTGCTGATGCACAGGGGCACGTGTACCCCAATGTTTATAGCAGCACTTTCAACAATAGCCAAATCATGGAAAGAGCCCAAAGGCTCATCAATGGATGAATGGATAAAGAAGATGTGGTTTACTCAGATATCACCTCATGCCAGTCAGAGTGGCCAAAATAAACAAATCAGGAGACTATCGATGCTGGAGAGGATGTGGAGAAACAGGAACCCTCTTGCACTGTTGGTGGGAATGCAAATTGGTGCAGCCACTCTGGAAAACAGTGTGGAGGTTACTCAAAAAATTAAAAATAGACCTACCCTATGACCCAGCAATAGTACTGCTAGGAATTTACCCAAGGGATACAGGAGTACTGATGCATAGGGGCACTTGTACCCCAATGTTTATAGCAGCACTCTCAACAATAGCCAAATTATGGAAAGAGCCTAAATGTCCATCAACTGATGAATGGATAAAGAAATTGTGGTTTATATACCCAATGGAGTACTATGTGGCAATGAGAAAGAATGAAATATGGCCCTTTGTAGCAACATGGATGGAACTGGAGAGTGTTATGCTAAGTGAAATAAGCCATACAGAAAAAGACAGATACCATATGTTTTCACTCTTATGTGGATCCTGAGAAACTTAACAGAAACCCATGGGGGAGGGGAAGGGAAAAACAACAACAAAAAAAGAGGTTAGAGTGGGAGAGAGCCAAAGCATAAGAGACTCTTAAAAACTGAGAACAAACTGAGGGTTGATGGGGGGTGGGAGGGAGGGGAGGGTGGGTGATGGGTATTGAGGAGGGAACCTTTTGGGATGAGCACTGGGTGTTGTATGGAAACCAATTTGACAATAAATTTCATAAAAAAGAAAGAAGATGTGGTTTATATATGCAATGGAATACTACTTGGCAATGAGAAAAGATGAAATCTTGCCATTTGCAGCAACATGTATGAAACTGGAGGGTATTATGCTAAATAAAAGAAGTCAGTCAGTGAAAGACAGATACCATATGTTTTCACTCAGATGTGGATCTTGAGAAACTGAACAGAAGACCATAGTTTCAAGCAGAGAGAGAGGCAAATCCATAAAAGACTCTTAAATACAGAGAACAAACTGAGGGCTGATGGGGGGCTGGGAGAGAGGGGAAAATGGGTGATGGGCATTGAGGAGGGCACTTGTTGGGATGAGCACTGGGTGTTGTATGTAAGCAATGAATCATGGGAATCTACCCCCAAAACCAAAAGCACACTGTATACAATGTATGTTAGCTAACTTGACAATAAATTATATTTAAAAAATAAATAAAAATAAAAGATCTTTTCCTATTGATGAATTAATAACTTTAAAAAAAAGAAGGAAATTGGGAGTGGCAGATAACAGCCACAGTCATAGCTGTATCCCTGTTGTTTTGTTTTGTTGTATTTTGTTTAGTTGCAGAGAATTGATTCACACAGATAAGTGGCTGCAAATAGTAACAGTTGTTTTTTAAAGCTCCCTTGCAACTCAGGATATTCAAAGATTGAAAGATGATAGAGGTTTATTCCAAGGAACCGTAGAAGTTAACCTGGCAGCCCAAGTTAACACACTGCTGATCTCCAATGTATTAAAAATCAGTACCTAGCACTTCTGTTATATGTGACTTTTATTTCTATCTTAAAAATAGATTTTTTAATTTAAAGGAATTTTTAGCTTGCCATAAAGGTTAATTATAAAGTACATAAAACTGCATGCCAAATACTCCTTCCCTATTTCTGAAAAATGGTTTTCCCAAATTTGAAAAACGCAGTCTTAGTAGGAGCTTCCGTGCTCCCTGATGATAACCTACCCAGCCACAGTGATGGGCCCAAGCCAACCCACACCTGTTCCCAGAATTCCTTGCCTGGGCATCAGGGGGAAGACACTTCCACTTCCTCACTGATGTTGAAGCAGAAAAATATAAGGCCCAATGTTGCCAGAGATGGTACTTTTCATCTTGTAGAAGAATTCGATTTAAGAGAATGTTACTGATAGACCAAGAGAAAACAGAGGTAAGAGATGGAAAGAGTGTTAGGTGCCACTGAATGCTATGCTTCCAGTTGTCCTTAAGACCTTGCTGCATCCCTGTCCTCTTTGTGGTTTGATTATAAAAGCCAATAAATTCCCACTCTTCGTGTCTGAGGTTCTTTGAACTAGGTTTGAATTGAGTATCCTAACTGATACATACACACACACACACACACACACACACACACACACACACACACAGAGGTCTTCATTGCAAATGGATCTGTGAAAGTCTGGAAGGACACCTGTGAAAATAAACACTTGATGCCCACTGTATGAACTCCTTTTCTAAATTTGTGTAATCCTCCTCTTCCACATACATCTTAAGGGGAAGAATCAAGTTTCACTACATAATCGGAAATCATAATAGTAATAATAATAACTAACATTTCATATATTTATCATTTCTAAGCAATTTGCCTCAAATAACTTATTTAATTTTAACTACAACCCCATGAAGCAGTTATAACTATTATCCCTACTTTACAGAAAAGGAAACCGAGATGCAGAGAGGTCAAGTAACCTGCCAAGAGTTACAACCAATAAATAGATGAACATATTGCAACCCAAGAACTTTGGTTCCAGAGTCCCTACTCATAATTTCTTCTTGACGTTGTCCCTGAAAATCCCAGATAGTTGTTTTCCAAACCCTCATTGCATCTAGGCTATGCTAAACAAAGCACCCAGCCCAGACTTGCAGGGACCAGGAAGATGTGTGTCTGCGGTGGTGATGGCAGGGACAGGAGGATGGAGATCCTGAGAAGCAACAACAGTGGTGCCGGGGCCAGCACCGTCCACACAGTGGCCACAACAGTGAAGGCCTCCATGTTATTTTGGATGTTGCGTTTTGTTACCCCCTGTCTGTATCATCCTCAACACGGTTCTCCCTTTCCAAGATTCAGAAAGCTACCAAATATTTTTTTTAAGGTTTATTTTTGAGAGAGAGACAGAGCATGAGCAAGGGAGGGACAGAGAGAGAGGGAGACACAGAATCTGAAGCAGGCTCCAGGCTCTGAGCTGTCAGCACAGGAACCAATGCGGGGCTTGAACTCACAAACCATGAGATCATGACCTGAGCCGAAATCCAGAGTCAGACGCTTAATCGACTGAGTGCCTAGAATTTATTCTTTTTAAGTTTATTTATTTATTTTGAGAGAAAGAGAGAGTGTGCACAAGCAAGGAAGGGGCAGAGAGAGAGGAAGAGAGAGAATTCCAAGCAGGCTCCATGCAGTTAGGACAGAACCCGACTTGGGGCTCAATCCCACCAACTGTGAGATCATGACCTGAGCCAAAACCAAGACCAAGGGTCAGATGCTTAACCACCTGAGCCACTCAGGCTCCCCAGGGACTGAGAATTTAAATGTATATAATGGCATCAAAAATAAAACATCAATACATGGGGCACCTGGGGTAGTTTAAGTGTCCTATGTCAGCTCAGGTCATGGTCTCATGGTTCATGGGTTCAAGCCCCGTGTCACGCTTTGTGCTGACAGCTCAGAGCCTGGATACTGCTTCAGATTCTGTGTGCCCCTGCCCCACTCATGCTCTGTCTCTTCCTGTCTCTCAAAAATAAATAAACATTAAAAAAATTGTTTTGACAAAAATAAAAGTAAAACATCAATACAATAAAAGTTCTATTCTGATATGACCTGCTTGTCACTTTTCAAGTAATTAGATTCTGGTTCTGAATGAGGAAGGCAATATTTTACATCTTCTCTGTAGGTTCAAAAGTCCATGGAATGTTTCTTCACACAGCTGAAGGAATTACAAATGATCTACTCCTGAATATACACGCATTCTCTCTTCTCTGTTTTTATTACATTTTAAATAAGACTTTAAAAATGCTAACTTATCAGAAATACACGAGAGGAAAAAGAAACAGCATGGATGTAACCCCCTACTAATGAGGCACTAATGCATAATTATTATAATACATGTACTTCTCTCCACAGACGAATATTTATAAACACTGAAACAGTCTAGTTTGCAGTGAAATCTCATGTACAGATTGTTTTTCTCTTGTGGTTTGTCCTTTTTTCTTATTGTGGCAATATTTAATGAATTTCACAGGCTCTGCTCATTCTCTGAAAATACTGAATGAACCTATATACATAAAATGCACTGCCTTCAATGAGTATATAGAGATGAGATATTAAGCTACATTAAACACACCACCCCACCACCAGTAAAATTAGTCAGTCATCTCAATTTTAAATACTTAGCCCTGCTAAAAGAAAACTTGGGTGAATTCGGTAATTTCAGAAGACAGAGTTTAGGGAGGTGATCTGGAAAAGACTACAATTAAAGTAATTCAGATTAATGCTCATGAGGTTTGAGGAAGCCCATTAAATAGAACCCTTTACTCAGCCAGAGTTCCAAACCAGTTGAGAACTACACAAGAGATAGAGATCAGACTATCAGCAGGATTATTAGCAAAGGCCAGTCAAGGTCAAAGGACATGACTTAGGTATGCCATCAATGGATGGAAGTAAATTCATTCACTCAACTCTGTGCAGTGCCGAAATGCAGACCTATCCAGCCATTAGGAACATCAAGCATTGAAGGAATGCATTCTCCAAGACCCCATTGTGTAAATACTACCATCTGTTCATCCAAGTTCTACTTTAGAACCTTTACATAGAAAATCAGATTGGAATGTGTGCTTCCTATAAGCAGTTGAACACACACACACACACACACACACACACACACACAAACACATGAGTGCGAGCACACATGCACGCACACACATGCACACATGCACACAGGAAAAAATGGCCAGGCTTTGTACGCCCAGTTCCTCTTCCAAACCCCCTAGATAGATAAATCATGGTACCTCTGTGAATTCCTCTGTGGATTGGACTAAAGGGTAGGGCAAGAGGAAGATTCTTCCCTATAGAAACTAGAGGTTTGAGCAGTGATTCCCATAAATGCAAATGATTATTAACTGATTGCAGTCAAGTTTATTTTGCTCTCTCTCAAATGCAGGTTGGGAATATAGACACATGGCTATATGCTTCACTTCTCTTCAGTTTTATTGGTCAAGATTACAACCATAAGTCTATAGACATGTACCAAATATGTATCTATAGGCTCATTTTAAGGACAGAGCTTGAGCCCAAAATCCTAATTCCTTAAACTGAGATTCAACTGCTGACTAAGGAAAGTTAACACTGAGCTAAAGCATTCTATAAATTACATTCAGCATTGTATGAACACCATTATTCATTCCTTCAATAAACTTTTATTGAGGGTCTACTATATACCAAACAGTGGGGTAAGCCATGGAGATGCAAAGATGACCAATTAAAACTCCTGACTTTTAAGAAAATAGGTTCCCCTTAAAAAAGTTCAAAGAAATAATGTATCAAATTACATTCAAGAAATTATGCTACCAAAACATTAAAAGTTTAGAAAATCCCAATACATAAGATAATTCATGAAAAAAAATATCCTCTCCAACCAAAGAGGTATAAGTTGAACCACTAAAGAAGGAGTATCAAGATATCTGGGTGGCCATCCAGACAAAACAAATTTTATCCATTTTCACACCTTAAGCCAAACTAAATTCAAAATGGATCAAATATCTTTAAGTGTATAAAAATAAAATCTTAAAAATTATAGAAGAAAACATGCAGAACTTTTTATAATCTTAGAACAGGGAAAGTTTTTCCAATTATGACTCAAAACCTAAAAGCTATGTTCTCATCTCAAGGCTTGACTAGGGAAGGACCCACTTGCAAACTCCCTCATGTGGTTGTCAGAATTCATGGCAGCTACTTCTTCAAGACCAGCAACAAAGAGAACAAGCTTCTGCTGCTCTCAGTCTCTAACCTCTAAAGTCCCATTTAAAGGGCTCACCTGATTAGGTCAGGTCCACCCAGGATGTCCCTTTTGCTTAACTTGAAATTAAGTGGTTAGGGACTTTAATTAGATCTACAAAATCTCTTTATCCCTGACATATTCTCTTTGTTAGAAGGAAGTCACAGGTTCTGCCCTCATCTAAGGAGAGGAAATTATATAAGGGTATCACTCAATAGGGATCACCTTAGGATGTGTGCCACATCTCCTTAATATATAAAGAGTTCCCAAAAAATCTTTAAGGAAAAGATCCAGTAGAAAAACTGGCAAAGAAAGTGGATATCTGAAAAGTACACATACCAGATAAAGCATACAAGTGGCCCTTAAACATATGCAAAAATTCAACCTCATACATGCCAATAAAAATGCCTTTAAAAATTTTTTTTAATGTTTATTCAATTTTAAGAGAGAGACAAAGCACGAGCCGGGGGGGGGGGGTGTGCAGAGAGAGAGGGAGACTCTCTCTGAAGAATCCGAATCAGGCTCCAGGCTGTGAGCAGTCATCACGAGCCCGACATGGAGCTCAAACTCACGAACTGTGAGATCATGACCTGAACTGTGAGATCATGACCTGAGCCGAAGTTGGATGCTTAACCGACTGAGCCACCCAGGTGCCCCAGAAAAATACGTTTTTATAAAACCTATCAGAGATGCCTAGGTGGCTCAGCTGGTTAAGCCTCTGACTTCAGCTCAGGTCATGATCTCAACAATTAGTAAGTCTGAGCCCCACGTCCGGCTCTGGGCTGACAGCTCAGATCCTAGAGCCTGCTTCAGATTCCGTCTCCCTCTCTACCTCTGCCCTTCCTCTGCTTATGCTCTCTCTTTCTCTCTCTCTCTCTCTCAAAAAAAAACAACAAATAAACATTAAAAAAAGAAAAAAGAAAAAACTATCCTATTGGCAAAGATATGAAACTGTTAATGTATTATTTGTGAGATAATATGCACTCTTAAGCATTGCTTAGCAGAAGTGTAGATTTGTTTAATACTTATGGAAAACAATTGATAATTGGCAATATTGATAAACGTAATGTCCCCTGTGGCCTAGAAATTCCATTTTAAAAATTTTACCATAAAGACCTATCAGCACACACATGAAATTACATTGATTTCAGCAACATTTGTAAAAGCAAAAGATTGGAAACAACCCAGATACCAGATGTCCACGAACAAAACTGACTATGGTACATTCATATAGTAGGATAGTATGCAACTACTAAAAAGCATGAAGATGTATACCAAATACTTCTATGGAAAAAAATAATGTGTAGAATAATATATATAACAGCTATCTTTTGTTTTAAAAGAAGAGGAAAATAATCTAATTTGTATTTGCTGCCAGATGCATAAATAGATCCTAGAGGATATGGATATATACTTGGAGGGGATATATCTGCCTTTACATATATATGTGGTAGAAAAATGATAGGTAGTTGTACATAGAATTTTTTTAGCTCATACCCTGTGGTTGTTTCTCTGAGGCTACACTTGCATAGGCAAACCTTCAGTCTTAAATTCAATCAGAACTAAAGTCTTATTATTCCAATATTTAAGGTGGGAAAATTCCAAAAGATATGCAACAGTAAACTGGTTATTGCTAAATCCATAATTTCCCAAATTCACCATATTCCTACTTTTACTGCATTTTCTCCCTCTTCCTGTTCTTTGAAATCCCACCTCTGCACCTGAGGGATCCTAGCCATACATACCAAGTAGTTATGTACTGGATGGAACAAGATTGCACGGGGACCTCTGAACATTATCTCCTGGTATGCTCAACAAATAATCCCTTAACTAACTTCCATAGAACTTTACAGTTGGAAAGTATTTTTCAGACACCTGTAATTGTCTAAATTGACTTCAGAGAACGTGGCAATTTGAACTCCTGTATTATCTCTACTCCCTCTGGCCCCCTACTAAAATGACAAAAGAGGAATTGAAGGCTACAAACCTACAAGGACAAAGAGGACAGAAAAGGAAACAAAAACATAAGAGAGATTTTCTTATCTCACTTGAAGTGAACAAGTGGTCGTTCATTTCACAAAGCCAGAAAATCTGAAGCCCGAACCTGTAGAAGGAAAAACTAAGAAAAAGCAACCTTATTCACCTTATTCATACCACCAGAACCCCAGGAAAGCAAAGAAGGACAAGGCACCAGGAGAGTTCGATGGGTAGTCTGTATAAAGCTTTGTTGTTCACAGTCTGTGGACCAGCTACCATAGGCATCTCTAAAATGCTTGTTAGAAATACAGAATTCCAGGGGCACCTGGGTGGCTCAGTCAATTAAGTGCCTGGCTCTTGGTTTTGACTCAGGTCATGATCATAATGGTCATGGATTCCAGCCACACATATCGGGCTCTGTCCTGACAGTGGAGCCTGCTTTAGGATTCTCTCTCCTTCTCTCTCTGCCCCTCCTCCACTCTCATGCATGCGCTCTCTCTCTCTCAAAATAAATAAATAAAATTTTAAGTTTTATTTATTTTGAGATAGAGCACATATGCACAAACAAAGGAGGGGCAGAGAGAAGGAGAGAGAGAATCCCAAGCAGGCTCCACACTGTCAGCACAGAGCCCAATGTGGGGCTTGAACTCACGAACTGTGAGATCATGACCCGAGTTGAAGTCAAATGCTTAACCAACTGAGCCACCCAGACACCCCAATAAATAAAGTAAAGAAAAGAAAAGAAAAAAGAAATCCAGGTACTGCTCCAGACCTACTAATTTGCTTAAGATTCCAAGGTGATCTGTAAACACATTAAAGGTTGTGAGGCATTGGTATAAAGAGCCGTTCAATTCCCAGAACTGCCCCCACATCCTACGGAGCCATGAAACTGCTCTCTCCCACCCCAGCAGGAGATAAGAGGTTTTCTTCTTGGCAGGCTGAACACTCAGGGCCGCTGGCATAGCTGAAGACAGGACTGAAGTGACAATGAACAGAGCTTCTGCTCAAATCTACATGGTGAAGAGCAAAGCCCACAGAGCCTTTACCCTGTTCAGCTTTCCAAGGCCTAGCAACAGGCTGCCATTCCCAGGTAAACCGTGACACATTTCCCCTTAGAGGAAACCAGCTAGCCCCCAAAGAGAAGACCTAGCCACACTGACATTTGGGGATTCCCAATGAAAAGTCAGTTCCTCACTTTATTATGTCAACAGCAGAAAGAGAGCAAAGCACACAAATATGACCCAGGTCAGAGAAGAAGGTGGTTTTTTAAATATAGCCTGTTTTCTGTCTCAGATTAATCTCTGGCCCAGCACCTATAGTAAAAATGCCAAGTGCTCCAATCCATTGGTAATTGCTGTCTGTGACACTCAGGCAGGAAACAAAGATGTCATTCACTTGCAATATTCCAAAAAGTGTGGGAGGGGATATAGTCCTACAGGTAGTAAAAGGTATTAATACTATACTAACAACCAACATTTACTGAGAGATCATGATTTGTACTTTCCCTGTACTACCTCAATTACATCTTCACAACTGAGGAAAATACTATTATTACCCCGTTTCCACAGATGAGGAAAATGAGAGTAGAGGGATTCATAGACTACAGGTGAAACAGCAGATTGAATGCACACCTCCCACTCTTGCTCCCTTTAAATACATCACACACTTTATTTAAGTGAGATAGGGTAAACAGGAGAGGGGGCAAGATCTTTGCAAACCAGTAAATACACTGAGAATGGCAAATGACTTAGCAGACCCGAGAGCACTGAATCCTAAACTGGTAGTGGGGGAAACAGCAAACCAAATACTTCATAAAGCAGTACCCCTGCAAATACAAATCAAAACCACGATGAGACACCACCTCCCACCTCTCAGAATGGCTAAATATAACACATGAAACAACAGGTGTTGGCAAGGATGCAAAGAAAGGGGAACTCTCTTGTATTATTGGTGGGAATGCAAACAGGTGCAGCCACTCTGGAAAAAAGTATGGAGGTTCCTCAAGAAACTAAAAATAGAACTACACTACCATCCAGAAATTGCACTGTTAGGTATTTACCCAAAGGATACAAAAATACAGATTCTAAGGGTACATGCACCCCGGTGCTTATAGCAATATTATCAACAATAGCCAAACTATGGAAAGAGTCCAAATGTCCATCAACTGATGAATGGATAAAGAGGATGTGGTGTGTGTGTGTGTGTATGTATATGTATATGTATGTGTATCTGTTACACACACACACACACACACACACACACACACACACACACACACTGGAATATTACTCAGCCATCAAAAAGAATGAAAGCTTGCCATTTGCAATGATGTGTATGGAGCTAGAATGTATTATGCTAAGTGAAATAACTCAATCAGAGAAAGAGAAATACAATATGATTTCACTTATATGTGAAATTTAAAGAACAAAACAGAGGAACAATGGGAAGAAGGGGAAAAAGAGGAGAGAGGGAAACAAACCACCAGAGACTCTTAACAATAGAGAACAAACTGAGGGTTGATGGAGGGAGGCAGGTGGGAGATGGGCTAGATGGGTATTAAGGAGGGCACTCGTTGTGATGAGCATGGTGTTGTATGTAAGTGATGAATCACTAAACTCTACTCCTGTAACCAATATTGCACTGCATAGTAACTAACTGAAATTTACATTACAAAAAAAAAAACAGAACCCTGCAATGATCGGGAGTAACAATTTCAGGTTCTTTTGGAAGCAGAGGTGAAAGGGAAAAGCACTAAAAATAAAGAGAATTAGCTGAAACCTTTGTTTGAGAAGCAGTTGGATCCCCCATACCTCCTCCTCCATCCCTGCCCCCTCTCTCATCTAGGAAAAAAGATGAGATTTCATACTTGGGGGGAGGGTTGGTAACAAGGTCCTTGACCTGGGGACCCCATATACAGTGAAGGGCAAGAGTTTTGTACTGAAAACAGATTTCTCTCCTTGGTTCCCAGAGCACTGGCAATGGAGCACTCACCCTTCAGGCAGGAGATCATAGGAGTGTCTGCAACCCCATTAGACTCTAACTAGTGCAAGAGAAAAGGCCTAAAGACACTGACACTACAGGTTCTCCAGGAAACAGATCTCTCTACAGGGAAGTCACAGTGATAACCTGGGTTCATGGGCTTAGAGCCACCAATCCACTTGAAACAATATGCAAATATTCACTACAAGATTGGCAAAGCGCAGGATATGTGGTAGTACTCAATACTGGCGAGGATATAGGGAAGCAGACTCCCTCATACACAAGTGGTGAAAATGTAAATTGGCATAACCTCTTTGGAAAGCAGTTGGACAGTACATTTCACAGCAATTTAACTGCCAGTGGTTTACCCTTCAGCAATTTCACTAGCAATTTACTTGCAAAAATAAGCCAAGCTATATATACAAAGATGTTCACTGAAGCATTGTTTATCATAAAAACTGAAAGAGGGGCACCTGGGTGGCTCAGTCCATTGGACGTCCGACTTCGCCTCAGGTCACGATCTCGCAGTTTGTGAGTTCGAGCCCCATGTCGGGCTCCATGCTGGCAGCTCGGGGCCTGGAGCCTGCTTTGGATTCTGTCTGTCTGTCTCTCTCTCTCTCTCCCCCTCCCCCACTCACTCTCTGTCTCTCTCAAAAATGAAAAAACGTTAAAAAAAATTTTTTTTAACTGAAAGAAAAAAAGCCTTAACCACCAGTAAAAAAAGAAAAATGGTTTAAGACACTCAGTAATATACACAAACACTAAAAAGAATGAAGTAGATCTATATGTATTGATGTGGCATGATTTCCAAGGTACAGTGAAAAGTAAAAACAAATTACATGCAGAAAAGTAAATATAATCCACTATCTTTTCTATTTAGAACACATATATAGGGCACCTGGGTGATTCAGTCAGTTAAGTCTGTCACTCTTGATTTCGACTCAGGTCATGATCTCGTGGTTCATGGGTTCAAACCCTTCATCAGGCTCCACGCTGATAGTACAGAGCCTGCTTGGGATTCTCCCACTCTCCCTCTCTCTCTCTCTGCTCTTCCCCCATTCATTCTCTCTCCCTCTCTCTCTCTCAAAATAAACTTTAAAACATAAAATAAATAAAATTAAATATGTATATATATATATTGATATTTACACACAGTCACACCTATTTATACGAACATACCTGTGCTTGTACTTGGAAAGAAAATTTTGTGTGCACTTCTGAAAACTTAACAATAGCTACATCTAAAGACAGAAATCGTGGGTCTGGGATGGGAGGAAGATTTGTTTTTTATTGCATCCATGTGATTGATTTTTTTTTTTACCATGTACATGTATTTTTCCATTTAAAAAGCAAACAAAATATTGAAAGGACATTTTAAAAGTTATTTTAAAGTCATGAACCTTTATCTGAACCCTTAGCTACTATTAGAAATAAAATATTCTAATCTAGATTCTCTCTTGACAGTGGGACTTAGAAAATTAAAACCCAACAAGTCTAAAACTAAGCTCTTGATGTGGCCACCTCACCCACAACTGCTGCCACCATGAAACACATTTCTGTTCCTACATTTCCTAATCTGACCACTCTTCATCCAGCCTCTCGTATCAGAAACCTGGAAGTTGTACAAGACTTTACCTTTCCCCTCGACCCCTATATCCAATCTCCAAATGCAATCAATTCTACCCCCTCGACTGCTCATGAGTCTACACCCAACCAGCCATCCCCTCTGCCTTAACGAACACAAGTTATCATACTTCCCCCAGATTATTCTAGTGTCCTTTTTACTCACTCTGCAGCCAGTATCTCTTGAATCCATATTCCACGCAATTGCCAAGGTGATTTCTCCATAGCCCCAGTTTGATCAGCCTTTCCCCTGCTGAAAATTCATCAGTAGTTCTTTGTCTTCTTATGGCATAATTGCAATCTGGCCCATGCCTGCCTCGTCTACACCCCCCCCCCACTCTACCCCTCCCCCCTCAACACACAAGCCTGCCTCTTCGAATACTTGCACGCTCCTAATTTCACTATGCAGGCCCCATGTTCTTCCTTCTTCCTGAAGTATTTTTGCCCACTTCTGTACCCAATTGCCATTATTCCTCAGTGTTGTTTTGCTTGGTACCTCAACTATGATTATGAACCCCTCTATATTTATATGAACCTCTTTTATTTTCCTATCTTCAAATCCAGGCACATACAGAGCTCTCAGTCAATACCTGCTGAATCAATGAAGAAAGCTTAAAAAAACAAACAAACAAAAACACACACACACACACACACACACAAACAAAAACCCAGGTATCATTCTTTTATTTTTAACATGTTTGTTTATTTTTGAGACATTGAGAGAGGGACAGCGCACATGAGCAGGGGAGGGGCAGATAGGGCGGGGGACAGAGGATCCAAAGTGGGCTCTGTGCTGACAGCAGCGAGCCCACTGCAGGGCTCAAACTCACAAACCATGAGACCGTGACCTGAGCTGAAGCAGGACACTTAACTGACTGAGCCACCCCAGGCACCCCAACCAGGTATCATTCTAATGCAGGTGATGACAACTTCTCTAGCTTCCTATAAGGTCTTTTCTTCAAAGCAGTGATTCTTGTCAATGTATCTTTTGATTGTTGTCCACGCCACTTATTCTTCTAACTCACATATTAAAGATAACTTTAGTGAGTAATGTTTTTACACAATGCCTTAACAATTAAAGCAGCCAAACCACCCACGGAGGGGCATTACCAATGAGATGTGACAAAATCAGTATAAATGGCTCAGGTAAGAAAGGAATGGCTTTCAACCAATTAAAGCTAATATAAATAAACTATAAAATATTAAAGAACAGTTCACAGTCTACCTGCGGTTGGTCCTTTAAACTTGTAGCAATGTGTATAAGGGAAACACTTCAATTCATTTCACCTGGGAAAGATTCTGAATCATAGTAAATAATGTTTGCTACAACAATGGAACCAGGAAAACTCAAACTATATAAAGCCCTTACGTGGAATGTAAAACATTCAAAGCTCAACTCATTTTCCTGTTGCCTAAATGTCCTGTAGTTGCAGAAACATTCTCCATCACCTTGACAGCTTTCTTTTGTATACAAATTTTATTTACCTGAATTATTAATGCTGCTTTGTTTGTGCCCATATCTTAATTTTCCTCTCTTCATTCACCTGTCATGAGTGTTGTGATTCACATTTCAGGAGATGATGAGCAAAATATTTCTTTGGGAAACTGGGTAGTGTCACCGATGTTTTTGTACTGGTAAGAGATTATTCTGTTTCCCAGTTTAAAAAAAACAGCATTTCTCCTTTTTTTTTTATAAACTGTCAATCACTGAAATTACACATTTAACTGTATCGAATGGATAAAAGATAGACTTTAAAGTGCGGATTTTGTGTCAGAGGAGAAAAAATAGTACACACAGAATCCAGTGAACAAGCAATTCGCAATATAAAATATGTGTCTTCAGGAAAAATTCCTCAGGCCAAGCATAGCAAACAGCAATTAGTAATGTTCATGAGAGTATTATGTTCATCATACAGCTAAAATGTTCATGTTTTTGCTAGTATCACCTGATGTAATACACAATGTTGAGTCTCAAAACCTATTTTATTTAGCTAGAAGTTTTGCTGAAGCAAAAGTTATAGACAGAAATACTCAAGGACTGAGATGATAGCAAGACAAAGTAGTCAACTGTCATTGAAAAGGAGGGGGGCGATTAACAGCCTTTCACATTTTCTGTTTTAAAATGTGCTTGTAGTTTATTATTTTACAATCAACTAAACTTTAATAACTGAAGAGGAAGAGAAAGTAAATCAGTCTTTTGGCAAGAGTTTCCTGCAACTTTTTAGGAAGAAAAAGGTCTCACCAGCTCCCAATGAAATTACAAAGATTCAGTTGAGATTTTAGAAGACCATATGTACAAACACCCTATGATTTCAAACAGATAAGCTCATTGGGAGGAAAAAAGTTTTGTCTTTGATTTCTTTTAGAATGATAAAATGAAAGGGACAGTAATACATATTTTAAGCCCTGTGAATTCACAATGGGGCTTTAGAATAAAGAGGTAAAAACCTTTGAACTAACAAAGGTCCATCACCATGCACTTTTTTTTTTCACACAAGCGACTTGTGAAGGAAATTATGCTAGATGGAGGGACCAGCTGGCTCTTGCCACTATACCTTTAGCAACATAACCCATTTCCAGACTGTATCAATCCAGCCAGAATGGACCATATCATTGACTTCTGTTGGACCTCTCCTTTTATCGCACAGAGCTGTTTTTTAGTCCGGTGCCCTGTGAAAGCATTCACTCACTGGCTTACATCTGAGTATCTCTTTGTACTGACCCAAAGCCTGAAGTCTACAGACTGCATTAAGTTGATTAAAGTAGTCCCAGAGACTACCTAGGCTTTTATACTGCCCTTAGATTAAAGAAAGGAAAAAAAAAGCCTCTTCTTCTGAGGACATTTCAGTTTTGGTTGTGGAGGTAATTTGGATGAGGTGTTGGGTTTTCTGGAATTTTTTTGTAGTTTCCCTTATTTTTCCTGTAATTTCCAAAGAACTGCACAAAAACACAAAGGCCCTTATATCAGAAAAAGACAGGAGGCTTTTATTACAAATGATTTCTAATTACTCCTTTGTTCCAAAGACAGCAGTTACAACTATTGAAACAAGAAGCCATCACTATGTCTTAATGAAGCATTCCTCTTGGGCCCTGGGAAAAGAGCCCTATGTAAGTATTAGTAAGTTCCCTAAATGTAACTGAATGGAAATGGCTCCTTGGTCAAATTCAAAATCTAAAGGAAAAACTGGAGGCCAAAAAGTCAAATAGTCTGCATGTGAACTAATCACAAGCCCACGAAAGAATCAAGAAAATGAAATGGGACACAGCACTATTTGATGTGTATTCTCTAGCGTGCTGGAAAAGGTAAAGCATAGTGGTTAAGAACATGGGGACAAGAGTTGAACCCCTGGGCTAATTCAAATAGCTTCACCAATTATGTGACCTTGCATAAGTTAATGTCAAAAGCTCAGTTTTCTAAACTGTAAAATTGAGGATAATAACAGTATCTACCTTGTTGGGCTATAAAAGAAAAAAGAAAAGACTTTAAGAGAAAAGTTATCCTGAGTATTTAGTGCAATTCTTGGTACATAGTAACACTTTAACAATTTCTATTCCATATGAAATATTTTCTAAAGTTCAATGAGGTAAATTTAGAAGTAACACATAGTATGGTTTAAGACACTAGGCTTAGCTCCAAATGATCTGGATTTTAGTGCTGGCTGTGCCATTTATTTGCTATGTAACTACAAGCCAATTTTGAAGCCTCAATATCTTTATCTGTAAAATGAGGGAATTACACTAGATTATAGATTCATGTATCCAATGCCTTCTCAGCACCATCACTCTATATGTTCAAAATTGAATTACTGCTATTTCCCTGAACTCTGCTCCACTGGGCCAAAAAATAACTTTTATTTCTCTTTCCTAGCCCTACATCTGAATAAACTTTTCCATTTCAGTAAACAGCACTGCCGTTTACCTAGTCCTTCAAGAAAAAAACCTTAAAGTCATCCTTGACACCTCTTTTTTTTCCCTATCCCATACCAAACCCAACAGCAAGTCCTATTGGCACCTACCCACAATACATATCCAGAATTCGACTACATCATCTTACATCCACAGCCATCTTTCTACTCCAGATCACCATCATCTCTGCCATGGATCACTGCAATAGCCTTCTCCCTGTTGGATTGTACCTTTTACAATTATGAAATATTCTTCTTATCACCAATAGTGCTTTTTACCTTAAAGGTCTACTTTGTCTGATATCAGTAAGGCTGAAATAGCTTTCTTTGGTCAGTGTTTTTAAGCTTATCTTTTTCTAGCCTTTTAACCTTTCTATGTCCTCAAATATTTGCATTCTTTATTCTCTGTAAGCAGCATATAGTTAGGTTTTATATTTTCATCCAGTCTTACAATTTGTCTCTTACATGGAGACATTACAACTTATACCACAGAAATACAAGAGATTATAAGAGCTACTATGTACAACTTAATGCCAAAAAATTAGACAACCCAAAAGAAATGGAAAAAATCCTAGAAACACACAATTTAGCAAGACTGAATGAAGAATAACTAGAAAATCTGAATAAACCAATTACTAGTAAGGAGACTGAATCAGCAATCAAAAACTCCCAACACAGAAAAACCAGAACAAAAAAGGCTTCACCAGTGATTTTTACCAAACATTTGAAAAGTTAACACCAAGCCTTCTTAAATTCTTCCAAAAAATCAAAGAAGAGAGAAACTCATGAACTCATTTTATGAGGCAAGATTCATCCTTATACCAAAATCAGAAAGGATAAAACTAGAAAAGAAAACTACAGGCCAATATCCTTAATAAATACAGATGCAAAAATTCTCAAAAACAAATTCTCAATAAAATGCTAGCAAACTGAATTCAGTAGCACATTAAAAGGATCATTCACCATGACCAAGTACGATTTACACCTGAGATGCAAGGATGGCTCAACATATGGAAATCAGTCAATGTGATACATCCCATTAATAGAATGAAAAAGAATCATATGATCATCTCAATAGACGCAGAAAAAACACCTGACAAAATTCAACATCCATTCATGATTAAAAAAAAAAAAAACTCTTAACAAATTAGACATAGCAGGAACACATCCCAACATAATAAGGATATGTAACAAGCCCATAGCTAACATCATACTAAATAGTGAAAAGATGAAAGCTTTTCCTCTATGATCAAGAACAAGACAAGAGTACACCCTCTGACCACTCCTATTCAACACAGTACTGGAAATCCTACATAGATTTGCAGACAACATGATTTTATACATAGAAAATCCTAAAGACTCAACCAAAAAACTGTTGGATACAATCAATGAAGTCAGTAAAATTGTAGGATACAGAATAAACATACAAAATCAGTACCATTTCTATACACTAACAAAATTTCTGAAAAAGAAATTGATCTCATTTACAATAGCATCAAAAAAATAAAATACTTAGGAATAAATGTAACTAAGGATGTGAAAGAGCTCTATTCTAAAAATTATAAGACATTGGTAAAAGAAATTGAAGAAGACACAAGTAAATGGAAAAGTATCCGTGTTCATAAATTGGAAGTATTAGTATTATTAAAATGTCACTACTATCAAAAGCCATCCATAGAGTCAATGTAATCCCTATCAAGATTCCAAAGGCATTTTTTTTTACAGAAGTAGAAAAAACACTCCTAAAATTTGGAACCACAAAATAAACCACAACAAATTGGTACAGCCAGTATGGAAAACAGTATGGAGAATCTTCAAAAAATTAGGAATAGAACTACCATCAAATCCAGCAATTCCACTTCTGAGAAACAGAAGGTATCATAATTCCTGATTTCAAGCTATACTATAAAGCTGTAGTACTCAAAACAGCATAGTACTGGCATAAAAACAAATAGGCCAATAGAACAGAATCGAAAGCCCATAAATAAACCTAAGCATGTATGGCAAACTTATATTTGCTACCAGAAACACGAATACTCAATGGAGAAAAGAGAGTCTCTACAATAAATTGTCACAATGGGATAATTAGATATTCATGTATAAAAGAATAAAAATGGATCCATTTATTACACACAAAAATTAACTCAAAATAGATTAAATAATTAAATGTAAGATCTGAAACCATGAAATTCCTAAAAGAAAACATAGGAATAAATATGCTTGACATGAGTCATGGCAGTGATCTTTCTGGATATGACACCTATCTGATGAAAGGTTAACATCTAAAACATAAATAAGTTGTACAACTCAATAGAAAAAAAAAACACAAAAACAAAAACAGAAACAGAAACAAATAACCCAGTTAAAAAATGGACAAAGGACCTGAATAGACAGTTCTGCAAAGAAGATACAAGAAAAGCCATTAGGTACATGAAAAGATGATCAACATCACTAGTCCTACAAATTAAGATACACATTAGATACAAATTAAAACCACAATGAGATGTCACCTCACACCTGTTAGAATGGCCATGATGAAAAAAATAAGAGATAATAAATGAATGGCATGAATGTGGAGAAAAGGTGGATTACTATTGGTGGGATTACAAATTGGTACAGCCAGTATGGAAAACAATATGGAGAATCCTCAAAAAATTAGGAACAGAACCACCGTACAAGCCAGCAATTCCACTTCTGAGAATATATCCAAAGGAAACATTAACTCAAAAAGATACCTGCACCCCTATATTTATAGCAGCATTATTTACAATAGCCAAGACATGAAAACAATTTAAGTGTCCATCAGTGAATGAATATGGAATATTATTCAGCCATAAAAAATGAGGAAAACCTACCATTTGTGACAACATGGATGAAACTTGAAGGCATTTTGCTAAGTGAAATAAATCAGACAAAGACAAATTCTGCATGATCCAATATGTAGAATCTAAAATCAAACAAACAAAACAAACACAAACCAAGCTCATAGAAAAAGTTATCAGACTTGTGGTTACCAGAGACAGGGGGTGGGAAGAAGGGGAATTGGAGGAAGATAGCCAAAAGGTACAAACTTCCAGTTATGAAATAAATAAGCACTAGGGATGTAACGCACAACATGATGACTATAGCTAACAGTGATGTATGATATGCAGGAAAGTTGTTAAAAGAGTAAATACTAAGAATTCTTACCACAAGAAGAAAAAATTTCCCCTTTATTCTTTTCCTCTTTCTTTTCTTTTTATTCTATTAATTTGAGAAGATGAATGTCAGCTGAACCTACTGTGGTAAGCATTTCACAATATACGTATTGTATATTGTACCATCATATTGTACATCTTCAATTTATACAGTGATGTGTGTCAATTATTTCTCAATAAAACTGGGGGTAGGGTAAAGATGCTATTCCATTGCCTTCTGATTTCCATGGTCTAAGTCAAGAAGTCAGCTGTAAGTCTTGTTGATGTTCCTTTGAAAGTAATCTTTCTCTGGCTTAATTTTTTTTAAACATTTATCAATGTTTTTGTGTCTTAAGTGTTTATTTGTTTATTTTTGAGAGAGAGAGAGAGAGTAAACAGGAGAGGGGAAGAGGGAGAGAGAGAATCTCAAGCACACTCTGTGCTGTCAGTGCAGAGTTGATGTGGGGCTTGAACTCACGAACCATAAGATCATAACCTGAACCAAAATCAAGAGTCAGATGCTTAACCAACTGAACCACCCAGGCACCCCTTTCTCTGGCCTAATTTAAGACTTTCTCTCATTTTTAATTTTTTTTATGTTTTATTTTATATTTATGAGAGAGAGAGACAGAGGATGAGCAGGAGAGGAAAAGAGAGCGGAGACAGAATCTGAAGCAGGCTCCAGGCTCTGAGCTGTCAGCACAGAGCCCGATGTGGGGCTTGAATTCACAGGCAGTGAGATCATGACCTGAGCTAAAGTCAGACGCCCAACCGACTGAGCCACCCAGGCACCCCACTACTCATTAGGTTTTAAGCAGTTTTATATATGAGATTCCAGATACTGTTTTCATTGTATTTATACTACTTAAATCTGTGGATTGATACTTATAATAGTTTTGGAAAACTGGTAGTCATTAACTCTTCAAATTAACTCTCCGAATATCACTTATACTCTAATCTCTCCTCATTTCCTTCTGGGACTTCCGTTATGTGTCCTTTTCAGAATGTCCCTTTTGCACTTAGCTGTTTTTGTATTATTTTTCTCTCTGTGCTTTTGTGTGGGTATTTTCTATTGGCTTGTTTTCCAATTCCAAAAAAACCCATAGAGTCTCCAGAAAACCTTTTTTTATTTCAGCAATAGCAAGGGCAGCTATTGGGAGAATCAATCTTTTCAAGCCAACCCAAGATTGAGCTGGACTAGGGCTGTGATGAAGTTTTGGGAAAACCCAATCTAGTTCTCTTGATCCTGTTCCTAAGGCATGATTTCCCAGGACTTTTAATTATAACCTTGGGACGACTTTGATTTACCAAATCTGAAAGTCTGAGATAGATTCAGTTCTTCTCTTCAGAGGTTTACCACTTAGCTCTTTAGCTTTCTACTCCACACAGCTTCAAGTGGGACAAATGTCTTCAAAGAAAGATGAGATAATGTGTCAGATTCCTTAAATCTCCCCTTTTGTTATTTTAGCCTCAAAAAAGCCCAAATTTCTGCTGGTTTCTCTGCCTCCCAGGAATGGTCTCTTGCCAAAAGCCAGGTCTGGATTTTAAAACTCTAGATGCACTCAGATTTAGTAAGTATCTCAAATTAAAAAGTACCTGTAGATCAATTCACCACTCTTTCTAGAGAATTCATCCCTTGCCTACTTTCCTTTTAATCCTCCTCCCCTGGAATGCTCTTTGTTTCCTGAGCATCACAAGACTATGAGATATTTCACTCTACTTTTTGGAAGCTTTCAAACTAGCTCCTTAATCTCCCGTAAAGCTTCAAAACTCAGCAAATGTCTTATAGGGAAAACTGGCCATGCATCTGACATCTCTCCAGTCTTGAATTTTGTCACTCTAGCTTCACACAATCACTAAAACCTTTATTTTCCCAGAAGTAGGTTCAGCCTGGGACAAATTCTGATCCTTAGGCCATGCCTACAATCATCACCTGCCCTCAGAGGGGGATAATCATCAGCTTCTCTCTCTGAAACTGTAGTCTAACTTGTCCTCCCATATCTCTCGGGCACTTTTTATATCATCAGTTTTAAAATTCACCCAGTTTTTCATAATTGTTTTCAACAGGAACACTGCCTTGCCACAATCTATAGCATCATGCTCAAAAGGAGAAATCTACACAAATCTCCTAAAAGTTTTTGCTGCTTCCATTCTGGCCACATTGTAAGCTATTTGCCACACAGAAACCAGGATGATCCTTTTAAATCATAAATCAGATCATGTCACTCCCACTGCACTTATAATAAAATCCGAACTCCTTATCATGTCTTCAAGGACCTATATGTTCCTGTCCCGATACCTTCCTAACCTCATCTCTTAGCTTTCTTCTCCTTGTTCACTGCACTCTAGCAGAGTGAACAGAACATGACTACTGGATACATATTGTGGGTAACTGCTCCAGGCCTTCTAGTTATTCCTCAAGCACACTTACTAGAAATCCATTCCTGTCCCCATCCCACTCTATCCCATCACATACTCTGTATAAGACCAGGGACATTGTCTACCTTGTTCCATACTTTACTCCCAGCACCTAAAATAGTGTCTGGCCATATTATAGATATTAGATAAATATTCACTTAATAATTGAATGAATAAAATCAAAGCCACTTCAGCTGAAATGTGGCTGGGGCTCTGAAGCCCTAACAATTACCTCATCTTTACTGATGATGATAACCTAGTTAATTTAGAATTGATCACATATTTTTCATAAAATTTTAATTAAACTCTTAGAGGAATACTGAAACATATACAAAGCAACATGGGGTTCCAAGTATCACAGTTTAGAAATGAAATGGATCACTAAGATTCCTTCCAGTTCTAATAGTCTAGCCAAAAATAACATATTAGGGGAAAAATGACAACTGAATGTCCTAAAAGATCTTTTTCACTGATACTGTTTTTTTTTCTGGCAAGAAAGATACATGCCCTTAAATGCCATAATAATCAAGAAAAACTATGTCCTTACTTTACAGCTCCAACTTATTTTCTAGTGAAACCTTTTTGATTCAGTGTCAGGTTTTAGAAACCCAACTGAAATTAGTTCTAGGCTTCTTTCTGAACAAAAAGGACACTCTTCTCCAGAATGCATTAGAATCTATACAATTAGATATGCTTGTGGCAATTTCACACGTGTGGCTTAAGTTTTTGCAGGTTTGCAGTTTGGGTCCTTAAGAGCTTAGGCACAGAGTTATATAAGTTTCATCTGTGGGTAAGAAGGAAAAATAAAATAAAATAAAATGTTCCCACTGACCTATGCTCTACTTTCCCTGCAGATAAAAAGGGACTTCTGTTTATGGAACTTCACAAAAGTAATAACTACATAACGTCCAAAGAACTCTAGTCCCTGGAAAGAAGTGCATTTCATCAAATTAGGTCATTAGTAATCATTCACACAGACCTGGTATTTTCTTCTCACCTCCATGAAAAATATCAGTTTGTTCTTTGTGTGTGTGCAACTTCCCATTATTCCTCAGGACAAGATTTCCCTGAAGTACCAGTTTAGAAGACACAAGGGCTGTTAGGTACACCTTTGGTACCTATCCCTTTTCACTGCAATACATATCTTTCATGATTTTATTGACCAAAGTAGGGCATGATTTGGTTTATTTGCTTAAATAAAATAACATAGAAAGGATGAGTCCTCATAAAGATAAAACTTAATCAAGCTAAAACTTAAAATGAGAAATAATTACCTCAGACTATGGAAAAATTATTTGGGGACAACCTAATTCCATAATCAGAAGGTAAATTATGGGTGAGATAATGAAAAAAACTTTGGCATTTATTCTTAGCTCGTCTTATTAGCATCATCAAATATTATGGTAACACCAATCACAGCCCACAACTAATACTGTATATCTAAAAAAAAAAAATCAAGGTAATTTGAGATTTACACAAGTTCTACTGACTTTTTACAATTAACCTTGATGCATTTTTAACTCTCAAGTACTCATGTTATATATAGGTAACCATATATATATATATATATATATATATATATATATATATATATATATATATATGGCAAAACACCTGAGAATTTTTCATGACTAACACAGTTAGACTTCTCAGAGACAAAGATGATTTCTCTTCAAATTAGCCTTTAGGATTCAGATACTTAAAATGCTTCTTACTTCTGGGATCAAAATTGAAAACACTGTGACTCATTTTTAGGAACATGGTAACCAAATTAATAAAAACTGTTACTTCTCACTTCTAAGGGCTAGCCTATAAATCAGAAGTTTCAAATAGTGACCAGGAGAGACCAAATTCAACACACAGATAAGTTTTATTTGATCTACACAGTGATTTTTTTTTAATTTGAATTCATTATCAACATTTAAAAGTCAGGAAATTTCACTTTAAAAATCCAGGTATCAAGCTTTTCTTGAGAAAGACCATATAGGCTGTGCTCTGCACAGAGAATCAACCTAAGTAGTAAGTGAGGCTGACATGCAACACATATGTATTTGTTGTGCCAGGTCTGTATCCACAAAATGAAGGAGTGCCTTTATCTAATTCGTAAAAGGTGCTACACAGTCTGGAATGTTACTGACTCCGGGCCTTCATTCCCACAGGGCAGCAATTACCTGCTGCCTGACAAAGAATGTAAGTTTGAATTTACTCCAGTCCCCACCACTCCCTATTACCCACCTGCTTCACTATGTTTGGGGATCTGCCTGGTTTCTATATAGACATTTCAGTTTACAACTTTTGGTCATCGTAAAAAGGAAATGATATTTTTGATTTATTCATCTAAATAATGTAAGTTTAGATTCATGTTGCAGAGGTAGGGTGTTCAGCTCCTGATAACAATACAGATACTCAGTAATCAGGCTTTACAATGAGATAGATCTGGATATCTGTCTAACATTGGAAAGTTATAGGAACTTTCATGTATCAATTCCTTTATCTGGGAAATTAGTCTAATATTACCTATTTTGTGAGTTTGCAGAAGACTAAATGAGATTACATGCAATATAATGCTTAGTGTATATTAAGTACTTTTTTAAAGTGTGATTTCATGTTAAATGCTGGAATGACACCCTCTCTCTGGCCCTGAAGAAAAGGGCCTTGCGAGTTATTTCTGGAATCTTAAATTTCATGAATATTTGTTCAAATTTATTAGACTATAAAGCATAAAGCATGAAGGCAGGGATCATGTCTACCTTTCATTATTTTCTCCCCAACACTGGCACATAGTAAGAACTTTAAACTTGCTAGTAGGATAAATAAAAAATGAAATGACTTTCCAGGCTGCACTGGGAGTTGGGAAAAGAGCAAACTCCTTCTCACTCCCTAATCCATGGCATACTTTTCCAACATGAATTGGGAGATACAATTAAAATAGTATTCAATGTCAAATGAAAAGCAAATGAAATATGCAGGTGAACAGTGTAAACAAAATTAAACATTTGTCTTGGGTTGACGTAGATTTTCCTGGTCAATTAAACTGTATGATATCATGATACATTAAAGCAAAAACAGGAAGGGTCCAACCACCCCCACCATTTAAGATGCACAAGGAGGCTATTAATAAAAGCATTAACTCAGGTCATGTGATCCAGAAACCCAATGAAAGAGCTACCAACTGTCACTTTTCAAGTGGCCCCAGGAAGAATAGGGTAACAGATGACTAAAAGATATATTTAAAGATAAGAATTTTGGAGCCTAATGCACTCTTTATAAAAGAATGGGCCAAGGGCAGAGTTCAATGACTTTTGAACACTGTCTCCTCTTTAAAATAAAACAAAAACAACAAGTTGGTGTGCCCAGAGGACTAAGCTACTCAATTGTCCTCTGTGGACAGAAATACACTGAGACTTTGCCAGGGTTTCCTCAATGAAAAAAAAAAATAATAAAGTAGTTGACACCTTCTAGTTAGCCAGCTTGAATCTAAAATGTAAAGGCAAGTGAGATTTGTTTTTTTAACCCTTTCTTTGAAAGCATGCAAACTGGTATGATATACTTTAGTTATCCAGGACCCTCATTTTTATATTAGTGCAACTAGAAAAGGGATGCTACCTCCATGTGTGCAACGTAGCACAAAGGTATGATCACTGAGGCATACAACCAGAATGTGTCAGTTCAGAGGGGAAAAAAATCTCCCATCTCTGGCAAAATATTTTACACTAAAATCTATAGCTATTCCATTGCAAGACTTACTAAGTGATATACCCAGGGGAGAACGTGCTTCATGTTGCAATAATAATAAGATCTGGTTTGTACAAGGAATGGTTTGATCTACCCTCTTTTTAAAGGATAATGAAATTTTTTAGCTGTTCAAAAACTGGGTAATTTGTGATCATATATTCCCTAATATGGAAGGTTCTAGTGGCTTCACTTTAATCACCTAGGTCTTATGCCGTTGGAAAAAAATATATTAGATATTGCTTTGATACATAAATGCTTTGTTTTTTAAAAAAGAAAAGAGATTTTTCTATTTCTACCAGTGAAAAGGCTATGAGCAGAGCTGCCATTCGTTGACTCCTGTTATTTGAGTAGGTGCCTGTAAAGGGCCAGGTGGTGTTTATGCAGATGACTGAGCAAGTTACAATGTGTTCTTCCTTTTGGATAAAACATTAGTGTATCAGATGTGACAAATCAGATGTTCATCTTCCGCACTTCTGCATTATTTTACATTGAGAATTAGATGATGTGCTGGCTTAGCTTTTTGCTTTTCTTTTTTTCTTGAGAATGAGTTCATAAATAAAGTTCTCTCTACACCCTGCATAATCACAGTCTCACAGAATAACTAACTGGCTAGGTAATATGATAATTACAGCCATATCTATCTTGCATTGTACAAGAGAAAAAGCACATGTTCTGGGTAACAAAAAGCACACCACTCATATCCTCTAAGAGCTATTTAATATGTTACCCATCCTTATACTCTCACTGTCAAAGAAAAACATGATCTTCTCATTCTGACATCGTGGGGTGAGCCACCTGAGGAAATTAGCATCCTAGAAATGGATGCTAGCATCCATGTCCACCTAGGAAGTTAGCATCTTCTGAGCACCAACATGCAAGGCTCAAAACCGTTCTCCACTTGTACAAAGCAAATGCCTACTTCCAATCCAAAGGGATACCTTTGGTAGGTTACATAGAATTTTTAAATCAGACTTTAAAAGAGCCCCCAAATCATTTTTAAATGAACTGACAACACTCCCATCTGTAGAGACAGCATTGCCCCCACTTAGTATCACCATGCTTTCAAACCCCTCCAACTCCCCCTGGCTACTCTCCACCCTACCATTTTGTCCAAGAAAAGACAGCCAGAGAATCCCCATGAAGACAGATTTCCAAAAAGAACAAATGAAAGCTTGCATTGTTTTGTGTACTCGAAATCTTTATTTTGAGAGCTCCTGTGAAGAATTAGAATAGCACTCAGTGTGGCTAGGGAGAAATTAATAGATTAAGGTAAGTGAATAGCTTAAGAACTCTTAAAAGTTTTATTAATGCTCTTAATTCATGCATTCACTCAACAAATATTTATTGAGCTTCTATCATATGCAGTTCAAAATAATGCCTTTTTAACCAGGGGACAATGACAGAGGAGTTATAAGCATATAAGAAAAACACAAATATACTAAAGAAATTTCAGAGGGTAAGTGGCATCACAGAAGAATTTATAGAAAAGATGTTTCTTGCTGAACCCTGGAGGATGGATAGGCTCTAAGACATGAAGAGTAACTGGAAAGAAAGAAGGATAGGAGGAAGGCCTCATAATTCCACACCTCTAATAACGTATGACTACCACACCACCACTATTAATAATAATTTTATTATTTATGTGCAATAAGTACTATTAGCATTCCCATTTTACAAATAGAAAGGGAAGAGAGATTAACTAACTTGCCCAAAGTCACTACAAGAATGTGGAAAAACGGGGCGCCTGGGTGATTCAGTCAGTTAAGCGTCCAGCTTTGGCTCAAGTCATGATCTCATGGTCTGTGAGTTTGAGCCCTGTGTTGGGTTCTGGGCTGACAGCTCAGAGCCTAGAGCCTGCTTCTGATTCTGTGTCTCCTCTCTCTGCCCCTCCCCCGCTCATACTCTGTCTCTCTGTCTCAAAAATAAACATTAAAAAATTAAAAAAAAAAAAAAAGAATGTTGAAGAACTGAATTCTAAGCAAAACAGTCTGGACTCCAGAGCCCATGCTTATGACTATGCTCTATTACCACAGAATGAGCCACGCTGTGGACCTTCCTGAGGCTCACATGGATGTTGGCACAAGTCAATTCCTTGTATTGCAAGACTGAGGTCCACCTTTCTTGCTGGCTGTCAGCTGGGGGCCAGTCTTAGCTCCCAGAGACCCTGCAGTTCCTTGCCATGGGGCCCCCTCACAATATAATAGCTTACTTCTCTCCAGCCCAGGAGAATCTCTCTCCAGAGTGCTAAAACAGAGTCCATTATAATCAAGGAAGTGATTATCCCATCACCTCTGCCATATAATGCAACCGAATTAAGGAAGTGACTTTCTCATCATAAAAACAGACCCCATTCATGCTCAAGAGAAGGAGATTATTTATGCAAAGTATGTATACCAGGGAATCTTGAGGGCCATCTTAGAATTCTATCTGCTGCAGTGTGTTCCCAGAAGCACATCCTGGGACAAGGATTGATATGAAAGTTATTTATGAAGAAGCTTTCCAAGAAAAAACAGCAAAGGAATGGGGAAGTGGGCAAAAATGTTAAGGGAGCCGAACAGGATGCCATTACTCAGCAAAGTCTCATGAGAGATAACCTTAACTCAATTCCACCAGTGGGTTGCACCGTTTAGGTTACAACTAAGGGCTCTCCAGATCCAGAGTGAGGGACCTGGAGTATTATAACCCCGTCCCAACTGGCCATTGGTTTGGGGGCTATCTGCCAAGGATGTAAATTCCTAGACTTTTCGGGCATTTGCAGGCAAACTATACACTCACAGCCTAAAAGCAGCTTTCTGGCAAAACAATGCAGGTGCTGGCTGTCAGGAGTGAAAGCCTCTGGGGGTCAGCATGAACAAAATGGCAAAGGGATCTGAAGAAATAGTAGGGGAATGTTAAAATCATCTGTTACATGAACTTTTGATAAACAACTTTTAAGTATCAAAATTACATCATTGTGTTGTAAAAGAAATTACACAAATGTAATAAATTGTTTAATGAAATTGTGTAGACTTCTGGTTTTGTCAAAATAATAAGCTAAGTTAATATGGATACCCCCCACATACATACAATATAATACAGAAATGCAGAATAAATCTGAAAAGAAGCTGAAAATGATTCTTTAAACCTCTGTATGAAGCCTTGAACACACTCTCAACCTGAACATGCACAAAATCTACCAGAATCAGCACAGCAAAGGCTTTGAGGACTGAACCTCTGTAGACCACCAAGGAAGGTGCACAAACTGTGAAAACCAGAATAGCGCTGCAGAGTCTTTGAAAACTAAACTGACATCTAAGTCCACAGAAACCAAGTCAGGACTTGAAATATAAGTCTCATGGTGTTAACTGCTTGCTTTTTAAAAAAAGAGAAGCAGCAGCAGCCGACCCCATTCTCCAGATTTTAACTGAGCCCCGAATCTCAAAACACAGTATTCAAAATGGCCAACATACAGTCCAAAATTATTCAACATGCAAAGAACTAGGAAAATCTAAACAACTGAAAGAAAGAGGCAATCAACATACACCAACACTAAGATGACTCCAAATATTGGAATTATCAAACCAAAAAAAGCTATGGCAGTTATTATAGCCAGGCCACACGGAGTAAGGGCAAACAACTACCTAGAAACAAATGGAATTTAGGCATTTTCAGTAAAGAAATAGAAGCTACACAATAAGTACTAAGTGAAAATTCTAAAACTGAAAAATACAATAACAGATTTTTTTAACTCAATAGACAGATCTCAATAGTAGTACAGAGATAAGAGAGCCAGTAAACTTGAAGACAGATCAGTAGAAATTATCCAATCAGAATAACAAGGGGCGAAGGTTCAATAATAAACAAAGCTTCATATTGGAACAATATCACAAGGTCTACTACTCATCCTCCTGGAGTCCCAGAAGGAGGGAAAAGAAAATGGTACCGACAAATATATAAATAATGGCTGAAGATGCCCCAAATTTGGTGAAAGACATACATTTACAGATCCAAGAATCTCAGTAAACCAAAGAGGATACATTTAAAGAAAACCACGCCAAGACATATAATTAAAATGCTAAAAGCTTTATCCAATTCTGCTTTCCTCACCCTTCACAGGTGTGTCTCCTGAAAACACCCCACCACAAACCTCCAGATATAAATACCAGAGTCTCAGAGCCTGCTTCCTGGGGAATCCCACCTGTGATATAGCAAAATTAAGTTTACCTCTAGAGAGGCAGAGGAGAGGATGGAATCTGAGACATGAATAGGAAAAAGTTTATAAGCTTAACCTGGGTATCTATTATATTATTTTACTTTTTGTATGTTTGAAATAGTTTACAATTTTGAAAAACATATGTATGTCTCCAGCAGACATTGTGATACATATCACAGTAATTTAAGCCAATTATTTCTGCCAGTCACATAGTAACTTCTCAAAAATCCACAGTATGCAATGTAGTTAATAATCTGGACCAAGGGTGGGGTGAAACCTTTAAATATTGAGATGTCGAGTGAAATTGTCTACATGTACTTAGCTAATTTTTTCTGAAAGTCGCTTGTAAAAAATATTTTTAAAGTCTAGAGAGAAAAATAACTCTGCAATAAAAACAAATATTCTATTCTTACAAGACCAAAATGATAGACTTTTCTAACAGAATTTCCTTTCATTAGGTTTTTAATAGCAATTTGCAAGAAAGACAGTATCAAAAAGAGGTTTAGGCTGCCACTGACACCTCGGGTCCTGGCAATGTACACCCCTTGGGCCACACCAGTAGGCCAGCCTGTCCAGCCTTTACCATGCTGGTCAAAAAAGGCACCAAGTGCATCAAATTCCCTGATTTTTGGATTTAACTTCATTTTTCTGGCTTGCCAGGATTGTATTCCTTGCCATTGGACTTAGCTCTGAATCAACTTTGAGGCCAAGAGCATCTTGGAGCTGGAAATAATCATTCCAGCTTCTACACTGGAGTATATATTCTGATTGCAGCTGGTGCCCTCAGGATGCTGGTGGGGTTTCTCGGCTGCTAGGCTGCTGTGCAGGAGCCCCAGTGCATGCTGGGATTATTCTTTGGCTTCCTCTTGGTGACATTTGCCATTGAAATAGCTGCAGCCAGCTGGGATATTCCCACAAAGATGAGGTGATTAAGTCCAGGAGTTTTACAAGGATACCTACACCAAGCTGAAAACCAAGGACAAGCCCCAGCGGGATGCTAAAAGCCGTCCACTCTGCATTGGACTACTGTGGTTTGGCTGGAGGAGTGGAACAATTTATCTCCGACATCTGCCCCCAAAAGGATTTACTCTCAAACATCCCAATGAAGCACTGCTCTGAGGCCATCAAAGAGGTCTTTGACAACAAATCCCACATCATCAGTGCATGGGCTTTGGGATTGCTGTGATGATAATATCTGGAAGTCTTCAGTATGACCCTGTGCTGTGCTATCCACAGGAGCCGAGAGAGAATCTAGAGTCAGATTGTGCCCCTGAAAAGCAAAGTTTACCCCTGGAGGTGGGTGATTATTTCCTTGGGTGTTTTTTTTCCCCCGGGAGTCAGGTGGGGATGCACTAACTTTAGTATTAATTCTGCATTTCTGAACAACAAAAAAAAAAATGATCCTATGTTTGTCTTTTTGATGCTTTGTTCAATACTGGTATTCACAGTAGCTTTGGTTTGTATTTTTTGGTTATTTGGTTTTGCTTATGTTAAACAGAAATCCTGAAATGAAAGGTATCATATTTGCTATACTGTAGACAAAAGATATTGTACACAGAGAATTTTTTTACTTTAAATAGATTTTAAAATGTCTATCACATTTAATCAAGTTGTAACTTATGTTGAAGAAAATTTCATACATAATAAAAGATTATATGACAATTAAAAAGTTTATATTGCACTCTTCTTATATTATTTCATGTTATCAATAAAATGTCTTTAGTTATGAATCCTCACATTCCATGGCCACAACATGAAAATGAGCCATAATTTCACCCTTTCACTACTTTACATATTAGTCCTTGGAAATGTTCAAATTACAGGATGGCAAATCAAAAAACTGGTAGGGAAAACTGCTCTCTTGTAACTTTACGGAAGTGAAAAAGCTGTTGGCCCTATGAATCATCAGGCGATAAATTCACCTTCTGCCTCCTCACCCTACTCACAGATTCCAAAACTAGCTGAGGACATTGGAAAGAGCCTGCTTAGTAAGAAATCTTTCTCTCTTTCTAATGTGTGCACACGCATGCACACGAGCACACACACACATACACACATGTGGCTTCAAGTTCACAAGCCTGCCAGCCAGCAGAGTGGGTGTGGAGAAGGGAAAGGATCTCTAAAAGCCATATATATATGTTCCAAAAAAAAAAAAAAAACCCAAAAAACAAAACTGCCCACAAGGACTGAACTTCCAGGAGTACAGATATATGAAGTGAAGGACAGAGTAAGCAAAATTCTGTGTTTGCAGAATAGATTAAACATCAAAAAGAAAAGAAGAGACCAAAAAGAAATTCTCCTTAGAGTAAAATCTTTTGTTTAGTTATTTTTAATGCTTTCCCACAGAGAATAGAATATGAAACCAGGGAGCCCAATCTTATCTTAGAGAGAGAGCATTAAAGGGCATAAGAAAGAGGACTCAAGAGTTATTCAATGGACGAAAGATTGTAGAGCTTTGGTGGTATTTTTTTCCAGAGGACGACTTACACTACAGGAGCCTGAGGGAAAGAGTAAGAAGTCTTGGATAAAGGCTAAGACTGGTAAGAAAGTCTTGAGCTAAAAAAGAGGAATGGCCTTGTGGTAGTCAGCCAGAGGCAGTTTCAAGGGTTGCCATCTGCTTCTTGGTACTGGAGCTCTATCAGTGCTTGTTTCTAATCCTATGTCGGAAAAACAAGGCAATGTCACCAGATGAGATTCAGACTATCCAAGGAAACCAGACATCGTAGGTCTGTCAGCACTGGGTAAGTGACCACAATGTAAAGCATACTCTATCCAGATCTGCATGTCTTTATTAAGAAAACAAACTCCAAGTCTCTTGATTTCAAGGACTTTCTTACCCTATACAGGAGAAAAGACATCTGTGTGGGGTAACAGATGATTTTTAAAAACCATAAGCTGATGTCTCCCATTAACTACAGCTGTGTAACATGTAAGAGTTAAGTACTTGAGGGAAGTAGAAGAAAGCAAGGATGGAAGAGATTCAGATGACGACCAGAATCAGAAAAAAGAACAATGGGAAACTATTTCCCAGAGGAGGGAAGTTTCACACATTTCTTATAAGTAATAGGTGTCATGGTTCCACAGAGAAGAGGAAGAGGAAGATAAAACAGACAAAAAATATTGTCACCTTCTAGAGTTCCAAGGCAGAAATGAGAAGAGTGTGCTTGAGATTTTCCTGAAGCATCTACTAAGATGTATTCAAAACAAAACAAAACAAAATGCAATCAAAATGGGAAGCAGTTAGAGATTTAGCACAGATAGTTTTCATTTGGCGAATGAATAAGAGACCTGAAAAGGGGCATGATTACAGCTTCAGGGGGAATTGCGGAGAATGGGTTAAAACTGTCAAGAACTATGAAGAGTCTGAGCTTTTAATTTACTTGCAAGCCTACAAGTGAGCCTGCAGAAGTCATGAGCTCCTGCATCAGAGACAAAGGTCCTACCTTTTCATGGCACAACCAGCCACCTGCACATCAGTTTTGTTTTGGTTACCCCTACTCCCCAAATGCCACAGGGGTGATACAGAAGGGCTGGTGGATCCCGCACATACAGTAGGTTTGCATCACAGCTGAGGAATACTGAACTGAGGAAACCCAAATCTTCTATAATGAGCAGCAAGCAAGTCTGTCTGATCTTTGCTCCAATAGAAGGTATCATTTTATTATACTGGACAGTAAGGAAACCTGCATACTTGAAAAGATCATCCAGAACAAAAAGGCAGTTGGTCTTTCTGCTCACAAGATATTCAAAAATGCAAGAGACCTATAGAGAGTGGTCTCTGTACAAGTAGAGGATGGGAAGACCCTCAAAATGCATGCATAGGAAGTCAAGATGTCAGAGATGAAGGAATATAACAGAGCAGGAAATATAATAAGTGAGGAGAAAAGAATACAGCTTCTTTGCAGAAGAATCAGCAAAAATGTATTATGATCTGAAGGTCTGAATCTTTGGAACGGGTGTTGAAAGGAAAGAAGTAGGAAAGAAAGGATCCAACAAAACTACTCTGTATTGGTTAACTATTGCTACGTAGTAAATTACCTCAAAACATAATGACTCACAATAATAAAAACCTATTATCTCACACAGTTTCATGGGTCAGGAATCTGGGGGCAGCTTAGCTGGCTGGTTCTGGTTCAGAGTCAGTCATGAGGTTGCAGTCTAGAGGTTGGCTAAGGCTACAGTCACCTGAAGGCTTCACTGGGGCTGGCCGATCTGTTTCCACACTGATGATTCATTCACATGCCTGGCAAGTTAGCACTGGCTGTGGTCAAGAAGCCTCAGCGCCTACCCCTCCCCAAGGAGCACATCATAACATGCAAGCCAGCTTCCCCAAGAGTGAGTGATCCAAGAGAAATCAAGAAAGAAGTCACAATGCTTTTTATGATTTAGTCTCAGAAGACACTAATATTCTGATATTCTAGTCATTAGAAGCAAGTCACTAAGTCCAACTCACACTCAAGAGGAAGAGAATTGAGCTCACATCTTAAAGAGTACAGTAACAAAGACTTTATGGATACATTTTAAAACCACCACACACTCCAAGTGTATGTACTTGACACAATGAAGGAGCATATTATTAGTAAGCAATATATGATGTCGCCACTAGTAAGACTGTAGTTGAAGCAGACAGGTCCCAGAGTAGGGTGTGGGTAGGTGGGCTGCTTTTGGTGTGTTTAAGATAATATTCTAGAGAGGCAAAATTTCTAATTTGTTTCTTGGTTACAATGTATATTTTTTCAGGGCGCCTAGGTGGCTCAGTCGGTTAAGCATCTGACCGGTTCAGGCCATGATCTTGTGGTTTGTGGGTTTAAGCCCCGCATCGGGCTCTGTGCTGACAGCTCAGAGTCTGGAGACTGCTTCAGATTCTGGGTCTCCCTCTCTCTCTCCCCTTCCTCCTGCTCAAAAATAAGTATTAAAAATTTTTAATGTATATTTTCTCTTTCTTATCTCTTTTCTCTATCACTAGTACCTAGTTCTTTGTACATAGATAATCGCAGATTTTTTTTTGTTTCATTTTGATTCAGCTATAATGCAAGTTGATGTTCCCATAGCAATTTTTAAAAAGCAAGCACTGCTGTCCAGGCAGAGGGGAAAAATTGATCCAGATGCTGAGGAGAAAATTGTGTTGATCTCTAACAGAGATTTATTATACTGAGGTTACAATCCGTTCCTTTCAGAGTCACAGGGTTCTTGTGGTCAGGTTGAAGAGCCAAAACCCTCTAATCTATGGCAGAACTCAATTTCCTCCATGGATTTATCACTTCCTAATGTTTTGGCTTATTGCTTAATAGTGCCCTGATGATGAGATCTGTATGTATGCAGACAACTCTGTCAGTGCATGAGTGAGACTATAGTCAAGAACACCAGGTGGAATCCTATGACAATATCCCGGATATGAAATAATAAAGGCCTGAATGCAGGCAGTCATATTGAAAATAAAATAGAAGGGTAGGTTTCGAGAGAGTCCTGAGAGAGGATACTCAGAGCTTGGCAACCACTTTGAAGTAGGAGATGAGGGAAAGGAAAAGTAGAGGAAAACTCAGATATGTCTGGTTAGTCCTGGATGGCCCAGGGCTTTGGCAGTTTTAGCCATGAAAGTGTTGTGTCCTGGGAAACCCCTCAGTCCCAGCCACAGGTACATTTGAATGCCCTGTGATAGGAATACCATTAACTTAAATACACAATACAGGCGTAGGAATGCTTTTGCCGTGGAAAATAAATTCTGTATGGACACAGTGAATTTAAGACAACTGCAGAGGACACAAGGGAAAAAAAAAAAAACCAGAAATGCCTTTTTAGAGCCCAGTGAGAGGCTGGAGCTGGACATGGACAACTGTCAGGCATTCCATGAGAACTGATGTCAGTTCTCAGGGGATGAGAATCTCCTAGGGAGGCTTCTATAGTAAAAGGAAAAGGAGGGTGAGAAGAGGACTCAGGTTTGGGGCAGGGAAAGTGAGGGATGTGCATGCTCGTGGAGAAAGAGAACTCATCAAAGAAACTGAGAGGAAAGTGGAAAAAATAAGAGATGGTGATGGTCACAGAAACCAAGAAAAGAGGGAGTTTTTTTTACAAGATCCAAACGAAGGGCAAAAATGTCAAATGGTATAGAGAAGAATCCACTGGGTCCTGGAAATTGGGTCTATTTCCTGTGGTGATGGGAAGGGGAGCAGACATTAGAGAGCAGTGCTAAGACTGTAAGGATCGCACCTGGGACCGGATAACTCAGGGCGTCACATCCAACAAATACATGCCCATTGGAGCCCCTGAGAACTGAGAGAGCAAAACCATGCACCATCACTTCCCACTCACTCTCTATTCCCAGGACCTGAGAAAACACTCAACCTTTACTGACAGCTTTATTTTAAAAACAACTCATATTTCTTGAAAACCTAGTATGTATCAGGCACTTGATATGCCTTATCTCATTTAATCCTACAGCAACTCAATTAGGAACTTATGAATATACATTATTTTGCTCCTCTTCAAGTTCTCTCCATTAAAAAAAGTATATGTAATGGCAAAAACTGAATACTTTTCTACAATGCACCCTGTTCCAAGAACATCCCACTAGTCTTTGAGATTGTTCAGTATCTCTGAATCCTGAGTCTCCATTGTCTGCTTTGATTCCCAAGAATTAAATGAATTTTTTTTTCTTATAAAAATTGTTCAAGGGTGCCTGGGTAGCTCAGTCAGTTAAGCATCCGACTCTTGATTTTGACTCAGGTCATGATCTCATGGTTCATGAGATCAAGACCCACGTCAGGCTCTGTGATTCTCTCTCTTCCTCCCTCTCTCTCAAAATAAACAAACATTTTTTAAAAATAAAAATAATTTTTAAGATACCTTTGAATTCTCTTATAATTTTCTGAGGCAAATAACCCCACCCACTTTATGCTAGCTACCAGGTTAAGAAAGGCTACACTTCCATTTTTTCTAGAAGCATACTTAAACTCAATATGGGCATTCAAATACCCACAGCTCTGCAATATCATACAACCTCTGCAATTAAATAGTTTGCTAATTGTTTTTGTTGGTAACTTCCATTTACCTACTAAATTATCAACTTCTGGATGTCTGAAACCAAACATCATATTCTTCTCATTCCCTGCAATACCTTATAAATTATTGGGCACCACAGGCATTTATTAATATTTGATGGTTGAGTAGTAATACTCAGATGCAAAATAGTGACCAGAACACGCATGCACCCTCTCTGTGATAGTCTTCCTGATGTTTCCGGGCTGGGACACCAATATTTAACCATGTTAGTTTGAGCTCTTCTCACCAAATCACTTCATTAGTCATAGAATTAATCTATACACCGGGGTGCCTGGGTGGCTCAGTCTGTTGAGCATCCAACTTCAGCTCAGGTCATGATCTCGCGGTTCATGAGTTCGAGCCCCGCGTCAGGCTCTGGGCTGACAGCTCAGAGCCTGGAGCCTGCTTCAGATTCTGTGTCTCCCTCTCTCTCTGCCCGTCCCCTGCTCACACTCTGTCTCTCTCCCAAAAATAAATAAACATTAAAAAAAATTTTTAACAAGAATTAAGTTATACACTGGTGGAAAATGGAAGCACACATAAACAAAAATGTACCATACGTGGTAATGGTCATAAAAGATAAAATGAATAAATACCCATAATATGAACTGGTATCATCTCAAAAACTTTACTGTTAAAGATTAATATAAACTTTATTTATGTTTACAGTTATAAAAGCTTCTGTATACATTTTCCCTATGATACTGGTCATAGAAATAATACCATATTCCCAAGTCAAGAAAAACTAAAACTCTCAAAGCTAGAACATATATAAGCAACTAATGAAACAGACTCCATTTTTCCCTCTCTGTATTACTGAAATTGAAAAAACTCCAGAGTTATCAATTCTTCTGTAAGACATGCAGGTCTAGGCTTGTATAACTACAATTTCTGCTAACTGGCCACAGGCTAGTATTTTCACACCTTTTTTGTACTAAATGGTTAGAACTGATCACTCCACCGGAAGCTGTCACTGAGACATCTTCATTTAAAAATCTTAATACATGCAGCAATAAGATTGAATTTTTACAATTTTTCCTGTTTTTTCGCATTTCACTAAACTCTTACAAGTATGCCATCCATTTTTCCCTTTTGTACAATTATGCACATATAAATACCTATTAAAATGACTGAATAAAATTTTATTCAATTTGTCACATAGAATCGGTACGTTTCTCGTCTGGACAATTCTTTGGATAATCAATCACCCGATTTTTTTTGTTAAGTGCTTCAGCTTGCTCACCTAACTTGGTAAAAAACCAGTTTGCTAAAAATAAAAGAGAAAGAAAAAAAGAAAAAACAAGTAAGGGAAGGGGGGGAGGAGGGCGGGGGAGGGAGGGAGTAAAACACCAAGCTTTGCTAATAAATAGTTCTCAGAAATATCAGCTCCCAATTTACTACTTGTACACAATGGGCCAGTTGGAACTTGCATGGTGATCCAATTTGCCACAGCTCTTGTTTTTAGTCTTTGTGGAGAAGCTGTGTGAGCACAGTGGGGGCCGCTCCCCCGCATCCCCTGAGTCAATCAGTGGGCTTTTGTTTCCTGCTGGTCAAAAATATCAGGTGGCTTTGAGAGTCTAATTATCAATGAAAAATTAAATTCAATACAGAAATGTAGCCACAATACCCCTCTCCTCACCCTTCCTGCGCCCTCCCCACCCCAGGCATGTGATGGAGTATCACGTTATTCCTTAGGATTCCAAAAAGACAGCAAGGAAAAGAGGCTCCAGCCTGGGGAAGCAAGCAGAAGAGTAAGTGATTTATTTTAGCTTTCTCCTTTTTTGGTGGAGGACGGTTCTAATTACCATGGACATTCTGGAAATGAGAAGTGGGAGGGAGTTTCCTCTTAGAATTGCTAGGCCACATGTATCTCAACATTGCTTCATAAAATTTTCTGGCCACGGTTTCCAGCAGAAATTGAATAAACAGAAATGAAAGAATATATACGTTATTTCGGATAACTCTAATTTACTTGATAATCCAAGTATGCTCTTTTCTGATGCAGGGAAGGAGTTTACTGTTTATTAAAGTATATTCTTACCTCTTCTAAATTATCAACTTCTGAATTTCAGAATGTTTTCTGAATTTCTGAATATCAACAACCTCTTCTGAATTTATTCCACTCAGTTTGGGAAACACAAAGTTGAAAAAAGCAAGCCTGTAACACTTTTAATTCAAGCTTCAAAGGTCAACATAGATACAGGTTCCTCACTTCATATTCTAAGGTAGCATAGAATTTAAGCCCACCAAATCCAAGTATGGTACAGCTTTAGGTTTGTGCACATATATTTTCTTTTAATCCTCTCATCTTAAAAAAAAAAAAAAGTACTTTATTGATAGGTGATCAGTTAAGGTTATAGTTAAAATCCTACTCAAAATATACACTCTGACCAATCTTTCCTTTAAGATACTCCCCTGCCAAAATGAAACATTAAAGTTAAAGCCATTTGAAACAACCCTTTTCAAGGTGCTAAAATATTTCAATTGTAATGTCTTCGTACATTATTTTCAAATCCCACAATAAGTATTATGGTTGATTCACAAATACCATTAAAGTGTGAAGTGTTGTTCCATATGAGGAACTATTAAGAGATGGCATCAATCTTGGGTTAAATATCTCTGGAGATTATTTAATAAGACAACACACCTTTCTCTATGAGCCCAAAAAGTATAAAAAGCCTTGAATATATCATTAGGTAAGTTTGGACTAGAAATTGCCACAGTGCTCCAAACTTCTTAAGATACCAGTTATATAATTGTCTGAATCTGTTTTCAGGATCACAAAGGCCCAATAACCAAATTACAGTTAAATCTGTCCAAGGACATTGTGGGAACTTGATCGTAAATATAATCATTGAAGAAACAAGAGGGGAATACTAGTAAATCCATTACTATAACACGTGGATGTATACATTTTAATTTTTCATGTTTTAAAAAAAACTTCCCATTTTTGCAAATATAAGTACTCAAAACAGAGAAGATAAATTCTTTTTGGTCTTTTAAGACTCTAACACTACTTTGAATAGGGAGACATTTTCTATATGCTGAGGAATGTGTTATTGCTATTCATTTGAAACTTATTTTAAATGATCATATATAACTGAAGAATAGTCTATCTGTGAACATGGCATTATTAATAGAGCAGAACAGTTGTTTGGTGTTCTTTAGCTTTTATACATTTATCTGAGTTTTGCTATTTTATCTTAATACCTAAGACACAACATATATGCACATAGCAGTGTACCACATCAGAAACACGAACTTGGACAAGGGTCATTCTCTACAAATGAACACAAGGTAAAATTCTAACCATTAAAAACAATTAACACTCAGATATAATATAAGCAGAAGATTATTTTTTCAATCTGCTTCAAACCTATAACAACCAAAGACATCTCAAAGATTGTTGAGGCACCCGGGTGACTCAGTCAGCTAAGCAGCTGACTTCGGCTCAGGTCATGATCTCATGGTTTGTGAGTTGGAGCCCTGCATCGGGCTCTCTGCTGTCAGCACAGAGCCTACTTCGGATCCTCTATCCCCCTCTCTGTGTCCCTCCCCTGCTTGCCCTCTCTTTCTCTGTTTTTCTCTAAAATCAGTAAACATTTCTTTTAATCTTAAAAAAAAAAAAAAAAAAAAAAGATTGTGTTTCTGTCTTGATACATCTTTGTTGAACTTGGCTTAACTAAATGGGTACAAATAACCTTTTCTCGTCTCATTCATTCTCTCAGACTCTACTGAATAAAATCAACTTTATCATTAAAATTACTCGGCTGCATAGAATATTATCCTTTTCCTTTTAATGGATTCTTCATTGCCTTCCTGGAGTTTTTTTCTTTAAGTAAAAACATTTTTACTTAAAATTGAAAAGTATTATAATATTACATATCTATTAGTATAAATGGCATGCTTTACATTAAGACAAAACTTAACCAACATAAATGAGGATCTCTCTTTTTTCTTTTTTTAATGTTTATTTATTTTTGAAGGAGAGAGAGACCGAGTGTGAGCGGGGGAGCAGGCAGAGAGAGAGAGAGAGAGATACAGAATCTGAAGCAGGCTCCAGGCTATGAGCTGTCAGCACAGAGCCTGATGCAGGGCTCGAACCCACAAACCACGAGATCATGACCTGAGCCGAAGTCAGACGCTCAACCAACTGAGCCACACAGGCGCCCCAGTGAGGATCTCTTTAAGTGAGATATAAGGTAGGGGTAAGCACTTTATGCAAATTCATCTCAGGTTTTCTAGTCTTCCTGACACCCAGAATCTTCTAAAAAAAAGAAGCTGCATAGGCTATTTAAAGTTGCATCATGCGTCTTAAATGATAAATTATTAAAGGACTTAATGGACAATGCATTAGAAAGAAAACAGGGAAATTACAGAATAATTTAATGTTGCAAAGAAACAGAACAACTTGCAGGACATTAAACACTCTATTTTGACGTGGAATGCCTGAAGCTAAAGCAATTAAAGCCGCAAAATACTGCTGGCTGACATGATGTGTCTGTAAATTTGTCATTCATTGGCAAAGGTTTGTACCAATCACTAGGAATGTTCACAGTAAAATGATCCATGTACCATAAAATGCTTTCAGTGAAGTCCTCTAAAAATGTAGTCTTGTCTCATTTCAGGTATCTGATCCTTTATGCACTGTAAATTTTTGGTTTAATGAAAGAATATTCTATGGAAATGACCTTACGATTGAGGATTAGTTCCTGACATACTACTTACATCTATGTTTATTTCATAAAGGAGAGAGGTCGTTTTTGACACACCCCACAGCAGGAAAAGAAAATACAAGCTGGAACTTGACATTATATTGAATTTGGTTATGTTTTTCCCTCTATCTCCCAAAGAAGGCCTATATCAAACTCTAGAAACAGCGTCTAACAGGGCCATACTGAATTCTAGCCAGTGACCTGATTTATCCCAGCTTAGAAATAGTGGTATTCTCCCACAGGAGGTAGGAGACAAAACACACAGTAATCCCTGAAAGGTACTGTTGCTATGGAGGAGAAGGGGATGCCTGCTGAGACTGAAAGTCACAGAGTATCTGGGCAGTTGAGAAAATGTAGGCCCATCCTCGACTGCCAAAGCCTGAAGACTCTCTTTGCCAAGACTCCCTGGTCATTTGGCATCGCAGAGAAACACTGGACAGAACCCCAGCAGAAGATATAAGGAGACCAGACACAGTTTCATATTCATCTATCAGTGCTCTCCAATTATCCTTTCAAATTAGATGAACCAGTAATAAACTAGGAGCTAAGACAGCGTTTTAATAAACACCAAAAATTTCTTCATGATAAAATATAGTCAAAATAGTGGGTGAATGCCAACTCTTACATTTCTTAGACATTTCACCAATAAATTTTATTTAATTTTCCCAAAGTCTATGAATGGGAGACATCTTTCTCTTTCTCTCTCCATATATACATATACATGCATATATATAAAATTTTATATATTCATACCATATACTTATATTGCATACATATACATACATAAATGTATTGTATATATATATAATATTTTTTAGAAAGAAGCTAGCTCATAAGATTTCACAGCTCCAATTTCCCTTTCTAAAATCTTATATTCGAGCCTTTCTTTGCTGCTATAGAAAAGAAATAGGGGATTAATATGTTTTGGAGAAAAATCCTCATAAACCACAGGCTCCATTTCATAAATAAGAAACTGTACAGGAGATTCTGATCTGCCAAACATTTAATATTTTATGCATTAACATTGTGTTGGAAATCCCAACCACACTTCAATATTATGCCTAAATTAAACAAATTAGAAATTTAAATTTATATATGCAGATACTAAGAAGAAAAAAAAAATCCTGATTCTAGAGTTTAATCCTGACAGCCTCATACATAATTTACAAGTCAAGAATGTTAGTTTGCAGGAGCTCAATAAACCTTTATTGAGCATCTCTGACAGGCACTAAGGGAATTTTTTTAATGTGCATTGTATGTCCTCAAAAGGCTTAGTCTAAGGAGAAAGACAAGTCATCAAATATACAAAATAACAGCAGAAGTACTAAATGGAGGCTAAAATGGATTTTATTTATTTTTTTTTCAACGTTTTATTTATTTTTGGGACAGAGAGAGACAGAGCATGAACGGGGGAGGGGCAGAGAGAGAGGGAGACACAGAACCGGAAACAGGCTCCAGGCTCTGAGCCATCAGCCCAGAGCCTGACGCGGGGCTCGAACTCACGGACCGCGAGATCGTGACCTGGCTGAAGTCGGACGCTTAACCGACTGCGCCACCCAGGCGCCCCTAAAATGGATTTTAAAAAGAAGAAAGAGTAGAAAGAGCAGGAGGAGAAAGGAAACAAAGAAAGCAGAGAAAAGACACTGACATAGAGAAGGCAAAGTGTAGAATGACTCCAGAAATTGGCTCAAGCCCCATCCCGTGTATTCGTGCAGGAATCTATCCGGCTCTGCCCCTTGCTGTCCACAACCAACACTTTCACAGTGGTTGAGGAGTATGTAAGTCTCGCCGAGGTATGCACCATGTGCACACTAATAAGTATTAGGATCTACTTCTTTCCTAGAGTTATAACTTAGAAAAGGGATAGATAGTCTTGAAGTTTATATTCCAGCAAGACAATTTCTAAGTTGAAAAGGTGATAACACGTTTTGATGTTTCACAAGCAGTAAGTATGAATCGTAGCGATGTTAGATAGCGTGAGTCGATTTGAGCACCCTAAGAAATAAAATAATTCTAAAATAATCTCCAACTTTGAACAGCAATAACCATACGTTTTTCTTTAATTTGGAAACTTAAAAATATTCTAATGCTGTTTTTCCTAAGCCTTAATACAGTAGGAGGGAGTTGAAATGTGGTCTTCTTTGTTGTAGACATGTTGTATCTATGATGTGCAATATTAATCCCATTTGTACCATAAAAAGTATGATCCACTTGAGCCTCGGTCTCTTGTGAATTATGAATCATTGTAGTACTCTGAGGATAGTTGTCATGTGTCTAAAGTTCCTATTTGTTTCTTCAATCTTTTCTTCAAATACCGTGGTACTGAAAGCATCTAGGAAATTTGAAGCCCCATATGAAATACATTAATGAATTCTTCCCACATATTCTTCGGTCTTTCCATAAGAACCAGAAGATCCCCAAATGAAATAATACTAGTTCCATTTTATACCTCAGAAGGAAAGGCTACTTATTCCAGTCTTATTCCTTCGGTAAGTAGCTAAAATACCCAATTAATAGGGTTTAACCGTCAGACAGAATTTGTTTTCAGAATAATGAAAATGTGTTGTCATTACATTTTTATTCCCTTGTGTGTGTTTTTTGAGATGTGATTCATTATAACTTATTTTAGCTGTTCTGTTTTCTAATTCTTCATATTTTCACATCTTTTCCAACAAAATAATAATACATAAATAATACCTGACAAGATTTTACAGATTATTCTCTATTGCTATGCTTTTGTTCTCCAAGCATCTTAAAATATGGGTGCAGTAAAATCCAAAGAGAAACTAGACGTGAGCTTTCTTACATGAAAAAGCATCCTTTTTCTCTCTTCTCCTGCCACACGCATTTCAGATTCAAGTTAACAGTGCATTAAGCAATACAGAATAGTAATTTTGAGCCCAAACATCATGCCAAATACTTCCAGTGCAAAATAGTTGCTAAACGTAGCTTCATTTTGAAAGTCACTGTTTTCATTAACAGTGTCTTCCAACAGCCTTGTTTCAATAGTACTACTATTAACCATGAAATTTAGCTGCTTCTGTTTACTCTTTGAATTATATGTATTAAATTGCCAACTCAATTTATTTTCCCGGTTGTCATTACCCTGTTAAGAGTATTGTTAATAAGCTAAAGGTCTCTCTATTCCTTTTCTTAGCTTATGTAGCTGCCTGAATTTACTTACCAATACAATTTAGAATATAGGATCCAATGGAAAGTGGAGTCAATTCCTGACATGGGCCTTCACTCCTATCCCTATTAAAGAGGCTCACTGTTAGAAAAGAGTTGGGAAAGGAGTATTCTGTGCATTTCTCTACTTGCTACACATGATCAGCAACAAGTAAGTCTAGTGAGTCAAATAACTACTTTGGAGCTATGAAAAAAAATGGAAGTTGAATAAAAAGTAGGCCAGTGGTACACTTAGTTCAAGAATAAGCTGATGTCCTATAGCTGGTACAATTTTATCAGTGCTGTCTTCTTATTGACATCTACAAGCTGTTAGCCAAAAACCACCTGAAAATTAAAATTAGATTTTTTTTTAGGGGCGCCTGAGTTGTTCAGTCGGTTAAGTGTCTGACTTCGGCTCAGGTCATGATCTCGCGGTCCGTGAGTTTGAGCCCCTCATCAGGCTCTGTGCTGACAGCTCAGAGCCTGGAGCCTGTTTCAGATTCTGTGTCTCCCTCTCTCTCTGACCCTCCCCCCGTTCATGCTCTGTCTCTCTCTGTCTCAAAAATAAATAAACTTTAAAAAAAATTTTTAATAACAAAAATTAGATCTTTTTAAATTTTGCACTATATCACCAACAGTCAACAGTGTTAACAAATACTCATTGTGCCCCTATGGTTATGCTAGGTACTTGAAACACAATGAAAGATCAGATATGCTTCTTCCCTTCAAGAAATATATATCAACTTGCAAACATCTCTTGGATAGAATATTTTTAATTAATTGGTGACTTCACATTCAATTGTATAAACTTTTTTTGGTTCCTACTTTAGCATAGGCCCTGACCTAAGGATTGGAGACAAAAAGACATAAATAACACATACTGAGGATAACATTAGATGTTAATTCACTAGTTATGATCAGGAAGTATGTACAGATTAATGTTCTTGATAACCATCCAGAATTTTGAAACCAGTGCTTAGAGAGAGATGTGATGGCACTTTTCTTAATTAGAGACTTTGAGTGTTGTGTTTCATTATTCCCTTACCAATCCACAAGGAATATTTCATATCTTGCTAAGGAAAACTACCATTAAGAACTTTCTTTTTTTTTTTTAAGTTTATTTATTTATTTTGAGAGAGACAGAGACAGTGCAAGTTGGGGAGGGGCAGAGAGGGAAGGAGAGAAAGAATTCCAAGCAGGATCCATGCTGTCAGCACAGAGCCCGATGTGGGGCTTGAACCCATAAAACTATGAGATCATGACCTGAGCTGAAACCAAGAGTCAGACGCTTAACTGACTAAGCCACCCAGGCACCCCTACCATTAAGAACTTTCAAAGGTAAAGACCAATATCTCTCATCCTAGAATGCAACTGGAAAGTAAACTTCAAGGGTAAAGTTATCAGCTGGAAAATTAGTTGAGATAAGTGTTTATGTACATACTGTGTATTTATAGTAGGATGAAACCTTTCCTTAATGAGGAAGTATGCAAAGTTTTACAACACTGGTGTTAAGTTGTAGGGGATTCCTAAAATGTTGCAACAGATACAACTCAGCCCATTTTTAAAAAACATGAAATTGATAAGGCAGTGAAACAGATTCTCACCCATGTCACATAATGGGTTCTCTTAAACAGATTCACTTTCATATAATTATAGAAGGGCCAATCTTAGTAGACCGCAAGCCAATCACAGTCCTTCTCTCTCTAGGGAATATAGAATAAAGCTGCCAAAAGCCAAAGTTGAGTTTTCTATAGATGTGGCCAAGTTGCCATGTAAGCAGTGGGAGTGTATGTCTTTCCTAAAACTAACATCACAAATATATGTGGTTAAGATACCTCAAAAATCTGCTCTATGCATAATGCCCCACACCATATATACTCTTAGAACAATCTTGAGAAACTCTAACACTCACTCCACTGCTACCTTAGACTACAGTCACTCCAAGAGGCTCCTAGTGAAAGATAACATTTGTCCAAAAAAGAATTTTTTTGAAGTATGATATATGTTATATTTCCAGCTTTCATCCAAATAAAAGTGTCATTTTATCCTTTGAGTGATGAGGAACTACACAGTCACGAAATTCTTTCTGCCGATGGAGCGAGTTAAGCCAGAAAAAGGGCGGGCCGGGGGATGGGAAGAAGGTTAATAAATATGGACTGAGGGACAAGACTAAACATTGTTTTTGTAGGTCAATTGTTCTAAGTTTGTTTTTAAAGGCCTATCCGCATTGCTTTGAAGAACACCATCTGACTCTCAGTATATTCCAAACACAGAACAAGAATTTTGATTATATCAGGGTCTAACTATATAACAATAGAAAATATGCAAACCAATTGAATTAAGCTTTCTTTTAAAATGTTAAATTTTCAATTTAAGGGGATATATTAAAGACATATTTCTGTGTCTTTTCTAAACACTCCTTATTCATATCACCAATGCATTAAGAATTATTATGACTCTTATAGACCATATAGAAATCATTCTATAATGAACACAATCCCTCATCCCCAAAACCAATTTTTTTTTTCAAGTAAGCTTTACCCCCAACATGGAACTTGAATTCATGATCCCAAGATCAAGAACCACATGCTCGACTGAGTGAGCCATTCAGCCAAGCACCACCCCACAATATTTCTTTAAATGCATATTTTTAACACAAGCATCTTGGACTGGAAAACTGACTACAGAGAAAGAGGGGTTTTTGTTTGTCTTGTTTTGTTTTTAACATCATAGCATTTTGACTCGTAAAGCCTAAGGTATTATCTTTTTGTGATGCCGATATGGGGAAGTAAAGAAACATTTACATTATGGGCTCTGTGCTACAATGAAAGATATGTACTCTAGACTACAAAACAGAAGAACCATGATTTGATCTTCCCCATAACTAAGCATGTTAGAGAGAGTGCCTCAAAATGGGTTTTAATTATGTTTTGTTCCATAAAGTATTTTGAGTCAACAGAGTGATAAACTGATATTTCACATTACCCATGTAACTCCAAATAGAGTTTTCAAATCTGAACTCCATGTAGAAATCAACCGCAAAGCATTTCAACATTTTCAAACACTTAAAAGTGCCACAAAATTTTCGTGGACGTTGAAATCTTTTCTATCCATCACAGACTTGTATAGGTATTTATACAGGAGAATAAGGCTAAGTGCAGATACGCAAATCAGTGCAAGTTGGCCTATATAGATAAAGAGATGCTTGTGTTTGCATATGGATATTCATGAAAATTAGGGGGAAAAACGTCAAAACTAAATAAATATTTAATATGTCAGCACCTGTCATATAGTTTTTTGTGTGTGTGCTTTACTACTATTGACTACAGTAGTCCTGCTACTCTAACCAACTTCATTAAAGAATAAAAGAAAAGTAATAAGTCATTTCACACTCTGTCTGACCATTATACAATAATAGCAAGATTTCATGCAAGGGTACAACATTATGCCCATCTGCAATCACAGTCTCTTTGCAAAAATCTCAATTCACACTTCACATGCAGCTAACCTTGTTACCATCCCTTCCTAAATCCATCAGTGTTGCAGCTGCACGTCTTCACAGCCCAACATCTTAAAATTCATCACTTTGGCACCTTAGCATCACTATAGGTCAAGATAAAGAATCCAACCAAGAATAATTAAAGGGCACCCAGATGTTTAGTTTACTTATCTCAAGCCTTTCCTTTAACATATGTGAATTGCCTATGTGTACTATTTCTTTCATATTTTTAAGATATGTGCAATGTGATTATTTTAAGCGTATGAGACCTGGTACAATACATTTCAGACTTTTTTTTTTTTTACAAGTATAGTTCTTTGTAGTTGAAATTTGAACAAGAGGCGTGATAATGAGTAGGTTGAGGGAAGGAAAGGTGTTATCTCATTAAGGTAATTACTAAGACATCCCCACCATTATATCGGTTTGAAAATGTGGCAATTAAAGCGCCCTACATGGGCTCCTGGAGACAAGAGAACAAGACAGTTCTCTTGGAACTTCTATGTTACGGTTAATGTGTGTCATGTAAATGAAAGGGTAGACTACTGCTATTTCCTTCTTTTCCTTAAGGCCCACCCCCACCCTCAAATTTCTTTGTGGGTTATGTTTCTTTTTTCTTTTTTCTTTAACCTGAATTTAGTTCTGATGAAAAGTGCCAGATTGACAGTCCTAGAAGGCAAAGCCTTCTATTTACCCACAGAATAGTTGGAGCACATAAAACAGTAGGGCAAGAGAGGCAGGCAACATGCTACCAACCTAAATCAGAAGAGACCTAACCTCTTCCTCCCTCTTCAGCCAGGCAAGTCTCCTTCCGGGATAAGAAGGCTGCCAAATTCATACGCAAAGTCAGGGAATCTCAAAACACATATAAAAAAATGGTGAGTGGGGTTCTTAGCTTACTTTGCCACAACACATACAGGCTAACTCAAGTTGCTTTCAATTCACTAAGGCTGAATTTGCACTATTCACTGTAACCACTACCTTTGGTCAGGGGTAATCCATTTCCCCTTTTGAGATGATCATCTTGCTATTTCATTGCTTCCACTACCCTAAACAAGATAAATAATAAATGTGATACAGCAAATAACATATAGGACCTGATCTCCAAGATCTTGCTTTCATGCTCATTCAAGCATTATTTATCTCAAATTAAGGAAAGCAATTTGAACATCCAGCTATTGAAGAAGAGTTGACTGGATTATGACATACTTATGGAAGAGAATACATATATCAAGTATGATACTTACAAAAAGTTTAAAATAATACAGAGAAACACTTGTACTACATGGGAAAAACATAAATGATATCCCAGATGAAATAGATCACAACTATATAAAAATTCACGGCAAAAATCTACAAATAACAAATCAAATATTAGTAGTGGCTTTCTTTGAGTGATAAAAGATGGACTTTTTCTCTTCTCTTGACTCTTCAGTATTTTATAATTTTTTACAGTGTACATGCATTACTTTTTCAATAGGAAAGTTATTTTAATAATCTTTACAAAACATCCCAAGTTTCTTTTGCAGTAGGATTTGACCACATAAATTTAACTCCATTAAAATTGAAAGTCAAGAAGCATCTGAAAACGCTGTAATCTTGTAGTATCTCTTTCCTTAACCTTTATCTTCACAGAAAAAAAAGTGGGAGAAGGGGTAGGGGTGGAAAGAAAAAAACTAACCATAGAAAGAACTAAAGCTTAGTATAGGTATTAAACTAGATGACCTTTGAGATTCCTTCCAGCCTTGGGTTTCCATCAAGATCAGTTCTGCTTAAAATCCAATTACCTATTAATGTGGATGTTGGAAAAGATCTTTTTGCCAAGTTTCTGAACAGAACCAAGTTAAAGTCATGTTCCCCTTACGGGACTAAATCATTCATAGGATTAAAAAAAAAAAAAAAAAAAGCCTGTAAAACATGTTGCCAAATAAAGGCAATGCCCTGAAATGCCAGGGAGGTATGAAACACCACTGTTAATAAGAAACGTTTTGAATAGTTGGGTTTTTTTTTTTTTTTAAGTCCTGTTCCAAAACAGTAATATGCAATAAATTTACAAGCTTAATTCAAGTTTTCAGCATTGACATCCTTCAATAGCAATGCTTGGTCCATCACCTTCGCCCCTTAAAAACATCCCAGACATATAAAATGGCAAAGCAAAAATCAGAGGATAAAAGCTGAGTGAGAATGGCGGGCAGAATAGACTCTACGAACCTACGCCTTTTTAAAAGTCTCCAGGCAGGCCAGGGCTTTCCGCTCTGGAATTCACTCACCTGACGCTCCTCACCAGATTCCTGGCCAGCATGTCTATTACCAATTCCTGAAATGAAAGTAGTCGTTATTGCTTTACTAAACGGGGTGGGAAAGTCTTGGTGTTTATATAAATTCTAATCAAATCCTACCCTAATAAATATCTTCGTGGGAGGACTTTCCACAAGTGAAACTAACTGTACCTTCTTTGGGGATAATTAGGCCACAGGACGCATGGTAACATGTGCAGAGCTGCATAACGTCAACCCTTAGGCACCGTCAGGGGCGAAAGGTTTAAACCAAAAATGGTAACAAGAGAGAAGGTGACGAAAGAAATAACAAGTTTGGGCCGGGTCTCTGCAGCCGGGCCGACCTGGGAAAACACCCGGGTACTGAATGACTAGCAAAGAGTAAGCAGAGTCAAAGGAAACCCGGAAACCCAAGTGATTGGGCAGCTGCTTTCTTTCCTGCACTCTGAGTGGACACGGGTGGGAGGGGGAGGGCAGCAGAAGACTGACACGTGATGGGAATGGGTGGAGCTATCTCCAGCTGCAAACAATTGGTTCTTGATAATAGGCTATAACATAAATCTAGAGAATAACGTGGAGGATTCCAAAATACGGATTGCCAGAAATTTCTAAAGCAATCCGGAAAAGAAGAAACACAAAATTAAACATACCATGCCTGCATTTATTCATTTGGGCTTAATGTGACTTTCTGGTTAAATCTATTGATGCATAGCAATGAAAAATTATGTGACAATTATACATTTATTTACATATGAGTATATTTCATGTAATCCCACAATGTGGTCACTCAAGTCTCGTGAGGAAGTAGGAGTCTCTTTGAAATCCTCTTAACTGAAACGATTTGGTAAGCTTCCATTACTAGAACAGTTTGTGAGGAGGGGGTACTTGGGTGGTTCAGTCAGTTAAGCCTGGGACTCCGGCTCAGGTCATGATCACAGTTTGTGGGTTCAAGCCCCATGTTAGGCTCTGTGCTGACAGCTCAGAGCCTAGAGCCTGCTTCTAATTTTGTATCTCCCTCTTTCTCCACTCCTCCCCTGCTCATGCTCTGTCTCTCTTTCAAAAATAATAAACATTAAAAATAAAACAAAATAGAATAGTTTGTAGGAAATGGAACAGGTCAATAACAATGTGAGGTTTTGTTTTGTTTGGTTTGGTTTGGTTTGGTTTTCAGTGGACAACTCTCTTTGTTGATATCTAGGCTAGGATTTTCCTGCCCAATGACCTGCAGATGCCCAGCTTGGGAAAGTAGGAGGTGATGCAAGAGGAAGTTGGGCAATCAGCTCCTTCAGTCTATTAGCAAACATCATTTGATCTTTCAGAAATTATGACATGCCAATTTTCTCAAATGAGAACTATTAGAAAATCAAAAGCTTTGAATTAGATTATTAGAAAGTGATTTAGGGACACCTGGGAGACTCAGTTGGTTAAGCATCCGACTCTTGATTTCAGCTCAGCTCTTGATCTCCGTGCCACGAGTTCACGCTCCACGCTGGGTGTGGAGCCTACTTGAAAAAAAAGAAAAGAAACGAGTGATTTCATAGCAGTTCACACAACCAGAAACCTCTCTACAGAAAAAAAGACCTACTGTGATCTGTTCACCTGGAAGACTTCCACTTTCACATCAAGCTTAGCCTCCCTTCAGCAGGAAGTAGCTCTGACTTCCATAGCCTTTTCCTAACACTCAGCAAATTGGCTTTTAAATTATGAAATAATTTTGATCTAAAATGTAACCAGAGGATCTAAAATGGGAAATCTCATTCAAGTGCCCACAGGAAAATAAACTTAAGGACTGAGAGACTGATTTCCCTTAAATGCCTGATCTACAGAAAGCTGGTAATGTTGGGATTATCTTTCAAGACAGGGAGCTGGTCAGGAGCTACCTCATATCAACCTCAGAGAAAAATTTACTTATGGTTTCCAGAGACATGAAAAAAATAACCCAGGTTGGGTTGATCTTAAAGAATAACCTGAGTTGAGCTTTATTTGTATGACTGGACTGGTTTTGTCTGCTCAGGGAATTTTCAAAGCTGGTTTCTGTTTGTTTTTTACTTTAACAGATTCTAACTGAACTCTCCCCCCTTTACATTTCCTGCCCATTTATACAGCCTGCCCCAGACCCTCAGCTTGGTACAGTTTGCAAGTCCTGAATTCTAATTACTCTGCTATACCCAAATAAACTCATCTTTTTGACAATTTTGAGCTTGACTCAGTTTACCTCATTTTTCAGTTGACATTCCTTGACATCAGGAGTAGGATCCAAAGGAGTCAACCCTCAAAGAACAACCCTTGGAATCCAGCGAGGTACCCACAAGGAGTCCCTTACATTTATTGCCTCTGAGGGTCATTGTCTCCTTTCAATTTAGTGAACTCTTTTCTTGGATTCCAAGCTCCTTGGCTTTGGTTGAGCTCTCTGACTTTATTGGGGATCTGTTTAAAAGCTTTGTCCCTTTTGGTAAATACTCGTTCATTGTGTTATTAGAAGCACACTAGAATTTCAGTATAGTTTCTTTGGAATTCTTAAGAGCAAAACAATTTTTTTTAAACATGATATTAGTGGGCATGCGTTGAGCAAATAAATTATACTAGAGTGGTTGCCACCTCGTTTCAAAGACTTTGGTCTCGGAAGCAACAGACTCCTCTGAAAGGATAAGGTGGTCAGGGACAGGCCAGGTTGACATTAGTTTGCCTGCCAAATGCAACACAATTTCCATGCAACAAGGGGACACCTGGTCATGAGTCAGACAGCTAGCGCAAAGGCCATCTGCCAGGGGAGAAAAAAAGGGTATCCCGTGAAAGGCACATCCTAAAACAAAACACAACTCCCAACCCTGAAGCTCCCAACCCTGAAAGCATACCCATCAGGCTATTTAAGAGTATTGTTTTCTGTTGCTCTCAAGGAAACCTCTGAGACACAGGATCCCAGTCATCTAAATGCACTAAGGGTGGCCCTCCTTCAGGGACCCTGGATGGTTTTATGTGAAAAAATTATGGCCTCTCCTCATGCGCATTTTTAACTAAATTGACCAATCTTACTAAAGGTAATTTAGAACTTCAGTGCCCATTATGGGGAACTTTCAATCTCCCCAAACTTGCTTTTTTCCAGACTAAATTAGAAGACTGCAGGAATAGAATTAAACAATCGGAATGGGATAGCTGTTTTAATTGGTACCTGGAGGCTTCTGAACGTATTCAGGATTCGAAAATTGCCTCTTTACAAAATACTATTTCTAAGTAACTGAAGCAAATAAACTACTGGAAGACAATTTAAGAAAAAATCTGAAGCCTCTTCCTTGGCAACACTGGCCCAGGCCCCAGGTTGTTCCACCTCTTCTAGATTCACCTCTGTCTTCTTCTAACCCTTTCCTTTATCTGAACTCCCCTTCTTCTCTATTGCTGAAACGTTACCAACCAAGCCTGTTAAAACTCTCCCTTTTAAAATTAGGTCTTCTGAGGATCCAGCTAAACCATTAATTTCTTATGTCCCATGCACCAAATCTGAACTTAGAGCTATATATAGTAAAATATTTTCCCAAGGTAACCGAGGATCCTCATAGACTTGCAGAAAAATTCAACATTGTAATTCAAACTTATCAACCTCACTTCTATCTTTGTCAATTAGTCCATGTGTTTGTTGGAGAAAGTCAAGCCCAGCATTGGATGAAAACTGCTAATGTGGAAAGTCCTGAACAATCTTTAGAATTCCAAGTAACTCAGCCACCACCTCTTTTATACAACTAAGCTCATGGCATAGCCAAATGGCTGCATCTTGCCATCCCAAGGGCTCTCCCTAAACCAGTAGACTGGAGCAAAATTCAGGCATGCAATTCTGCCAAAGCCTGCCAAATCTGTTCATGATTGCTACAGCAGACTCCACGTTTATTTTAAATTCTGGAGTCCCTAGAGGTGTTGACTCAGGATGGCCTTTAATTCAATGTTTATAAATGGCTTAAACAGAGATCTATCCGTTAGTCAACAGAACCTGTGTAGACTGGGAAACAATGTATACCCCTGATCTTGTCAATCTGGCTCATCAGTTAGCCTGCACCCTAGAAGATGAATCGAAAACAAAGGCAAATCCAAACCAACAGCAAATAAAATTTTAAATTTCCAATTTCAAAAGATGGAATCTCACAAACTCTCCCTATGAAACTCTGTCATTATTCACACAAACAAACAAACAACAACAACAACAAAAACCCTGGCCTTTGGAGAAAGGATTGCTACAAATAAAAAAGCTCTAGACAACTACAGCCTTCCATGAGCCCGGGGCCAGACTCATCCCAATGATGGGACTCTGAAGAAACACAATGACTGTTCATTCTACCATTCAATAGGCTGGGGGAACTACTCTCCAGATTGGGAAACAACCCCTTACAATATTAATCAACACAGGAGCTATTCTACCAGTGGTCAACCCCTCTACAATTAAACAGGTCTTCCCTCAGAGTAATACATTTACTCAAATCGTGGGGATCTCAAGTAAACCACAATATGTCCCTATTTCTAAACCTATACCTCTTTGTTTGGGACCTTTGCAAGATAAACATCAATTTCTCCTCAATGAATCTGCTCCTGACCACTTACTAGGATAAGATTTCTTTCTCTTGAAAATGAGAAATAACTTTTGAGTTCAAATCTCCTGAACCAAAATCCCTTGAGCCTAATCCCCAATAAATTCCAAATCCTTTTTCTTTCACATGTACTTTACAAACCAGTAAAGATCAAATTTCAGACTCACTTCCATTATTAGATTTAGTGTCCCCTACTCTATGGGCAAAGTCCTCTACAGACATAGGTAGAATTCATAGTGCCCCCCTCCCCCTTAAGATCCAAATCGACCCCTCAAAACCTCTCCCCCAAATTAGCCAATACCCTATGAACAAGGAAGCTTCACATAAAAACCTATCATAGAAGGCTAAAAGGCACAGGGATTTATTATTCCTTGTGCCAGCCTTTTTAATATCCTTATTTTACCTGTAAGAAAACCTAATAGTCAAGAATAGAGATTTGTCCAAGATCTCTGAGCAATACGTAATAACATTGTTATTCCCTGCCATCTTGTAATCCCTAATCCCCATACATTATTGGCATCCATCCCTACCAAAAGCAAAATTTTCACTGTAATCCACTTATGCTGTGCATTCTTTAGTATTCTAATCAATAAGGCTAGCCAATCAATATCTTTTTGGTTTTACTTGGGAAGGATAAGAGTATACCTGGACAGTACTGAATACTAAAAGTCCTCTATACTTCTCACAAATTTTAAAAGCTGACTTAGACAAAATAAAATTTTCTGGAGATTCCACCTTACTATAATATGTAGACTATTTACTTCTCTGCTCACCTTCTAAGGTCTCCTCACAAGAAGACAATATTTACCTGTTAAAACTCTTACCACTAAGGGAAACAAAGTCTCAAAGAAAAAGTTGCAATTTGTTCAAACTCAAGCCAGATATTTAGGACATTTAATCTCAAAACAAGGGTTACATCTAGGCCATGGTAGACCTCATGGCAACTGGAGTTTCCCAAAACCTAAAACCAAATGTCAGTTACAGAGCCTTCTTGAGCTAGTTATTGTTGCAATCGGATTCCAAACTTCTTAATGGCCCAGCCCCTATGTGTCTTATTAAAAACTACTAAACCTGACCCTATTACCTAGGAAAACAAAGATGAATTGGCTTTCAAAACCTTGAAAGAAATCTTAATAAATCTACCTGTCCTTGGATATCAAAACTATCAACTACCTTTTTTTTCCTTTTTGTATTTGAAAAGGAGGGAAATACCCCCAGAGTACTTACCCAAAAAAAAAACGGAGGCTACCACACCAAACTCTAGGTTACTACAGCCAACATTAGATCCCACAACCCCACACTCCATGCCTTAGAGCTGTCACTTCTGGGAAAGGCCACTGAAGAAATAGTTATAGGATCCTCCTTGACAGCCTTTTACCTCATGCTATCAAAGCTCTCTAGAACTCAAGCCACACCCAACACTTTGCATTAAGCCATCTTTTAGAAAATTTTCTTGCTAACCTCCCCTCATATCACTCTTGTTTGTTGTATCAATCTCAACCCTGCCGCTCCTCTTCCTTATTTCCTGAGTCAAGTCCCTATGACTATTTGACTTTGACAGATCATTAACCTCTCCTGATAACTTATAAGAAACCTCCTTGGCAAATGTTGATTTCTCATGGTTTACTGATAGCTCTTACCTAATAAATGAAAATGGTAAATAGTGTGCTAGATGTGCATTATCAACACCTTTTGAGGTCATTGAGGCCGCACACTTACCTTTGGCTGTTTCAGCCCGACAAGCTGAATTACATGCTCTTACTCAAGCATGTACTCTAGCTAAGGGTAACTCTACAAACATCTATACTAATGGTTAATATACTTTCAGACTAGCCCATTATTTTGGAATGTTATGGAAACAACAAAGTTTCCTTCCTTCCAGCAAAGACAAAATTAAAAATTGTCCTTGTGGGGCGTCTGGGTGGCTCAGTCGGTTGAACGTCCAACTTCGGCTCAGGTCATGATCTCACAGCTCCTGAGTTCGAGCCCCAGGTCAGGCTCTGTGCTGACAGTTCAGAGCCTGGAGGCTGCTTCAAATTCTGTGCCTCCCTCTCTCTCTGCCCCCAACCCACTCACATTCTGTCTCTGTCTCTCTCAAAAATAAATGAACATTAAAAATTGTCCTTGTGTCTGAAATTTATTAGATACTATACTCCTGCCAGCAGTTCTGGCTATTATTAAAGGCCCTGGGCATTCTAAGTCTGACTCTCTGGAAGCCAAAGGAAACCACTCACAGACGTCTTTGCAAAAAATGCTGCTCTTACAGGATCCATAGAGCAAACCTCTATCACGGTCCAGAAAACTACTTCCTCTGGTGACAACCTAAGAGATATACAACAATTAGCCCCTAAAAAAATAAAAAATAAAATAAAAATCGAGGTGTAAAGGCTATTGGTATCATGAAGAAAAGAAATTCTGGTTTCTGACAACCAGTCCTGCCAGAAAATCTAAAATTTCCATTATTAACTATCATACATGAATTAAATCATTGGTCAACTGATAAAATGATAATGTTCATGAATCAATAATGGTGGGAAACATCTGCAAGGCACAAAAAAAAGTTTTTATCTTTCTTGTTCCACCTGTCCTAAATTTAACCCAAGGAAACTCATCCATACTTCCCCTAGACATTTTAGTTTACCCAGTGGACCATTTGAGGCTTGACAAACAGATATCATACAACTGCCCCCATCTCATGGATATAAGGGCATTCCAGTAATGGTTTGCATGGTTTCACACTGGACTGAAGATTTGCCATGTAGACAGGTGACTCTTCTGCAGCTAAAATCCTATTGGAAAAGATTATTTCCCCCTTGGTCTTCATAGTAATGGGGAAATTCATTTTACTGGCCAAATACTTCAACAAGCCTGTGCTGTCTGGTCAATTCTGCAACATTTTCATTGTGTTTGTTGTCCTCAACATTCAGGACTGGTCTAACATACAAATGGAATTATTGACTCAGCTAAATTAGTGGAAACCATCCAAATACCTTGGGCAAAAGCATTGCTGTTGATCCTTCTAAATCTTAGACCTACTTTCTTTTGGATGCATAAACTTTCACATTTTAAAATAATTACAGGATAGCCAATGCACTTAGTCCCTGCTTCTTTTAACCCAAAACTAACAAAGAGGTGTATACGTTAATTTTGCAAACACCCAATGAAGTCCATAGAAAATAATCATGCTCTGGTAGAACAGTCTTTCCATGGAGCGCTCTCTGGAGATGAAGACATCAAACATCATACCTTTAGTCTGGAGATTTTGTCTATTGGAAAAGACATCGCTAAAAAGACTCTCTTCAACCTTGCTGAAAATGTCCCTACCGGGTATTAATTAATCTCTGTGCAGCCAGACCTCAAGGAATAGATATCTGGGATTCATACACCACATCTAAAGAAATACCCCAAATCTGAATGAAGCTGTACACCAACTGGTGATCTGAAACTGAAAATTTGTAGGAACTGAAGCAGATGGCATCTGAAGTAGACAGCTTACTCAAGATATCTGTGTCAGGCCTATATAACTTTCTTGTTTGTTTGTTTTTAATTACTCTATGTTTTGTTAAATCAGATCATTCAGGCTTTTAATTGTTCTTTCCTTAGTTTTTGTGCCAGACCAAGTATTACTCATGATGAACCTGAATTGGTGGCCTGGCCACTATCTTTATCTTTGCTGTCTTTAGATAACAAAACCAATCTGGTAAAGGGGCACGCTCAGTCAGTTAAGCGTCCAACTTCAGCTCAGGTCATGATCTTGCAGTTTGTGAGTTTGAGCCCTGCATAGGGCTCTGTTCTGACAGCTCAGAGCCTGGAGCCTGCTTCTGATTCTTTGTCTCTCTCTGTCTCTGCCCCTCCCCCACTCATGCTCTGTCTCTGTCTCTCTGTCTCTCTGTGTCTCAAAAAATAAATAAGCATTTAAAAAAAGTTTTAAATAATAAAATAATAAGAAAAGAAAAGAAGAAAAGAAAAGAAAAGGAAACCAATCTGGTAAAAAATGTAAGATTTTACTTTGGTACCTTTGAGACCACACATGTTATTCCTTCTAGAAGACTGGTACCAAATACTACGGCTTTCCATTGTGTGCTACCCACTCATAAAGGGTTATCTCTCACTCAGGTCTGGACTCTTACACAGAATTTTTCTTTATGTTTCACAAACAGTGACAGAAATGGCAAAATTCTAGGATATCTCCCATTAAATATTTGTGACTATACTATTTTATATGATCCAAATCAACATGAACTCCCTCCCTATTCGACATCCAGAAGACTATATCATCTCCATTAATATATCTCAACGGTGGGGCAATGAAAGCCATAATAATGCCAGAAAATGGGAAGCTAATGTGTTCTCATTCAGTGGTATTTCACTGGGAGTTAACCAAGAATCTGATGAATGGTGGAAACTTACTTTTTCCCTAGATATCTTCCAGATCTCCAGCAAAACCTTACTTATGCTAGATCAGTTCGCTTGTGTCTTCAAATCTACTTTCTTCTACTTCTATAGATATTTAAGATGCTTACATAACCATTCCCATAGTGCTCATAAACCACATTGTGAAGAACTTTGTATAAATGATCATATTTCTGATCGTGAGATTCCCTCTTTCATTCCAGGAATAAGGATCTGGGCAAAGAGAACCAATTAAGCCTTAGTCTTAGAATACACTGAGTATTTCTTTTTGTGCGGAAGAAACATATATTCTATACTTCTCCTTAATTGGAAAGGAGGTTGTAGGATCATTACCCTCACCCCTAATGTCAAAATTAGAAAAACTCTTCCCTCTACTACTTATATACCTACTCTGAGGTCTTTATCCTGTCAAGCTAAAAGGACATGTTGGAACTGGGAATGTTATAATTTGGGGTGGCTGCCTACGTATAACCCTACGGTAGACAGAAAGAGTTTGGGGCATGCTTTCGCCAGAGCTCTTTTTCCTTAGACTGGGAGTAGCAGACCTTGAAAAAGCAATTCACAATCTTTTCTATAGTCATGTCTACCACTTTCAATGCTTCTGTTCAAGCTTTTGAATATCAACAAACCCAAACAGACAGCCTTGAAGGTAATCCTATGAAACCACAGAGCCCTAAACCTCCTCACTGCCCCACAGGGGGAAGCTGCACCTTACTTGGAGAAGAATGCTGTTTTTATGTCAATAAGTCAGGGAAAATAACGCAAGAACTAAAAATAACAAAAGACAATATCAAGCTGTTAGCAGAGGTTGGCCAAGCTCCCAGAACCTGGGACATTTTCAATCTATTTAACATAGGCAATTGGGGAAAATGGTTGAGAGGTGCATTTCAATCAATAGCTATCAGTGGGCTTTTGGTCCTCAGTTTAATCTTTTTTATCAAATTTCTACTATTTTGTATTAGTACAAATGCCTTCTTCCCAAATGTATATACTAATTTTTTTTTCCTTTCAAAGGCTTTTCCTGAAACTCAACTGACCACAGAAACTAAATGGTCCACTTTAGAGGGATATAACTGAAATTCTTAATTTTCAATCATCTTGTTGCTCAAATGAGCCCAAAGAAATTCCATATCATTTCCCTCCTCCCTGAGACAAGACTCCTGAGGATGGCCTTTCTCAGCTTCATGGTAAATGACACCTGGCGGTCCTCCTCGGCTTCACAGGACATACAATGCAATCCACCTTTGACAAAAATTAACAAGCAACACCTGAATGACATAACTGATCAATGGTGCTTTCTATTAAAGATCTTGATCAAAAGGGGGAAATGTAACAGAATTTCAAACTAAAATGGAACCAGAGGATATAAAATGTAAAATCTCACACGTGTGCCCTCAGGAAAACAATATTTAGGGACTGAGAGACTGATTTCCCATAATTTCCTGATTTATAAAAGCTGATAATGTTGGAATTTTCTTAAGTTGATAGAGAGTTGGTCAGGAGTTACTTCATATCAACCTTGGGGAAGTTGGGGTTATGGTTTCCAGAGACATGAACAAGAAATGACCCAGGTCTGGTTGATCTTACAAAATAAGCTGAATTGAGCTTTATTTGTATGACTGGACTGGTTTTGTCTGCTCAGGGAATTTTCAAAGCTGGTCTCCATTTGTTTTTTATTTTAACAGATTCTAACTGAACTCTCCTCTCTTTACATTCTCTACCCATAAATATAGCCTGCCCCAAACCCTCAATACGCTTGCCTGTAGCTTGCTACAGTTATCATGTCCCAAATTGAAATTCCTCTGCTACTCCCAAACTAATCTGTTTGACGATTTTGAGCTTGCCTTTTTTTTTTTTTTTTTTTTTTTTTTTTTTTTTTTTTTTTGTCGACAGAATGTAGACTAGTTTTCCATCGTGGGTACTGTGCAGCATAGGAGTGGGGAATCAAGGTACCACCAATGCCTAATTGGTGGCATTCTAAATACATATTACTCTATAGATAACTTTCCCTCCCATTTCAGGTAAAGATGCGCACCCTGTAACACTTGTTCCTACAGCCCCCAGGCTCTTTGGGGGCTCCCCAGGGGTGCCGGAACCTACAAAATGTAAGTAATCCGTGCCACTGCAAGTCTCTATCCGCTCTAAATTCCATTTAGCAATTCCATCCCTCTAACTGTAATGGGGAGGGGGCAGGTAATCAACAAAGAGGAGTTGGCTTCAAGAACTGAGGGAAAATCTGAAGGAGGCAGTCGTTTGCAGCCACGAGGCCCTTTGAGGGGAGGGGGAAAGGAAAGGGGATACAGAAATGAGCTCCCACCTGGGCAAAGATTTACATGATTACCGGAAAAGGAGAAGTCTTTATAATCTCTCCCGAGTCCACCGAGATGTGAGAGAAGGGCCCTGCTCTGTAGGCCCAGCCCAAGCACGGATCGTGAAAGCATCTGGACTCCTGCCCCTGCTCTATAGGGTCCCTGTCCTAATGCACGCATTCCTCCCTGAAACACGGTCGGTAACCGGGCGCGGGGACTTGTGGCCGCGGGGCTGTCCTGGGGCAGAGGAGCGCAGAATCTCGGCTGGGGCGCGCACGCTGGGAGATCCCGCGCGGAGCCCTAGCGCGGCCGCGGACCTTGGGAACCTCCGCTCAAACCGCGGGCTGCAATGTGTGTGTGAATCGTTAGAAGGCGGGAGGACCGCCACATCTAGGGCCTCTGCAGTAAAGAATCGAGTCTGGCGGCCAGATATAGGGGCGGGTGGGGGCGGAAATCCATCAGCTCCACAAAGTAACAAAGCCCTTTTATCGTAAATCAAGTTCAACCTCGCGCTCTGGAAGGTCCTCTTCTTTTGGTGGAGCTCCCGCGGAGGCGACCCGCTGTCCTGGACCGGATAGTAGCGGAAGCGAGGAGACTCTCACCCGGGAGGAGGACCGGGGTGAGAGCGCGGTGGAGATCCGGCCTTTCGCTCCACCCTCTCGGCTGGGCAGCCGCCTCGGGAACGCTTCTCTCGGGCTTCCGTCCGCCGAGGCGGCGGTTCGCGGAGCAGTCAGGGCAGAGCGAGCGAAGGAAGTAAAAAGTGCCATTTAGAGCGATTCCACTGGCGACCTCGCTGCGGCCGCGGCGCAAGGGCTTCGAAGCAACAGACCTGAGGCCCCACTCCTCCCCAGTCGGCTTCCACTAAGAACTTATTAAATAGGGACGGTTTAGAGTTGATCTGTCACTGAGCACTACTTACCCCGAGATCTTTGGGTTTTTGAATTACTTTATTGATCTGAAGATTTTCTTCTTTGGAATGTGACCCTGTTTGGACTTAGAGCTAATCAGGAAACGCTGCCAGGAGGGCTCTTTGTAATCACCTCGCGGACCTCCCCCGCTGGTGCCGTCGACCCTTCCCCGGCGCGCCCCTTGCGGTCGCCTAGGCTTTGCAGGGAACCCATCAGCCCCCGGCTCTCCGCTCCACCGCGCGCCCTGGGAGCTGTCTGTGGTGCTAGGAGAGAGAACTCAGGAGAGGGAGACCCGGGGGGAAGAGACCAGGAGACAGAGAGGAAAGAAACTGAGAATGCAGTTTCTTGTTGGCCAAGACGGTCCGCCCCGTAACATTCGGACTGATAGAGACCTTCAAAATTCAGCCGGAAGGAGGGGAGGAACAAAGTCCCTTCTGGGTCACCGCACCGCCCTGAGGCAGCTGACCTGCTTTTCCAATGCAAGAGGCCAGTGACACCTCCCTTTCTCTGAAAGCGCACACCCTCAACTCTACACACGAACCCCCCACTCGGTCCTGGGGGTGTTCAGCCTGCCAGAAGTAAGAAGGAAGGGGCACTGGGCCCTGGCCATGCTCCAGGGAAACAATCAAGTGGTAGAGAGGAAGGCTGGAACTAGCCAAGAAAGTGGGACAAGACAAAGACCTAGTGGGAAACTCAAGGAGCCCAGAAGCACTTTCCAGGGTCCATGAGGTAAACCCTGGGAAAGCCCCTACTTATCCCTCTGCCCGCACCTCACTAGCCAACAGCCAAGGCAACAGCCAGCTTTCCCTCACTAAGGATCCCGAGCTACGGAGGAAACATCAATCCCCTTGGAGGCTCCACCCTGCCCTTGCCCATTCCCACCAGTGGAGAAAAGTCAATCTCTTTCCAAGCCTGTTGACTTCAAGCCGTGCCTGGCTCTTTAGAAAACTAAGCAGCTCTCTTCCAGTGTATTTTTGTAACCACATGGCTTAACAGGAACTAAAGTTTCCCTAGCCCTGGGGAGAGCTTTTCCAAATATTTTTAGAAAGTTAAAAAATGTAACAAAACAAACTACTCACAAGCTGCAGTTTAAAGCGGGGAGGTGGGATTCAGCAGACTCCTGGGGAAGGGCTGCCTAGGTAGGAGTCAGAAGGCAGGGAGAAAGGAGGAGGGAAGTCTTGGTTTGAGGGTAAGTGGGTTTTATTTGCAACAGAGGAAATCCGCTGTCTAATTTGCCATGTGTGGGCTTTCATTTTAAGGGGTGGAGCAAAAATAAACTGATGCAAGGTGTAGGTATATTTGCTGGAGGCTAGAGACAGGCTGCAATCGTTACTTTACAACTCACTGAAAATTGCTGGCTTGGACTAAACTGGCTGGCTGCTGGCCGGGGAGTTAACTTTTTACTTCACCTGACTACAGATTTCTGCTAGGTTTGCTGTGGTCCCAGAGCGGATATTGGAGTGGGCAAATCTAAGGGGGTCATTGTGGGTGTGTAAACATCTCTCTGAAACAAGTTCGTTTTCCTGGGTTTCTGGAGGAAGCAAAGATTGCCACTGCAATTCCCTGATTTACCAGTCCCCACCTTAATCAAAGCGCAATCCAAATAAAATCCAACCGTGGAGTGCCCTTCAGACACCAAGTGAAGCTAAGGAAAAAGAAAAGGAGCACAGCTCCCAGGGACAGCTGTCCTCTGGGCTTCCATAACTGACTCCAGATCTCCCATGAGAAAAGACCTTTGCCTGTTATCTTTGTTCCTGCTTTTCAGAAAACCTAGGGTTGCACTCCTCATTTCTTAGCCAATCCCCATCTTTGTTGGACAAGCACAGAGGAACAGAGGACCCCTTTTGAGGAAAAGGATGGATTTGCATTTGACTTTTAAGCCATAGTTTGGGGACATTTAGATAGAAGGGCACCTGATGAAGTGCCCTTGGCAGTGCTGCCGCAGAAAGAAAAGAATGAAAAGAAGAAATCCAGTGCTCAGTTTTCTTCCTGAAACAACACCCATCCCTAATATCCAGTTTGCCAACTTTTATGCAACAGGAAATAACTAAAACAAATTTAGAGGGGAACTGACACTTTTAGCTCCCCAGTTTAGGGGATTGAAGAAAACATGACTATGATGAAAAGCAAATTTAGGAGGACTCTGGGGGATCCAGAGTAATGGCTAACAGCAGTGGAATATAAGACTAATTAAGAAAACTTGGTCTGTATAGACATAGCGCTTCCCCCTGCATTGTCCACCTATGGAGTCCAAGTTCAGCCTTGAGAGCGAAGGGGCAACAGGCAGGCTCCTCCGCAGAGTGGCTGGTGAACTGCGGGCTGACTGCTGGTAGCAGATGGGTGCTGTGGCATTGCTTGTATTTGTAAGTTTGTTTATGTGTTTTTCTCACTGGACCTGAGGTCATTCTTCATAGGGAATGTGTGATATGTGAACTCCAGTGACTTCCAGGTCCCTCTTGTGCCCGAAGCTGACTGGCCGCGGGGCCAGTGCAGACAAAAGCTGTAGTACACACACCCCTCCCCTGCCCCCCCAAGACGTGGAGAGTGCCCTTTTAGGCCCAGGCAGACTATTTTTGAGGCATTTAAATTTGACTGTAAAACCCACCAGCAGCTAAGATGGAACAAGGAGAGTCTGCTAGAGTGCCCAGGCACTGGGCATTCCCCACTGGACACAGTGCTGCCCAGTTTCCAGCCCAACCCAGCTATCTTGAGTGTGCCCCCAGCTCAGCAGGAAGAAAATGAGAAGGGCCAGTCCAGACCCTTTTGTTAGAATCAAACAAGACCAAGACCACTTTTGAAGCAAATTGATGAGCTAGATAAAAATCTGCAAACCACTCCCTAATTAGCCAAAGACTGATCAAGGCGCCTGAGGCAATTTCCTCCTGGATTTCACCCCTTTCTTCCCTTCTTCCTTCCCACCCCTCCCCAATCCACACTCCCACAGCACTCCACTTTTTAAAAAATGTTTTTAACTCTACTAAGGTTCAACATCAGAGAAAGTTGGAGGATGGGTCTGGCTGTGTGTCCCTTTGACACGGGACCAGGGCAGGAGTGAAGCTAGAGATATGAGAATACCCACCTGGGGGATCTAACTCTGGCTCTCAGGAAATGCCCTTGGGGCTGCAGAAGGTGGGAGCAGCCCTACAACTGAACCCCTGTTTTGTTGTTCCCTTAGTCTTGAGTGCTGAGCCTGGTGGGGAGCCAGTCTGGTGGGGTGCACCTGCAGCCCTCGAAGAGATGCTACACGTATTTACACATCCGTTCACACACGCTCCCAGAGACCTCCATCCTCTGGGCAAGGCCCCTCATTTTGTGGTCCCAACCCATCCATGGGTGCGGATAAAAAGCTTGGCAAGCCTGTCGTGGCCAGACTTGGATTCCTGATCCAAGGCATCCCAGCACAACAAACTCACTAGGACAAGAGGCTCGGCGCGCGGCGCGGAGGTGGGGGCTGGATGCCCGCTGGGGAACGAGAACGCAAGGATCAAAGCCGCAACGAGGGTTTGTTAGCCCGGCCTCTCCGAGTCCCCCGGGCGTCCTAATTGCGCGCCCTGCAGCCGCCCGCTCGCAGGCTGTCCCGCCGCGTGGGCGCCGGGCTGCGGGCTGCAGAACAGCTGCGAGGCCCGAGGAGCGTCCACCCGCCCGCTGCCCAGCGCTGGGGACCCTCATTGCCCCAGGAAGAGCCTAGGAGAAGGAGGAGGAGGGGCCGACAGACCGCGGCTGCCCGGTAGTCTGGGAGCGGGGGAAGTTGGCCGCCCCACTCAGCCAGCACCAGCGGCCTACAAGCGGAGACTTTTCCTCCTCCGCCTCCCGGGCTGCTCTGAAATCATCCTCTTAAAAAGAAAGGAATTCACACATCAAATAACGGCTCGGAAGAGACCAGCGTGAAAACTGGAGCTGCTTTTATATAACTCAACCCAAAGTCGTTACAGATTTTGTAAATTCCTAATATGATGGGACGGATTTTTTCCCCCTAAACCAAGTCAGGCATTTCATCACAGTACGTTCTGCTTTAGTAAAATCAGCTCCCTTGAATTTCATCGCTTGTTAAAAAAAGATAAACTTTATTTTTGTAATTTTCAATCACAAAAAAATCTATATTTTTGTCTAAGCATTTATTTTACTGAATCAAAAAGACATGAAAAGAAAAATCATGTTTTACTAACGTATATAAGTGACTCTTTTTTGGACAACATATAATAAATATGATATATCACTTATCACTCAGTCTTTCAAATGTACATTTTTTTTTTTCATATTATGGAGCATGCCACTTTTCCAAAAGAAAAAAGGTCATGAGAAATCAGTGCAAAGTTCTCAGTTACCCTCCTCTTTTCTCTGGGGCAGACGGAATGTCCACAGCAACGCCCTGTGCCTCGGAATCTGAGGCTGGCTGTCCATCCACAATTCTCTCTGCCCCTACGGCTTCCTCTCCGTGCCCTTCCTTCTTCCCTCCTTTCCCCTCCCCCCTCCCTCCCTCCTGCTTGTCCGTAAAGTCATTTTTAAAAAGAACTTGAGGTTTTGTTTTTGTTGATGTTTTCACTTACTGGTCGCACTTTCTGTGGGGGCAGCATTTTCGCCAGTCACACTGCTGTGGGGAGCTTTCCAGCCCTGTTTCTGGGGGTGGGGAGATAGAGAGTGGAGGGCTGGCTCCTCTTTGGGGCCCCCCCCCTCCCACTGGTGTGCGGCTTCTTCTCTCACTTCCCTGCTTCCCGGGGTCGATATCGAGAGAGGCCTTGCGGCCTTGAGCGGGAAGAGGAGGGGCAGCTGTCCGGTCGGGGAGGGGACGGGGAAGGGACCGCGGCGCTGTCAGTCGCTCGTTCTTCACCGGGGGTGCGGGGTGCCTGGGATGGGGTTGGACAAGGGATTGAGGGCCGGCTGTCCCCCAGGCCCCAGGCCGTGGATGAGCACGCGGGGCACCAGGGGCCGCTGCAGCTGGGGGTGGGGCGCGGGAGGAGTCCGGTACATGCTGCTGTACATGGCTGCGGCGGCCGCGGCGGCCGTGGTGCTGTCCATGCTGCCCAGCAAGCTTGGGTGGTAGAAATAAGGCGACGGAAACATCCTCTGCAGGGCCGAGTAGTTTCCCGCCTCGGCCAGCAGCTCCAGGCCCACCGCGGTCTGCCGCTTCCACTTGGTCCTGAAAAAAAGCAGGCGTGCAGGCACCCCGCCGCTGTGGGCTCCGTCCAGGCACCAAGGCCCCTTCTCTCATCCTCTCCTGCCTTCTCTTTCTCGGGGGACAGGAAAACCGAGAGCTCTGAGAACCAGGAATGAACTGCACCTCCTAGCCCCCTCCCCCACGATCTTGCTCACAGAGTAACCCAAATTCAAGTCAACTTTGTAAATTACACCCTTAATATCTGAGACACTCATAAATGAAATTCTACAAGCTTTGCTGCCTTTACCTGACCCTCTGCTCTGCTGTTGCCCCCTTTATAATTAGGCTACTTCCTGAAACTTTCCTGAAGGCCAACTGGGACCACTCTTTCTATAGGCGGGTCTTCTCCTCCTCCTCTAATTCCTTTCCCCAAGTGCCCCCCCCCAAACAATCCCAGAGTGTCCACTCTCTGCCCCTCCCCCCTTCCTCCAGGCCTAGTGAGTAGAAACCAGAAACAAAGGGACACAGAGACTCCTGAGCCCCTCTCAGTCCCCCAGCGCTGTGGAGATACATCTCTCTCCCCATTCTGATAGGACCTTACAGCGGGTGGGGCGGGGGAGGGGGGGGGAGGCTTGGGGCAAGGGAGGCAGCAAGGTTTCAAAATGGAATTGGTTTGAGGGAGGACTCTCCCAAGGTGACAGTACCTTGGGGCCATTTCAGGAGGGGAAAAATGCATTTCAAGATATTCTCTCCTCTGGGAGAGAGTAACAATTAAAACCTGTGATCAGCTCTTCTCAGTCTCTTCCCTCCCCCACCATACCCCGCTAGGAAGAAGAGGCGATCAGGCCTTTGCTCAAATGCCCCACGAAAGAACTCAGGGCTGGTGGGCCATCCGTACCCGGCAGCTTCAGCCAAATTAATAAACATGTCGCCCATTTTAAATTGGCTACAAATGACACTAATGTTTTCCGACAGAATTAGGGTGGCTGAAACCGTATGTAATGAGACAGAAAATTATGGTAAAGATGACAACTGGATGGGCATTTCCAACTACACTTATGGACGATTAGAAGACAAATGAGAGAAGAGGAGAAGACCAAAAAAAAAAAAAAAAAAATCGAGACAAGGGAGACAACTGCCAGGCTTGGAAACACAGCATAACTTCAGCCTCAGATTGCCTGGGCTCGCACTACACTTCAAGGGCCCGCAAGCCCTTTCCTGATTTCCTTTCAACAGAGGCAGTGATTCCTGGCAGGCTCTGAGGTGACAAATACAGGGGACAGACCCTCGGTCTGGATGCCTGGCCGGCTGCCTCATAAGCCGAGGCAAGGACATTTAAGCTGAGGCCAGTGGGGCAGTTCCTTCCGGACCAAAATAGCCAGGCTGTGTGGCCAGCTGTAGACATTCGGAACCAGCCTGGGGCAGGCCCAAAGGGTGCACAGCACGGGCTCTACAGGCCTGAGTGTCAGCTGCACAGATGTCTCAATTTGAGAAGGTGTGGCTTGATCGATTTGGGGGCAGGGGGGGTGAATTCCAGCCACTCGGGTTTGAGAGGGAAAGCAGCATATGTTAAGACACTCAGCAATGCAAAATGTTCCAAACTCCAGCTGCCTATCGGTCCCTCTCACCTTGGGGATGTGGCTAATCCCTGTTCCAGCCTGGAAGCCCACCCCCCCCCAACCCCCAGGGCCCACTCTGGGGCCTCTATCTGAGTTCCTGGGGTCTCCCGGGGCCAGGAGGGGAGAAGATTGGCACGATGGTCATGACCTAGATGGCCAGATGCCTGTGCTCCCTGCCACAGCCTCCCTTACCTGCGGTTCTGGTACCAGGTCTTGACTTGGGTGTCTGTGAGGTTGAGTGCAGCTGCCAGGTCCATGCGGTCCTGCACACTCAGGTACTTCTGCCGCTCAAAGCTACGCTCCAGTTGATTGAGTTGATGGTCAGAGAAAGCTGTCCTGGCTTTTCGAGGCTTTTTGGCTCTCACAGGGGGACTCTCCCGGCTACTTGTAATCTCCCGGTCTCCTTCCTCCTTTGTTCCTATGGTAGAAACCCATAGCCGTAAGGTACTGTGGAATAGGAAGGGGGAAATGCCCTCCTGGCACACACTTCCACATCCCCAACTCAGCTGCTGGTCTCGGGGGACTATACTCTGCCACCCTCATCACACACATACTTGGACCCTAGCCAGTATGGAGAAAGAAGACCAAGGCCAAGGAGTTTGGAACTTTGTGCGGCGCTCCTAAAAGGGTTCTAAAAGGTTGTCTGATCTTCCCATCTTTGGAAGTTAAAAAGAAAAAACAATATTTTACAATATAGTAGGGTCCTTTCGTTATTGTTTCCTTCACTGGGGGGGGGGGGCGCTGTCCCATTCCTTAACCGTTTTCACTATGACCTCATTTTTGCCTGATTTGGAAGTTTTCAAAAGATCTTTCCACTCTGTTTTGTCTTGTTTTGAGGAAGGGACACCTTTTTCATTTCACTTTTTCTGTTTATTGAAAGTTACAGGCACTTGTTTTCCTTTTTCAGATGCACTTGGCAAATGTTGGAATCAAGTTCTCTGCAGTTGCTTGCATTGAGTCTTGTAAAGCTTCAGAGAGAATATGTCACCCAGACACCAAGCAGAGCTCAAAATCACTGAGCCCATCCAGGTGACAGCCCAGAGATTTCCGGATTCTATTTGTCAACTTTGGTTTTTTACTGAAATGCTGGGAAATCGATATGTCAGCCCCTCTCTGTTTGTACCCGTTTTTGCTGCGCTCCTTGATCTTCCCTGCAGGAAGAACAATAATCTCTCTAATTGACCCACTGGGGAGGTTGGTGCACAAAAAATCGCCAGACCAGACTGTACATCTGTTTTGGGCACTATTATGCTAATGTGATAATAGTAAACCGAGGAGCCAGTATCCTACCTTCCAGATAGTCAGCACACATCTTTCCCAGAGATGGCAAAGGTTAATAATAATAATAATAAACTTATTAGTAAGGGAAAAAAATAACTCTCCTGGCACATTAAAACTCTTTTGTCATGCAAAGACCAGAACACTTCCTTATAAAATTGTATGAGTAGAAAATGGAAAAAGGGAGTTGAAGGACTGTTTCAATTGCCATCTTCTGATTTTACAAAAATAAATAAATCCAATTCCATCCAATTTTATTTTCATAAGCGCCATTTCCCAATTACTTGCAGGGAGACGAAAATCTTACTAAAATACAAAGATTCAGTTGGGGCCATGGAGTCAGAAGGGTATTTTAAAAACTGAAAAGCTATAAATTTTTACCATATCGGCTTCCCTATATCAATCACAATCTAATTTTAAAAAGTTGCTTTGTTACTCAACTCGGAAAAATTTCCCTCATTAAATCTGATGATTCCTGTGACGGTGTTTAGAAAATATGGTGTGCTGGGGCGGGGGGAGGGGGGAAAGAACGAAATAATTTACATTAAAGAATAAACTCTTTCTGCACACACCCGTAAACATCACGCTAGCTAAGCGCGTTCCTCTCTCCCACCTCCCCCCATTCCCATCCCCAAGGTCTCAGCTAGAAAAATCTCAAGTACTTCCCTTTTATCAATGAAAGTATGCCCGTCAGATCCCCTCCGCCTCCGCCCTATTCCTAATACATTGAAATTAAGTAAAACAAAGAAAGGAGTGGGACTGCGGGGAGGTTGAGAAGTGGCAATGTAACAATAAACCGAACTTCGGACGAGTCCTCCCGTCGCGCGCCCAGGCCTCCCTCCCGCTAGCAGTTTTTGACCCGGGCGCGATCGCCCCAGAAGCTCCCGGAGTAACCCCGCATCGGAGACTCGCGGGGGTCCGAAGGGGAGACCGAGAACCAGAGGACCAGAAGCTACACGGCTCAGCCAGCCAGCCGAGGCGGCGCGACTCACCGTGGCATTTGATGTCGCTCTGGGAATCTTCCCGCTTGTCGAGTTTGGTTTTGCTGTCCTCCTGCTCCAGCTTTGGCCTGAAGCTCTCGTGCGCCGCATTGCTCTCCTGCTTCGGGGTGTGGTGGGGAGAGGAGACGCTGGTGCTGTAGGGCGCACACGCCGCCAGAGGTTTGCTGTCGCCCAAGATGTCCTTGATTAAAAAAGAAGAGGTGGAAGTCCTGGGGGCCGAGGCGGCCGGGCCCAGCTGCTGGGCCGGTGGCTGCTGCGGCGGCGGCGGCGGCGGCTGCTGTTGGGGTGAAGGCTGCAAACTTTGCGTGGGGGCCGCGGCTGGCGGCGGCGGCTGCTGGCTGTGGTGGAGGTGGTGGTGATGCTGGGGCCCTTCTGCTACCAGATGCGGCTCCGGGGGCTCCATGGTGACGGAGATGGGAGAAGAAGGCGCCGTTCCTACGGTATCAATCTCCGAACAGGGGGACGGAGTGGCCTGACTCCTAAAATCCGCGGTCCTGGCCTCGCCGAGCGGGCGGAAATCTCCATTCATCATGCCGGGGCTGCCCGAACTGGCACTGGACAAAATCGTGTCTATTCCAAAACTCGACCCGCTGGCCCCTTCCATTGTTGTCATTTCTACATGAGGTCCGCGCCACTTCGCCGCTCAGCAGCCGCCGCGACCGAGCAAAGGAAGCTATCGATCGTAAAACAAAATAAACACTAAACAATGTTGTCGCCGCTTTGAAAAAACAAAAAAGTGGGACGGAGGAGGGAAGGAAGGATAATCGGGAGGTGGCAATCGGTGGACACTTTGGACACTTTTTGTTTTCCTTATTCATAAAGTAAGGGTGAGGAGAAGGGGAGAAGGGGAGACAGAGGGGGAAAGTTACAAAAATTGTTGAGGAAGAACGGAGCCTGCGCTCCAGGGACCACCGCGCACGTGCGGGAGGCGGTGGCGGCGCAGGGGACCCAGACGAAGACGCAGGCGGCAGGAGGTGACCCCGACGCCGCCGCCGCTGCCGCCGCCGCCTGGGTCTGCCCACAGCCTGGCACCAGGCGGCAGCGGCGGCGGCGGACCTGGCAGGTGCAGCGCCCTCGAAGCCCCGGAGGTCGCGCGCGCCCTCGGAGCTCCCGGGCAGCTCCCCGAGGTGGCTGCCGCGGGCGACTCGGCCGCTCTGGAGCCGAGTTTCTGAACTTTCTCGGAAAGTTGTGGAGAAGACACCGCCGCAGTGGTCGCGGCCACGCAGGACGGACAGGAACAGAAGGAAAAGAAGGAGCAGGCGCAGGCGGAGGCGGAGGCGGCGGCGGAGACGCGGCGCCGAGCGACTCCGGCCGCTGCCGGGCGCGTTCGCTTGTAATCCGGCTGCGAGCGGGCGGCGCCGACCCCCTCACGTGACGTCACGGCCACTGCCGCCGCTCTCAGCGCTGCGCGGGGCCCGCGCCCCCGCCACCGAGGCCGCGCGCCGGGCCCCGCGCTCCCATTGGCCGCGCCCGCGCGAGCAAGCGACGCCGACGTACTGGGAGCCAATGGACGCGCGACTCTCGAGCCCGTCAGCGAGCGCGGCTCGGGCCCCGCTGCTCTTTTGAGAACCTGCTCAACCCTTTGCCTGCAGCCCAAAGCCCAACACCTAGTCCTGCGGTGGTGCCGGTGTCCACAATCACGTGCGCGGGCAAAGGCAGAGAGGAGAGGAGAGCCGGGGTAGACTAGAGAGGGGAACCAAGGGGGTAAAATTAGAAACAAACAAACAAAAAAAATCCACCAAGAGAGTAGCAACGATGTGTCCGTTTTCTAACGAAGTCCGGGGAGGGAGGAGAGAAAGGACCGTGAGGGAAAAGGAATCTGGCTGGCTTACCTTTGGACTCCAGCGCGTCCGCCCTCGCAGCATCCCCAGACACGCGCTTAAATAGTCCGAGGCACTGAGAGCAGAGGAAGGGGATCCCTGAAGGAATCCACGGGAAAGTGTGTAACTCCAGCAGCCGGACCGCTGGGTGGGCCGGTGGACTCGGACCTCCGATTTGGCCCCCAAAGAGACCAGGAGCCCGGGGTTGTGGCCCTGCTGGGCGGCCGGCCTCCGAGGGGGGTTGAACGCATCCACCCGGCACTCTCGGGAGGCGTGGGGTGGGGAAGGGGCCTGCTGCTGAAAACCGCGGACCCAAGTGTGGTCACCAGTCAGGGCCCGTGCTGCAAAAAAATGCCTGGCCAGACACGTTCTCCTGAGCGGGGTAAATAATGCCCCGAGGCGTTCTCTAGCGGCGAGGGCGGCGATGGTTCACCGCAGTGTCAGTCTGGCGCGGGGCTCAGGAACCCAGGTGGCGGGTCCGCAGCGCGCACTCCGCCTCGCCACCAGCCAGTTCTCTCCTCTCTCACTCTCTCTCCCTCCCTCCTTCCGCCCCCCCACCTATCCGTCCGCTCATTTGGAAAGGAAACAGTCACTGCGGATCCACTTGGGACCTGGAGCGTGGCTTGACTGTGACGCCTCGTCGGAGGGTATCAACTTACATTATTTTCTCTAGGACGTCTCCAACCTGTCTCTTGTTGAATGTCAGAGTAATGGGAAGTGCCAGTGACAAGACGGCGTATTACTCCTGATTAAGTGCCGTGTCAACCTAATTAGCAGAGTAATTATAAGGTGCTAATGAATGATTCAAAGTTCTTTGAGTTACATTTTACTCCAAATTACCATTTTAAGAACCCTATGAATCTGAGTGGCTGGCATCGCTTCCGTGACTAGGTGCAGAATGATGGTAGGAAATGGCCTTTAAAGTCTCCAAGGGCCGGACCGAAATCTGAGGTTTAGTTGCAGTTCTGAAAGTCTTTTTCTGGGGGACAGATTTTTTTCTGTTGAGGACGGGGGTGGGGCGGGGTGGTGTCGGGGAGGCAAATGACCTCCTGGGACGAGATGCTGCCTTTCTGTCGGAACGGCATCGTGTGAGCCCTCAGTCAGGAAGGGAGTAGGTCGGAGACTCACCCTCCCTGCGTTTTCCTAGGGAATTCGCTGTGTTTGGCCCAGAAAAAGCCCGCGCTATTTCAAGGCAGTGTTGAGCTGTTTATCTTTAGGCCGTTTTTTCTTTTTCTTTCTTTCTTTCGTCCTTTCCCCCCCCCCCCCCCCACGGGTCGGTCTCTGAGGAGAACAGCAGGGAGAGAAAAGACCAAGGCGAGGAGATGTACAATCCTGGCAGCTCTCGCTTTTCTCCTAAGGCGAGGGGAGTTTGGCAGAGGAGTCGGGGTTGGTGAGCCGAGGCGGGGACGCGGGGCGAGCTGCGGGCCAAGGCCGTAGCGGGCCGGAGGAGGCGCTGAGAGCCCCTGGAGAGCGCGCGGCGGGCCCGCGGGGTGGGGGTGAGCTCCTCAGCGCTGGGAGGCCGCAGAGGGCCTGGGTGATGCCCGGAGAGGGGTTGAATCCGCCGCCTTCAACGAGGCAACTGCTCACTGACCAGACGCTCCTGGGAGCCTGCCAGCCGCGCGTCGGCCTGCCAGCGGGACGGGTATTTCGGAACCACCGGCCCCGGACTTCCGTGGGCATCTAATCTTAGGGAAGCCCCTGGCGTCACATACATGCGGCCAGGAAGCCGAACACTCTAGTGGCCTCGGCATCCCGCACCCCTGGCTTGTGTGGGAAGCGCGTTGGGGCTGCCCAGACTACAGGTGTATGCTACACGTTATTCTCCCCTCAAATACCAACCAGGGATCTTCTCATTCTGACATCACCTACCACTTCCCAAATGAAGTGCGTTCGCCCCCAAACCCGGGGTTCCACCCGCACTTCCCTCTCTGGCTCTTCTGGGGGGGGAAGTGGGGAGGAGGAAAAAACAAATTTTGATCCAGAACTAACCGGCACTGCACAAATCAGGTATTCTCGACCTTGATAAATTATTCATTTAAGCCTGTTTTTGTTTTGCTCTGACGCCTAAAATGACTCAAGAGCTCAAAAGGCTTCTTGCACAGATTGTGTTGGGCAGTTTAACAGGATTTTTAGCTTGGAATAATTCACATTAGCAGGGAAGAGAGAGAGGTGGCCGTATGAAAATAAAAACGAAATCTAAAAAGAAAGGAAGAGAGGAAGGTGGAAGTTTTAGAAAAAAAAAATAGCGTTCCTTTTGTGAAAACTCTAAAAAGCAAAGAAACCGGAAGCCCAGTAGGCCCCACCTTGTGCGTGTCTCAGATCATGTTTTCTTAAGAAAAGGTTAAGACCATAGAAGATTTCTTTGGGTGAGATGTTAGGAGATCAGCTTTCAGGAACAACAATTGTGAGGGGAAAATATGACCTTGACTTTTATCAAGGCTCCTATCTTTGGGTCCCTACTAGAGAGGAAATGCTAGTGGTGGCCTGAATATCTATCTAAAAGAGACCCAAAGACCACATTGCAAACTTAATGAAAGCCAAATTCTTCAGAGCTGGACTTTTGTTTCTTAACTTTTCTTAGTTCTTTTTTCTCCACACACACTCCTCTTTTGCCATTATTTTTTTTTCCTGAGAGCGTATATAATCTAAACACCCAGGAAATCATGTACCGTCTAGCAGAGCAAACATAATTAACTTTTCATTAAAAATAAAAATTCAGAAATAGAACAGTGTGTAGACTAATAACATTTTCAATTCCCAAGTATAGGAAAGGAAATGCATTAACTGGATTTAATCTCAGATTTTCCCACTGAATTTAAGACACAAATAAACATAGTCCCTAAAGCAACATAAGTTTGAAAATGTTCTTCCACTTCCAGGCCTTCATGTCCTTAAAGAAAAAGACACGAGAAAGAAATACAATTATTTAATTTTTGGAAGATTTTGGAATTCTTGCACAGAAAACAGTTATTTGCCAAATGTGGATAATAGAGAACAAACTTTTCCTTCTGCTTTAAAGGATATGTCAGTCCTGATTACCACTAAATATGCTCCCTCCCTGCCAAAATCATGATTCAAACATTCATTGTATTTAACAAGTTTTGTTCTTTAATATATATATACTTTCTTCATTCATTTTGACAAGAGAGATTTGGGATTGTGTTTAAACTGGAGCATCGGTTTTTAAAGGAACTGAACTTTGAAGAAATGCATCTCTAGATTACGTTGAACTTGGAACTGGTGTTTCTTCTTACCATGTTTAATTCGAACGTTTCTAAAGGTCCACATGATGACAATGCCAATTTACAGGAAAGAAGTGCAGAGGCGTTTCCCTCCACAGGGCGGCGCCAAGAGGCCCCAGCAGAGAAAGCCCGCTATTGTTTCTTTCTATAAAAGATGCCAGATGCACATATAAGCTCTCCCCCTAGTAAGGCTGACTCCCTGACCACATCCTGACCTCTCAACGTTTGAAAGCTAGAGGAGCATGGGAAGTTTTCTTTATTTTTCTTTTCAGTATATAAAGATATTTCCAACTGCTTAAGGACTTGATGCATATTCGCTTAGAAACGTAATAAAGAGAAAGACTTGAAAATACTGAAATTGAGTCCCTTAAATAGACAGAAACCAGGAGAGTGGTGACGGGAGCCAAGAGAGACAAGTAAAGTAGATGAAAAAGAATAAGATAACTGAAAACTGTTTTAACAGAATAATAAGTTAAAATGATAGCCTTTGCAAATACTAATCGTCCTAGAGGAATAAAAGTTTTGAGAGATAGTGCTGGTATCATAATAAAATCTGTGAGAGCTATAAGTTCATCACAGCTTTAAAGATTAGCAGAGACCTAGTGAAGCTGGCAGTCCTTTGGGGGTTAGATATGTGTTGTGCCAGAACAATCAGGAGGCAGGCCAGTGGAGATAGTAGAGAAAGAATGCTGGAAGAGAGAGTTTTAATCTCATTTTGCCACTTTCCAATGCTCTTGAGCAAGGCACTTAACCTTTCTGATGACCACTTTTCTTGTCCATTAAAGGGAAGAATAGTCCTTGCCTAGAATAGAGTGATTGTGATGACCAAATAAGACCTTCTGTGTAAAATCTCCTTGCAAATTGTGAAGCAAGAGATTGACAAGTGGACAACGTGAAGGTGGCAGTTATTTCCAGCTACAGGTACCATACAGCAACCATATTTAATTCCCCTTCTTTCTTCCCTCACTCATTTTGTTCACTCACTCAGTCAATAAACACTGTGTGTGCATTCTCTGCCAGGTGCTTGAGAATGAGACACTAGCCCACCTCAGAGGGCTGCTGAGAGCTTGAACATGATGGAAATTGTCATAAATGCCATGACGCCTGCTATCATGAGGATACAAAAGAGAGACTGCGGAGTCCTGCCTTGGAAGGAGTTGGGGGAACAGAGAGGTTTCCTGAAGGAAATGAAGTGTATCTTTGGTGATGAAAAAAAGCAGGTACATCCCAAGTAGAGAGATATAGAGAGGGATTTGTAGGGTAGCTAAGAGTATTAATGGTGCAATAATGTCCACAAATCGTCCAAACCTTTACTCTCCTGACAATGGGGCTGGGCAGCAATTTGTGGGCATATGTTGGCTGTAGAGACCTCTGCTGCAGGAAGGTACGAAATTCTCTTAGAGCACCGTGGAGGGAACAGAAACTGACTAACTACGCATGCCTACAGACCTCCGCAGCAGAACTTTGCAGCACGTTTGATGTGATCTCGAGATGGTCAAATCTCCCCCACAAACTAAATGTAACCACTCTTCTCCACCTCTACTTCCACTTCCTTTCTTCCTTCTACGGGTCCACATGTGTAGGGAGAAAGAAGTCTTCCTTAGAGGCAGGGGTGGAGATACAGAAGATGACAAAGTGGAGGCAGTTGGAGGAGGAGGGGGGAGGAGGATTTTACTTCACCCGTCCTAAACTAAATCATTGTCCATTGAAGACCAGCTCCTGGGAAATGAAAGGGCCCCCGGGTGACACAGCCACGCCCCACTATAAAAATAATTCTGAGACCGCTAAGGTTCAGTAAGGTAGTTGAAGCTTTTATCAACTCCTGAGGTTAAGAGGGAATGGCGGGGCGGAGGCAGAGGAGAAAAGAAAGCCTCAGAGCGCTGGGCGAAGATGCCAATCAGAAAAGGGGAAATTCATTTGCGATGTTAATTAACAAGCGGCTAATTAAAACGGCACTTTGAGTGCTAATCAATCGCCTTATTAAGTTAGAGCCATCACTGGAACAAATTGAAAGCTCCCCGCCCCGGCTCCTGCTTCTGGTGCGGGCGGGGCTGGATTCCCCAGACCTAGCGGGGTAGGCGACCGCTCAGGCAGCCGCTGAGGTCCATAGAATCTCCAACTGCCAGATTCAACCCCGCGGAACTGCCCGCTCCTGCCCTGGGACCTGATGAACTGGACCAGTGTCTAGGAGGCGATTTCTAGTCCAGACGCACCGGGCAGGGGAGAAGGGATTGCGTGCGAGAACAACGGGATCAGCTAATGGGGACTTTGCTTCCCCGGAAGGAGCTCCCAAAAAGGTGCAGAAATTCGAACTGTGGGCCGCAAGCAGGGAGAGGAAGCAATTCAGCCCGAGAGGGGGCGCTCTCTGGCCAGGACCACGCATCCCCATTTCCCGGCACCCAGCGATCGCTTTACTTTCAACGCTCTTAGGCCCTTGCCCACATCCATCTCAGCAACCAGGAAAGAACTGGCGGGTCTTCAGGCAGCAAGGACAGGGTAGCTAGCCACCTCGGCTCGGTCTCCTTGGACTCCTCAAGAACCGTGTGGGATGCGTAAAGGGGAGAGGGACTGGGTGTGCTAATCATCTGGGACGCGGGCACACCACGTCCAGCCACTAACGTGCCTCCCAGCCAACCCATTCGCGTTTCCTCATGCCTTTGGTCTTCCAAATTCGCTAAGAGAATTAAGATTTTGAATCTCTATTTTGAGGCGCCTTCCCCACTTCCTAATTGTTAAATGCCTACTTTTCACCAAATTCCCAAGGGAGAAGTAGTTGGCAACAAGAGGGGGCTGTGAATTTAAATGCTAATTAAATGGGTCCTTCTCCTGCAACTCCACCTGCCTGGCGGCCCTAGTTAAAGCAGAATGCACCGGGCGCACACACCTCAACATTCCTGGGGTGCAGAGCAGAAGCTCAGTTGAAGAGGGACTCCGGCGGACTCCTGTATGGTTTGCTTCTTACGGCCTGCTACGGGGGGGGGGGGGGGGGGAAGAAGAAGAAGAAGAAGAAGAAGAAGACGACGACGCCATTAGAAGGAGGTCTTTTGCGTGGCGGGTGATAAGTGGCGTGGCCCAGGGTGTGGTTAATGTGTCTGCGATGACACACGAATGTTCTGAGCTGGCCTGTGGGCTTGCCTTCCCAGGGATGCGTCGGACTGCGCCTGCTAGTGGGTCTGAGCATGCTTGGGGTGTCCCGGGAGAACCGAAGGAACGGCTCCCACGTGCAAAGTTCGAAAGCATTAATATTTTCATCATATTATCATTATTCAATATAATAATATTTGCTCGGTTAGCGGCACTAATTAGGCCACATTAAAACTGTAGTGTCTCCCTAATGGTGCGTAATGTGCCCACACTCACATTTTTCTCTCTGAGGATGGGCGGCTCTTGGCTGGCAGAGAAGAGACAGACAAGCAGTGGGATAGATTAGGGTGTGCCTCCCCTTAGCGCGCGCGCACACACACACACACACACACCGCCAGGAATCTGCTGAGTGGGGTCCGCCGTCTCGGCAGGGTCGATGGAACCCTCTGCTGCGCATTCGGCCCAGCGCCGAGCACCCTGCAGCCTCCTCCCGCGCCTCGGTTCTTTGAACTCGGCGGATTGATTTTGCTACCTTTCCCCCTGGTGTGTGTGTGCCTTCAATTGGTTAGGTTTTCAAGGTTTGGGAGGGCCGATGTGAAAGAATTAAAATACTCTTAACCGGAGCCCCTTGGCCGAGAACTGGAGGTCCCGCCCCCTAGCTAGGTGCTTTTAGGACCCCCTTCCCGATGGGAATTCCTTTCCAAGACTCGAGGGGGAGAGTGTAAAAGAAGCTCCCGCAGAGCAGGTCCGGTCTGGGTCTTCTTCCTCTTCTCGGTGCCAGCGGTCGGCCCCGGCGTCCTGCAGCCCTCCGCGAGGTGCATGTTAAGCTCCGGGAGACTGCCCCTCCCGCGGGCGCCGCGGCGAGATCACTCTGAATATGTAATATATTTGTAACGCGCGATGAGGTGTGATGTGTGTTCGGGAACGGTTGGGGGGGGGGGGGAGGTTGAAGCCGGATTGGGAAGAGGGGGGCACAGAACTCACACTGTACTGCGCAGTTAACAATCTGAACATTTCTTTATTAAAAGCTGCTGCGTGACATTTACACTGAGCCTCCAGCCTCTGCCTCTAATCCGGGTGAAAACGTATTGAACCGCCGAATCGCGGCTTCTGCGTGCGGGGACGCTACGGTCCGCGGCCTGGCCGGGCCCCTGGGCTGCAACCCGAGAAGGCCCCTACCCCCTACCCCGTCCCACCGGAGAGGGTGGGGAGGGGCGGTTACCTCCAGCCCAGCCCGGGCGCCGGGGAGTACCCGGCCAACGGACTCTCGCTTCACCCCCCGCCAGCCGCCCGGCCCAGCGACGCTCTAAAGACCCGGTCCAAGCCTCCAGTCCTTCCTTCCCCCAACAAAGAAGTAAACTTTCTACCTCTCCCCTGCCCCTCCCCCATAATCCGATCGTTTAGAGCTGCTGTTTTCCTTTTGTCAGATTCCTCCTCCCGGATCAGTCTGAGTACACGGTCAGAACTGCTCAGAGAGCAGGAAGCACATTGATTTCAGCTTGTTCTGTCCACAGACAGGCCCTGACAAGGTTGTTAGAACAGTCGGAGAGGTCTATACAATCACTTAATTACCAAAACTGTCAGTCAGGCGGGACGCGGGTCCGCGTCCCGGGCTTCGCCGGGCATTCCAGCAGTGGGCCGCGCGCGTGATTGATCGGTGCTGATAGCATCGCAAAATAATTACCGCGAATTTTCTGATGTGTGATTTTTATCCCAAGTTCATGCTTCAGAGAGGTAATCGGAGGATGAGAAGGGTCAGTGCCATTTCGGATTACCTGGAGTCGGCGAAAAAGGGTAAAACAGAAGGGGGAGCGTCTCCGAGGAAAGGGGGGAGAAAAGGGGGTGCAGAGAGAGAGGGAAGAAGGAGAAGAAAGAGAGCGAGTTATGGATTGCTGGAGGGACTGCAAGCCATTCGTCAAACTGTGCAAGTGATTTCCTTCAGAGCCAGCATATGGCAGATTGATTTTGTCCAACGTCGGTTTAGCCACATTTAAAATGATGCAGCGGTTATTACTGCGATTGGCTTAGGAGCTGACAGGCAGTTGTAGGCGCAGGAGTATAGATCCTGTTTACCGGAGACGTGTTCGTAACTGCTGTCAAATACAGTTAAGTAAATATCATTAGGAAAGAGCTCCGTTAAGAGAAATGCCAATCCAATAAATATGGTTTTCCTCCCCGCCCTCCGCATGGCTGCCTACGCCTCCTTCAGAGGGTCCCCTTCCTGCTCCTTTGCTGCTCGGGTCAGGCGTTGCGGGCAGGGCGTTGATTCCCGCCGCCTTCGGGGCCGGGGGCGAGCCTAGGGTAGAAGACCGCAGGCCGGCGGGCGGGACGGGGAGGCCCTGGGAGCGCTGCCTCAGCCCTCGCCCTCAGGTAGAGGGAAAGGCTTAGGGTGGCTGGGGGCGCCCAGTAACACCACTTGCATCCTCGCCCAGCTCACCCCCCACCCCCCAGAGTGTTCGTAGGGCCTCGGACTCAGACAGGAGTCTTCGTATCTTGGGAGCCAAAGGGCGCCCGTGGGACCAAGCCCCACTGAGGGGGATGAAGGACCCCTGCCCTCGGTCTTTATCCTACAGGCCTCTCCCAGTCCTGATGCTTCTTCCTTTTGGGAACTAGACTGGTGATTCTGGGGGCAGGCCTGGCCTCTCTGGCTTTTCGGGAGAGTCGGAGGAATTGAGTCCAGGATGACGGTCCGGCTGTTTCCACCCAGGTCCCGAGTCCCCAGAGGAGCCGGCTTGGGTCTGACGTCCCCAGACCGCCAGAGTCTGTAATGGAAGAAATGAAATGCATGAGAGCCACAACTCCATAGGTGTCCTGGCAGGGCACAGCACCTCGGGCAGACTCTGGGACCCGGGGAAGAGCTGAGGTGCAGTATTTTGTGAGCCTTGGCCTCTCCCAGGCCTGCAGCCCTCTGAAGGCAAAACTCTGAGCCTCCTCCTCAAGACAGTATGGGTTTGGTCGAGAGCCGAGCATGGAGGCCTAATTCATTTACCCTTGGCGTTGGCCTCCCTAGTTGCTTGGGCTAAGGCTGGTCTTTCATATCCTTTTACAGGAACAGGAAGAAGGAAAGGGAAACTAACACAGGTTATGTTCACTTAGTAGGCCCATGATGATTCTTCACAGCCCTCAAGTCCCAACCAGGATATCTTCCTAGAGAGGAAAGGCCAAAAACACTTTACAAAGAGGGAAAGGAGGTCAGATCATAGGACAGGTCTCCTCACAGCTAGGCAGGAAAACCAGCCCAGAAGGCAGCAAAAGGGTCAGAAACATGAAAGGATAGCTCTAGAGGCTGAGGGGCACCCTGGTTTATAATTTGGTCAAAGGAAGAAGTCATTGGCCCCCAGAGGCGCGTCTTCTCCCTTCCCAAGGAACATGAGGGTTCACAAATGAAGAGGCTAGCCCTCCTGCAGCTCTTTTCTACAGAGTAAAACACACATCGCCTTCATCAGTGTTTGGGATGTAAAGAACTCTGTCTATTTAAAAGCGATACTGCATTTTTAAAGTCAAACAGTACCGATGTATGTGGCGAATCAAGTAGGTAAACAACTTACATATGGTTGCTGCACTTGAAGGAACCATCCATTCTCATGCACAGCAAATTGAAGAAACAATGGCACTAATGAGCC